>NC_092760.1:33203875-33554875 GCF_047496795.1 Chiloscyllium punctatum | reverse complement strand
ACACTTCACCTCCAGTTCCCCAGGCCTTTCTTTCATCCCCAACCCCCATCACTCCCATCCTCACCACATGACCCCAGACTCCCCTGAACTCATGAGCTTTTGATCAGGGGACTGCTTGATGTCCCCTGGACCCATTGATGGTCCTGGAACTTGAGAGAGCTGCTAGCCAATCAGATTATGACCACCTACCTGAGGCAAGGCTTCTGCCTGAGTGAGGGGTGGAAAGACCACTTCTTGTCAATTAACTTCCTTCGCATGTTAAAAGGCAGTGGAGCATTCCTGATCACTGTCAAAATTCTCCAAAAGTCTTTAAGCCATTTTTTTTGAATAGCGCATGAGTTTTCGCTGGCTGTTTATTTAGTGTCTGTTGGTTCCTAGGGTGATTTTGTTTCTTTGAAGAATGTTATCACCATGGCCATTGTTGCTGCTAATTTACTGAATTTGGTGGGGAATGCTTGAGCTTTGGCACTGATTATCATTCAGTTCCTTGCTCAGTGGAAAAATCAGATCTACTTCATCAACTGTCTGCTATAAAGGAAAATCTGATTGTTGTGCACCTTTACCATGAATTATTGAGGTGACAATGTCTCTACTCAAACATGCTGCCACATTGAGTGCGTTGAATGTTTGCACTCTTAATGAGTCTCCAAACTTCAGTTCTTGCAGCAATTTGACTGCTCCTTTCTCTCCTTCCATTTTGATCTTGTCACTGACTTCCATTATGATTTCTCACTTAGAAAGATTAGTTAGCTATTGGAAGAGTAGTCTGGATGTGACATGACATGTGACATGACTTTCTTTGTCTACAATAGGCTTTTTTTCCCTTTTTTTAAGTTTGCCTTGTGCATGTCTATGCTAGTTTATTTTATAACAATTTATTCTTTTGGCAATTTTCATTGCTTCTTTGATCTTTCAGTTTGGCTGGGGGCAGCACAGAGATGATGCATTGTGCTGGATTTTCCAATCTTCACAAATGCCTGATTAATATTTTCCAAAATAATGAAAATATCTCAATTGAATTTGGCTGAAATGAATTATTTTTGTAACGTACAGTAATATAGAAGTTAACTTGGTTTATACATTTACTATTGCAAAACTTGGGCTATGTGTGGTCTTTGAGAAAACTCATGAAGGATATGTGCTGAGATCATCTCAATGCCATTCCCTTTACCCAGCTGACTACAGAACTGAACATATCAAACATTCATTGACATTGTCATTCTTCATTTTGACCGTACATATGGAAGAAGGTTAAGTTTGTTTAAATACTTGATATTGTGGCAACTTTGAACATGTTTTAATCCTAGTTAGAGCAGAATGAATCTTTCTATCATTATTAATAAATTGTGGTTACTTAATCCAAAACGGAGAGAAAGTAAATACAGGACATGTGAATAGGCTAATGAGAAATGAGTGCATTTATACATCAAGAGGCTCTGTGGCTAGCACTGCTGCCTCACAGCCCCAGGAGCCTGGATTTGATTCTGGCCTTGGGTGACTGTCGGTGTGGAATTTGCATGTTCTCTCTGTGTCTTTGTAGGTTTCCTCCCAGAGTCCAAAGATGTGCAGGTTAGGTGGATTGGCCATCGTAAATGTAGACATAGGTTGTGTGGGATGCTCTTTGGAGAGTTAGTGCAGACTAAATGGGCTGAATGACCTCATTTGGCACTGTATGGATTTTATGATTTTCAAATCGCTTCATGTCCTTGTCCCTCCTTACCCCTGTAACCTTCTTAAACCGATAGAGTAAAATAGATCTGAAAACAAACCGCCTCTACCCTTTCTGATGTGCAATCCCTTGATCAGATACTGATTGATTATCTTAGAACAGGGGACTTTTGAGGTGACAAAAAGCCTGCATAGTTTGGCCAGTTGACATGATGCATTGCGCCAGACCCATTGGAACTGTGTTAATTCCAATGGCTGTGGGATAAGGCCCTCAACAGTTACTTAAGGTTTTCAACTGATGTCAAGGAGAGAATTTGACTGTGTGCTTTTCATACCAGAACTAAATGCTGCCTGACATGGGAGGGCTGTGGAGTTTGGGTAAAATGCCACACTGTCATTAAATGCCCTTCTTGCCACTAACCTCACCACTAACAGAGGAGAAAGTTCCATCCATATTGTGGGATGTACAACAGCCAACTTGCACATAACAAAGTCCCCTTGACTGAAATGACATGGCGATAACTGGACCATTCATAAAGTAATACTTTGATAACCTTTTCTCCCTATAATTCTGTATGCATCCAAAATAAGTTTCGCTTTTACGATGCATTCAAAAGGTAGATAGAAAATTCATGATGAATGACTTAGAATTTGCAGATTGTTTTGCCGTCCTTTTAAAAATTAGGTTTGAAATGTTTGCAGATGCAGCTTTGACGGTCAATCTGAAATACTCTGAAACTTCGCCAATTAGCAGATATTGAGATAATTAAAAGGTGGTGATTAGATGGTTGTTAGTTCCTCAACAGGGTCTATGAAAAGCAAAGAAACAGTCACTCCAAGGTCAAAATAATCCAGTGGTTCACATCAAGTGAACTTACTCTATTTATTGTTCTTCACAAATCCTGCAACCTTTTAGGCTTATTCTGCCACATTAAGTTAGATTCTTAAATAGAGGCAAACATTTTCGCTAAATTGCAATGCTATCAACATTTTAAGCCTGCATTGACTGGATGCCTGTTTCTAAAGAAAATCTACACTTGCGGCAGGTCAGTGCAAAAGGTTTATCTTTGCAGAGGTATACAACACAAGGTAACCTGAAAATTGGCCAACTGACAATGTACATCTTCACCAAATCACCCATTTAACACACAGCAGGGACAGCAGGAGGCTCCTCTCTCACACAGTGAGATCATCCATTGACGTAATCAGACTGAGAGAAGTCAACTGCACATTCCTTCCAACAAGCTACAAGTTCCACTTGAAGTGAATTAAATCCAAGATTGTTAAGGCCGACCCAGCTGGCGCTGTAAAGGTTGAGATGGGATTTTGCTTGTTTGATAGTGACCCTGATATCAGTGTCAAAGACAGGTTCTGAATCTGCTGTCTGTTGGCAACTGTGAGCCAGCAGTGAATTAAGGAAGGTGGGTGAGCTCTTGGTGCTGCAGGGTCCATGGGAGGTCCCCCTTGCCTTCATCCAATCCTCGCATAGAGACAAAAGTCCTCCCTAAAGTCACAACTTCAGTTATAGATGCTCTCACAATGCACTGTGTTTCATGTAAAAACTCTCATCCAATTAATTGCCCTGTGTATTACTTCCAAACTCATCTAGTTAAACTCTGTTTGCTGCGTTGTTGGAATGGGCAATGGTTTGGACAGATTTCACAAAGATCAACAACAAGCATGAATTTAGAAACTATTCCACTTCACAAAGGGAATGCACTAGAAATCAACTAAAATACCTTTCAAGGAAATTACATATGATTGTGAGAGCATTTTCTTCCACTTGTAACGTGGAATGGTCTAAGCTTTCTTTCACCAGCTTTCAGAGGGACAAAATCGAGTTGCTGCACTCACGTTTTGCTCTGCTATAACATCTAGTAAAGACCAGACCTTTCTTTTTTTGTGCACTTGTAATTGTGGACTGAAATAGTAAAGAAAATCCAAAGATTGTTTCAAGGATTGCTGCACTTTTTAAAAACAAGGCACTCATTGTAAGTACTGTTTACACAGCTGCTCATTCAAGCAATAGAGGAAGATATATATAGACAATTTGAAACTGGGCCCTCTGCATGAATGGAGTAACCATCAACCAGTAAGTGTAACTGACTGGTCTGTGGATTAATGAACAGCTCTCAATAATAAAAGCCTTCCAACAATTACGTGATTGGTTTTCCAGGAGCTGAACAGCTTGAGGGTGGAAATGTTTGGGTAAAGCCATCAGATCTCTGCAAAGAAGGAAGTCTGAAGGAAGCCTCGTTATTTTTCTCTCAGCAGCTGTGGTAAACTGTGGATCTTAAACAGCAAGCTGGAGATATTATAAATGTGAACCAGGCACCCTATACCATCTGGAAACAAGTGAAGCTCTCTGGACAAGCAGAATCCTCAAGTAATACATTCTGACAAGCCAAAAAGGCTATCTCAGCAAACTCTGTGAACAGGAATAATTGAATTGTCTTCTCAGTCTTTCCTTTGCCCATCATACACTGTTCTTTCATGTCTATATGTGTGTGAAGAGGAGGTAATAAGAGGGTTAGCAGAGTTATTTGTCTAAGGTTTACACTTGTTTATCTGTAGCTAGAACCTATTTATTTGAGGTAAATAGTTTTTGATAAATTTGGTCTGTATTTGATGACAATCTGGGACTAAAGGACAAGTAAATTGGGGAATATTGCATACTTTATAACATTTTGTGATGAAACTGGGCATAGTGGGGCTTGATTTCCAGTGTACTCCCTTCGAGAGGTGGAGCAGTTTCTAAATTCATGCTTTTTCCAGTTCTTTGTGAACAGCACAATGCTGAATGCTGAAAAGGTGTTTTTTTTTTAAATGTGCAGCTAAGTTATTAATCAAGCGAAGACTACCTTAAAGCACAAACTATTCAATTCATACTCTGCAGCTGGTATGGAATGCTTTGGTTCTGGTCGTTCATTGAATTTATGCCCTTGTCATTAGAATGGTTCCTACATTGTGCAAAAGCTGATAGTGAGTGGTTATGTTTATGTTAAGTACCATTACAATCAGGTTTTCTGTAGCTACTGTGATCATCTATGATAACAACTGTGTTTGGAACATACAAGTGTCAAACAATGTTCACTGATAACACCCTTGCCTCAAAGTCAGAAGGTCTTTGATTTTAAACCCTATTTCAAACAATTTAGCACAAAATCTAGGCAAGCACTCCAGTGCTGCATGAAGATTATATGCATTAGCATAGAATCCCTACAATGTAGAAGCAGGCCATTCAGCCCACATCAACCCTCCAAAGAGCATCCAACCCACATCCACCTCTCTACCCTATCCCTATAACCCGGCGTTTCCCATGGTTAATCCATCTAGCCTGCACACTATGGGTGATTTGGCATAGGCAATCCACCTAACCCAAACATCTTAGGAGTGTGGGAGGAAACCCCTGCAAACATGGGGAGAACATGCAAACTCAGCGCAATCACCCAAGGCTGGAATTGAACCTGGGTTCCTGGCACTGAGGCAGCAGTGCTAACCACTGAGCCAAAATGCCACATCGTCACTGTGATCTTTTGAAGAAGACATTAGATGGGATCTAAATTTAGCCTCATGAGCCGATGTGAAAGATCATACGAATCTCTTTGAAGAAGAGCAGGGAACATCTCCCAGGCCCTCAGCCAACTGAAATGGTGGTGTTTACTGCTGATGGTGCAATGTTCAGTACTTGTCTCAACACCACAGATACAGAAGCTATCTACCTTCATCCTAGACAACAATCGGACTGAGACTAGAAGTGACAAGTTATATTTGTGCCACACATGTGCCAGACAATGACCATTTCCAACAAAGAATCAAACCATCATCCCTTGATGAACGGTGCTGAAGAAGGGTCACCGGACTCAAAACACTAACTCTGTTTCCCTCTCCATAGATGTTGCTAGACCTGACTGAGTTTCCCCAGCATCCACCCTGTTTTGATTTACTGAGCAGAAGTCGGGAGTTAATTTCCAACCCCCTCCTCACCTTGTTTGAAACACAAGTACATCTCTATTTCTGATAGTCTCTTCTCTTTTCAGCATTTGGAGATGCCGGTGTTGGACTGGGGTGTACAAGGTTAAAAATCACACAACACCAGGTTATAGTCCAACAGGTTTAATTGGAAGCACTAGCTTTTGGAGCGCTGCTCCTTCATCAGGTGGTTGTGGAGTACACAATTGTAAGAATTTATAGCAAAAGTTTACAGTGTGATGTAACTGAAATTATACGTTGAAAAATACCTTGATTGTTTGTTAAGTCTCTCATCTGTTAGAATTACCATGATAGTTTCACTTCTTTCATATGTAAATCACAAAACTTTTGTAAAAAGTTACATTCTCAGGTTAACTTTAGCAACGGGTGTCAGCTCAAATAATGTGTTGAAGCTGATAGCCCCCTGTGTGCTGTTGTCTGTGCCATAATGTTTAGACTGATTCTAATCTAAAAAATGAATGAACAGAGTTTTACATGGATTAAGTTCAGTACCCATAGGGAGGGCCTCAACTGGAACCTTGGGTTCACGTCACACTACAGGTGACCACCACTGCACTATACACACATACAGACACTCCACACACTCATGCACACACACAGACACTCACACACACTCCCACAGACACACACACTCCCACACTCACACATGCACCTTCGCTTGACTTAGACCCCTTTACACTCTCACACACACTCTCTCACAGACACTCTCAACCCCCCACCCCAGACACTCTCACACATATTCACATATATGTTTGAGGGGTGAATTTGTACTCAGCGTTACATTGTACTTTGCTCAAAACTGCATGAATCCATGTAAGATTCAGTTAACTCATTTTTTAGATTAGAATCAATATAAACATTATGGCACAGACAGCAGCACACAATGGGTGAACATCTTCAGCACATTATCTGGGCTGACACCAGTTTAAAGTTAATCTGAGAATGTAACTTTTAAAAAACCGTTTGTGATTTACATATGAAAGAAGTGAAACTAATGTGGTCATTCTAACAGATGAGAAACTTAACAAACGATTAGTATATTTTTCAATGTATAATTTCAGTTACATCACATTTTTGCTATACATTCTGTGTCTTACAATTGTGTCCTCCACAACCACCTGATGAAGGAGCAACACTCCGAAAGCTAGTGCTTCCAATTGAATCTGTTGGACTATAACCTAGTGTTGTGTGATTTTCTCTTTTCAGCAGTGGATACAACATCTCTCAATTTTTCTAGATTTCTTTCTTTGCGATTATATGATCCAGAGATGTAGAATCATAGCTATTCCCTCAACCTTTCACCATGGTTATCAATGCACTGGTGTTTATCAGTCAGTTATTCTTCTTGTTGGTTGTGATGTGTTAACAGCTAGCAATACTTAGCTGCAATCTTGCAAAGTATTTGTCAAAAGGCAGAGATCTTTTCTGGTTATCCTTTACAACCTTGCACGAGGACAAGTGTCTTTGTTAGATGGCGAAATTGAGATCGTCTACCGAAAGGTGGGGTTGTATCGCAAGTTACTGCCTGGTTACTGACAACGATAAGTGGATAAATCATCCATTCTCAAATAGTGGCAGTTAATACCTTTGAGCTTGTTCTGATCCCACACCAACGTTCAGGCAGAACCTTGTATGTGTAGCTGGAGGTCCCATCAAAGTTACCTCAGGAGTGCAGAAAAGCCCAGAGTACGTTTTGTTCCCCCCTGATCATTTGAATGGGATGAAATTGGGACAAGGACCCTAATGGGCAGGCAATACACTCTTCACTATATTCCCAGCATTGGAAAGGACATCTCTCACTTCAGCCACTGGCATTATTGGTTGCCTTTTGTTTTCATTGTGGTATTGGTGTTAACTGGAGAAAAATGAATCACATTTGTGTGGACCCTGCTGATAGAAGAACCTACACATGTTACATCAACAAAATAATGGTCTAACGTACACAGCATTCAAATGTACAAAGTCCATAACAAGTTTAAATTGACAGTTACATTGCATTCCCACAGATGTTTTTGATCTGGACTGGAAACCTATTGGAGTTATTGGAGGATTATTGCACAGTACACATTAATGCTTGTGATATTGTGCTGTGTCTTTAAATAACCGTATTGTCAAGGTGGAGGGGTGTATGTTGTACTCTGCCCCATTATCAGCACCGTGTGCTTTATTGTCCTTTGTTATTGAGTAGCTCATCAATGGATGCTGTTAAAGGTGTGGTGAGCTTCAGACCCATTTTCAACAGAATGGAAGACTTCAATTCCATTTGTACTGGGAGGTGGTTATTAAGCTGCATTTTATTTGTGTTTATAACAGACTCAAGTCTATACCAGATGCTTTGGGGAATAAGAATTTGAGCAGTGGAAGCCTTGACAAGGGCAGCCCCTTGTGTTGAGCTAAACATTTCCTTTGGGTCTTTTTATTTAGATTGAACCTAGTATAAAAGCTTTACAGAACACACAGGGAATAAACTCTCACTGCAGAAAACATGTACTTTAGTCAAGGATATCTATTAACTGGCTTTTGTCTATGTACAGCGATTATTAATTACAAGCAAAAAATCTCCCCAATATAGACTGGCTGGGATTGTGGCAAGATCCAAACACTTTCAGTATTTCTCTTGGGCTTTACCTATAGAGAGTAAACAATTTGGTGTGTTGTTTAAAGGGATATTGCGTTTATGAGAAATGTTTTGCCAATGCCTTTGTTTATTTACAAACACAGAAGGGAAAGATGTCCGTTCAAATGGAGTATTGTGTCACTCATTCATAGTACTCTACTGGACGTTCTGCAAAGGCTCTTTACCAAGTCCAGGCACAAAAGGTTTGCCAGACACTTTATCATGAAGGCAGCATCCCTTTAATGTGAATCCCAGAAGGCACAGCTCGCTATCTCTCGAGACTAGCTGCAACCAGTCGTGAAGGGAAAAGGGTTGTCAGTCTCCAGTGAGAATGAGTTCATAACAATGAGTCTCCTG
This sequence comes from Chiloscyllium punctatum, assembly GCF_047496795.1. Lineage (NCBI taxonomy): Eukaryota > Metazoa > Chordata > Chondrichthyes > Orectolobiformes > Hemiscylliidae > Chiloscyllium > Chiloscyllium punctatum. The sequence continues at coordinate 33,546,240 of NC_092760.1, read as the reverse complement.
ATGATTCAACCTGTATGAGATGCCAAATACACAGAATGTTTAGATCTTTTGAGTTGCACTACCATCTCATTTTAATTTGGTTCGAATTCACAGAACGCGGAGACCTTCTAGGAAGAAACAAAAAGATAGAGTTTGCATTTGTGTGGCACCTTTTGGAAACATTATGAAAAGAACTTCACCTTAATGAATCCCTGTGCACTGTCACAGGCATAGACTCACTTATCACTTAGCACAAATGGACAAACAGCACTGAGATGAATGTTAGTGCATTGATCAGGTTATCGGATGGAAGGAGCATTTTCCAGAACGCAGGGGTGCTCCTTCTTAAAATAATCAAAGAGTCATAGAGATATACAGCATGGAAATGGACCCTTTGGTCCAACCCTTCCACACCGACCAGATATTGTAAACTAATCTTGCCAGTATCCCCCTAAACCCTTCCTATTCATCTAGGTGAAAGTGAGGACTGCAGATGATGGAGATTACTTAAGACCAGTTCAGCCAAACGAATGAGTGTCTGTGGAAGCGTACTGGTGGGGATGTCAGGAGAGGAAGAAATAGAGGGCTTGGAGGCCCTGGTCATGGCAGATGGGGCGTATAGGGCCTGGATGTCCATGGTGAAAGTGAGGTGTTGGGGACCAGGTAAACAAAAGTCTTTGAGAAGGTGGAGGGCATGGGTGGTGTCCCAAATGTATGTGGGGAGTTCCTGGACCAGGGGGCATAGGACTGTATTCCTGATGAAGGGCTTTTGCCCGAAATGTCTCCTGTTCCTTGGATGTTGCTTAACCTTTCCAGAACCACACTCCTTTTCTATTCATATACCCATCCAGATGGATTTTAAATGTTGCAATTTTCCCAACCTCCATCAATTTCTCCGGCAGCTGATTCCATTCTCCCAAAGGATTATAAATCTGTGGAATTCGCTATCCCAAAGTGTGGTGGATGCTGGGACAGTGAGTAAGTTTAAAGTGGAGTTACAATAGTGTTAAGGAATACTTAATATTCATGCAATAAGAACATGCTGAAAATCCAAAAGATATCCAGAAGCCTTCCCCTAGTGCATAAAAATACATTAGGCAATATCAGCTACGGTTCAGTATATGTTATTAGTATATATTTGAAAATATGACAGAGGAGCAGAAAAAAACCATTGAGCACCTGAAGACAGTTCTGCCATTCAATAAGATCATGGATGACCTGTTTGTATGTTGCATTTCACACTTCTATCTACCAGTGATTCACCTTCCTCTATCTTAAAGTTATTCAAAGACCCTGCCTTCATCCCTTCTGAGGCAGAGAGTTCCAAAGGCACCACAACTTTCTGAGAGGAAAATATTCTCTCATCTCTGTCCTGAAGGAGCAACTTCCAATTTTAATACACTGCCCTCCCCTCCAGTTCTGGACCAACCACAAGAGCATACATCCTTTTCACACTCAATCTTAACATGATGGTTCAAAGTTTAACACACTTCAATCACTCTTTTGAAGTCTACTGGGAAATAAACCTGATCTTTCCAGCCTATCCTTGCAAGACCGTGCTTCAAGTAACTTGAGGTTGTGAAAAGGGCTAGTTTATATGATGTATCTTACTGCATGAGGAGACTCTGAAATGCACCTGTAGGTCTTTGTTAGCTTAGTGGTCATGTCGCATTTTGATGCAATTTCGTCAAGTACGGTCTGTTCTAATATAACCCGATTAATTTTATTCCTGTGCAATCATGCGTTATAAGAAATTTGTGTAATAGCAGCACCCTTTAAACCAATGGGACCGGAATCATGTTGTAGTCAATGCAGATAAGGAAAGTTCATGTTCTACAAATAACGACCTAAATTCTTCAAACGCATTATAGCCAATGAGGGTTGAAGAAATGCACATTATAGCAGACCCGACTGTATAAGAGAAATATCAGTTTCCATGACAAAATCATACACCTGCCCAACACAATATGATTTGCTAAGGGCAGTGCATTCTCCCAGTGGTCTGCTGGTTCAAACCAATGAATATTGAGGGTGTGAAATGTTCTTGTCACCTTGATTCAGGAAAGTCATTTATACAAATCATTTCTTCTGAGTCTTGAGTACCCAGAGGAAACCCACACAGACAGGGGGAGAATGTGCAAACTCCACACAGTCAGTTGCCTGAGGCGGGAATTGAACTCAGGTCTCTGGCACTGTGAGGCAGCAGTGCTAGCCACCGTGCCACCCACTAAACAAAAGCCCTAGTTAATATGGTGACAAGCCTGCTTCTAGGTGGTTCAGAAAGGTCCACCATGTCTTGTGGAAAGGTTCTGTTTTCTGGTACACCATAGTTGTAAGGAGATCCAGGGGGATGTGTTCCATAACTATTCTACGTCTTCCCAGCAGGCCCAGAGAACTTTCTTTGGCCCAACTCATCGAAAGGGGGCATAGCTTTAAATTAAGGGGGGGTAGATATAGGACTGATGTTAGGGGTAGGTTCTTCACTCAGCGAGTCGTAAGTTCATGGAATGCCCTGCCAGTAGCAGAAGTGGACTCTCCCTCTTTATGGGTATTTAAGCGGGCATTGGATAGGTATATGGAGGATAGTGGGTTAGTGTAGGTTAGGTGGGCTTTGATCGGCGCAACATCGAGGGCTGAAGGGCCTGTACTGCGCTGTATTCTTCTATGTTCTATGAAATGTTCTTCCTCGCACAGTATTTAAGAATATTATCAGCTTTTTCCTATGCTCAACTAAGGAAGGCAAACTTGTCAGGGCCAGGAGAAGAGACACCAGATCTACCTTGACTTCAGTCCCCAGGATACATCCCATGGCACTCACTATAGTGTCCCAATACTTGCAAAGCTCATGGGATGACCACAAATGGGTAGGAGTGACAATACCTACTTTGCATTTGGGGCACAATGGAGATGTTCCCTTTTTGAATTTCCCAAGCCACTCTGGGGCCAGATGAGCTCTTTGAAGGACCCTCAGATGCATAGCATGTGTTCTGTTGCAGATCGAGATCCTTTTCACATTCTCCAATATCTCTGATGAAATCTCCAATCCCAACTCTTGTTCCCAGACCCCACGGAGCTGCTCGATGTCTTTTGAGCCGCCACCTCCCAGTAAATGGAAATGGGTGCTAACCAGGAAAGTACCTGTAGCCTGAAGTACTCTCCTCTCTATGTCAGACCTATAAGGATCAATCAGAAGTGTGGCCTTTTTCTGGTTAAAGTCCCTGACCTGAAAGTAATAAAAGAGGTCCCTGCTGGGCAATTATTACTTGTGTTTAGATCAGAGTGGTGCTGGAAAAGCACAGCAGGTCAGGAGGAGCAGGAAAATCAACGTTTTGGGAAAAAGCCTTTCATCAGGAATCGAGGGATGCTGCTCAGGCTCCTCGGATGCTGCCTGACCTGCTGTGCTTTTCCAGCACCACTTTGATCTAACCTCTGGTTTCCAGCATCTGTAGTCCTCACTTTTGCCTAATTATACTTGTGACTCATCTGATCGAAGGACATCATGACCCCCCCCCCCCCCCCCTCAAATAAATCTCCAGGACAACAGACTCCCCTGGACACCCATAACTTAAAACCGGAGACCATCAACCCCGGCCAAAATCCTGGCATTCCTACTAAGAGAGTGAGAAAGGAGGTTTTAGATAAACAGCCTTTGTTTTGTCACAGCGCTTTCCACAATGCGCATTAACTATATTGATGACAATTGGGTTCTGACAATATTCCGTGACAGTCCTCATCTTATCCATGAATAACAGATTAATAAGGGTACACTTCGCCTGGGAGGCCTCAATATCCAGCCAAATTGACCTCGGGTGCTCACAAGCCCAATCTTTCACAAAGGGTAGCAAGGAGCTTATTTGATACCTCTTAATATTTGGAAAGTCTACCACACCCCCACACCATCCCCCTCATTCCCTGGGGAAGCTGCAATTTGACAAGCCTAATGAGAGGCCACCTGTGGTGTCAACTGAGCCAATGTTGAGTCTTCATAACGTTTGACTAGGCATCATCAGAGGGAGCATTCGCATGGGATATGATAAGCGAGGAAGAACATTCATTTTAATAAGAGCTATTCGGCCTAACCAAGATATGAGAAGAACCTCACAAAGCTGAAGATCCTGCCTTACCTTATCGAGCAAGTGCACATGTTAGCCTTATATAACTGGTGAAAGGTGGGAGTAATGAAAATGTCTCGGTACAGGAAACCCCCCCTGTGTCCACCTGAAAGGGAATCAGATTTCACCTTCAAGATTGGGTATTCCTCCAAGACCTCCCGCGGGCATGGCCTCTGACTTCATAAAATTAATCTTATATCCTGAGAGAGAACCAAATAACTTGATACATTGTATTAAATGAGGTACAGGCACTGTCAGGTTTGATAGGAAAAGAAGAACATCATCTGCATAGAGTGGGATCTTATGCAGCCCTGAACGTTTCTCTGGAGTTCCTACATTGGGGTCCCTCCGGATGGCTTCCACTAACGCCTCAATCACCAGCATTAACAACAGCAGTGAGAGGGGGAAACCTTGTCCGCTGCCTCTACCAAGACTATTAGATCTTATGCCATTAGTAAGGACCACTACCATTGAATCACTATATAGTACTTCCACCCATCTGGCAAAGACCCCACTGAGACCAAACTGCTCCAGAATGTAAAAAAGATATGGTCATTCCACCCGGTCAAATGCCTTCTCCACACCAAGGGAGACTACCAAGCCCACAATTGACCTCTGCTGGCACATCTGGACCATGTTCAGTATGCTTCTAATGTTATTAGAGGAGCCACGACCCTTAACAAAACCTGACTGATCCACCTTTACAATAAAAGGCAACACATTCTCCAATCTCAACTCGAGTGTCTTAGATAAAATTTAAAAATCCGAGTTTAGCAGTGAAATTGGCCTGTACGAAGCACAGTCCTCCAGGTCCTTCCCACTCTTGAGGATGAGAGAAATATTAGCTTCTCTCAGAGAAGGCAAGAGGCAGTCCTGACTGTATGAATAATTGCACATGTCCAGTATTGGCCTGGTCAACATATTCATAAATTCCTTATAAAACTCACTTGGAAGGCCATCTGGGCTAGGTGCCTTACCACTTTGGAGCTGTCTTACTGGCTCCTGTATCTCTTGCACTGTCACGGGAGCATTCCAAAGGGACGCCTGCTCCGGAGTCACACCTGGAAGGTCCAGGCTCTTAAAGAAGGACTCCACCTTTGCCAACCAGTCATCACAGCCCTCTGACTAATACAGTAAAATTTCCTAAAAGCCATATTAATCTTTTTGGAGCCACAAGTAAGATTTCCAGTGCCCTCTTTGATACTTGTAATAGATTGGGGTGGGGGCACCCTCATTCCTAGCCAAATAAGCCAGATATTTACCTAGCCTATCCCCATACTCAAATAACCTTTGTTTTGTGAAGGTGATCTCTCTCTTCGCTGTTTGAGTAAACGTGGAATTCACAGCAACCTGGAGAGCTGTGATTGTCTGTAGCTTAATCATGGATAGCCTGTCAAAGTACACGGTCTCGGCTGCCTTCAGCCGGGCCTCAAGCAGACTTTGCTGCTTTCCCCTTTGTCGTTTTTGACTAGCTGAATAAGAGATGATCTACCCCTTATGTAGACTTTGGCAGTCTTTCAAAGCACAAAGCTGGCTGTGCCTGAATCGATATCCAAGAACACTTTAAACTCCAACAGGAATTACTCGATAGTCTTACTAACCTTAAGGAGAAAAGGATCCATGCGCCAATGCCACAAACCTACCCCATTAGCCCTGGTCTTAACCTCCAAATACACTGCTGCATGATCCCAATTATGTTCCCAACTTTACAGTACAGCATCTAATCCAAAAACAAACGATGGAGCAAGAAACAGATCAATCCTTGTGTAATACTTGTGTGGATTAGAGAAAAAGATAAAGTCCTTACCCGCCAGGTGAAGAAATCTCCATACATCCACCAATCCCGACTCTACCCATAAGTCCACCAATTGTTTAGATTGTGGGGAGATGCCTGAGAGACCCCTGGACATCTCAACCACTGTGGGATCCATGAGGTGATTAAAGTGTCCCCCTGTAATAGTATGGTGTGTCTCAAGGGCAGTCAACCTAGAAAGTGCATCTGTCAGAAATTTAAGCGGGTGTGCTGGGGGACAGTAAACATTCAAAATACCATACTCCTCACTGTGTATTAAAGCTTTGAGAATCACAAACCACCCATATTCATCCTTAATTTGATTGAACAACTGGAATGGGAGATTCTCCTGAATGAGTATAGCCACTCCCCTGCTTTTAGTGTTAAAAGATGAAAAGAAGCAACATATCAAACCCCAACCCCTCCATTGCATCTTTAGATGCTCCTTGTCATCAAGATAGGTTTCTTGTAACAGAATGGTATCCACCCTCTACCTCCTAAGACTTGAAAGCACTTTCTTTTTCTTAATCAGTGAGTGACTCCCCTTGATATTCCAGATGCACCACAACTAGCCATAGTCATCTAAAACAGCCTATGAACCCCGAAGAGGAAGAACCCTACTCACGATGCACCAAGTGGAAACAGCTAAAGACTCATAGAGCCTGAACGTATCTATCAAAACTACCAAAGCAAAACTTTTAAAAATTATAACTACAGTAAACCAATACAAAGAACACATAATAGGAGACTTTCCCCCTTGCCCATAGGGGGCACTCACACTACCCACACATGGCTCCTTCTAGATGAAGCTGCATCCCAAACCTAGGCGAAACAAGAGTAAAAGAAATACATAAATGTTATAAACACAGGAATTAAAAATGGGCATTTCACACATCACACCCATAAATCGATTTCCATTATTGCTGGAATAAACAAGCTAAACATTCCAACAATGCTTCCCACCAAGAAAGCGAAAAGAAAGAAAAAAGAAATTAAAGGGACAAAACAAAGCGAAAGAAACAACAACAAAGGAGAACCATTATTGTCCATATTGCTTGAGCCAGTCAGTCTATTTTAAAGTGTCAAAAAGGTCTTTGCTTTCTCTGATGAATCAGAGACATGTACGGACCCTCTGTGGCTAAAATGGAGTACTGCCGGGTACTTTATAGTGTATTGAACCCCTCAGCCTCTTCTTTATATCTCGTCAAAAGTCTTCCTCTTATGGATCATGGCCGCAGAAAAGTCTCGAAAAACATAATCTTCAATGCCTTGTAAATCAGGGCCTGTGGATCCTTCCCCAGTGTTCTGAAAGCTTCCAACACCTTTTGTTGTCCCTGTGGGACTGGAATCACACTAGGACTGGGCGGAGACACTGGTCTGACCACAGCCTATGCACTGTGATCCGGTGAACCCGATCGATCCACACCTGGCCTGCCTCGGCTACTTATCCTAGGGACTGCGGCAGCCATTGCACAAAAAAGCTGTCTGGCTGATCCCCTTCTTCTCGCTTCAGCAGCCCAATAACGCTAATGTTCTTTCTTCGACCTCAATTTTTGAGGTCGTCAACCTGCTTCTCCAGGGCCTGGATCCATCCTGCCGAGGAATCAGTCGTGGTCTCCGATGCCTCTCGACCTCCTCCACATGCTGCCTCAGATGCTGCATCTCCTGCTCATGCTTTTGTAGTGTGGCCAAGATCAGTTAGAGCCTGGCCTGGATCTCCTTCATCGCTGATTCGATCTTTTCTCGGAGTTTCACAAACTCCGAAGCTAGGCCTTGCTAAGCAGGTAAGTCCAGCGGGACTTCCACGGAGGTTGACGCTGTGGCCGTGGGTGCGCCCATTGCTGCAGGGGAGTGCCCTGCTTGTTGTGATCCACACAGCCCTTTGCCTTTAGTCATCCTCCCAGTTCACTAAAAAGGATATATAACGATTCTAATCACTTAAAATTACCAATTTTTCCCAGAGTAGATAAACTATGGAGGGTGAAATCACCACTTTTCCAGGGTTATGGTGCAGATCTCAGCAAGACAGACCTATTAGATCGCCACCATCTTGAATCCTCTCCTTTTTAGAGGATTTTTTAAAACTGAGCTCCCTAATTCTACATTCCCTGGTACCAGGAAGTGTTCTCTCAGTATCAGCTCTGTCAAAACCATGCAGAATCTTATAGGCTTCAGTAAGATATCTGGGACTGTGACATGTGCCATTAAAATGAAATGATTTCATTTTTGTTTTCTTACAGGGTGCAAACAAAAAAAATGAATCGGCCGTATTGTCACATGTACTCAAATACATACAGTGAAAACTTTACAAGTCACCATTTACAGTGCCATCTTGGGTACACGGTACCTGGGTACGGATTCTTCAGTGCAAGCTCTTAGGAAAAATAATAGAAAAATAAAGACATTTTAAAAGTCCAGCATGATAGATCATAGGAATAAATTAGAAAAATAGAGAAATAAAAAGGTTCTGAATAACAGTGCACACTGGCACCTTACCTCCATTCCACACCAGGCCTTGAATCACCTTGGGGCTGTAAGTCCACGGTGAGGCCACGCCAGGCCCAATCTGTTGCAATCTGATAGCTCAGTTATTTATATTAGCATGATTCAGAATTTTACGCAGGACTGGAGCAAATATTGCCTTTGAGTGGGAAATTTCCCCCTTGCGACATTAAACGGACTGGCACATAGTGTGCAGCACTCCCCCGTTATGTCTTTGACACTAAATGTCTACACAAAAGGCTAGATTATAACACTCTCTTTCTCGAGAAAATGGTGTGGTATCAGAATTAAATGGAGACCGACAGACCAATGCCAATGTGCCTAGTTGCGGCTTTGGCTTCCCTTTCTCTACGCTAACCTCAGGATCCTGGCCGTTAATTTTTGCTGTTTTGATCAGCCTTTGAAACACTTTATATTTGCCATTCCGGAGATGGTGAGCTGCACTGGTGTGGGTACCTACACTTTGCTGCTGACATGAAATGTGACCTCTCCCTCAAAATGGACAGGTCTCCCTCAGAGTCATTGTGCAACCAATATGTCCAGGGTGCAAGTTACTCCTTAATAATTAAAATCATATCAATGTCTGATTCTAGACTTTTGAAAGCCAATAATTTCAAATGCCAAAATATAGTAATGAATGTCAGCAGATGCAGTGTTGGCCCAACAAGTCCACACTGAACCTCGGAAGAGTATCCCACCCAGAACCATTCCCCTACCCTACATTTACCCCTAATTAATGCACATAACATACACATCCCTGAACACTATGGGCAATTTAGCATGGCCAATTCGCCTCACCTATACAAGTTTAGACCGTGAGAGGAAACCCATGCAGACATGGGGAGAACATGCAAACACCACACTGACAGTCACCCAAGGCTGGATTCAAGCCCAAGTCCCTGGCACTATGAGGCAGCAGTGCTAACAACTGAGCCACCATGCCACCCTTACTCATGCTTATTCATTTTTCTTCAAAGCATCTAGGGTTGTGTGATAGGCCATTATCATGTGCATGTATGATGACAGATATCCTAACCTAACTTCTTGGTTCAGGCATTTTTAATTTAGAAATCACATGACTCCAGCTTCTGAATGAACATAAGTCCTTCTCTCTATCACCTCCTTGATGCCATAAGAATCTATTAACTTAGTAAACAGCTTGTTATTGTACAAGGCACTGAAAAGCATTAGTTTTGTCCACTGTTATTCAGTAGTTCGGGACTTGAATCTATTCAGTCTCCAGATTTACAAGAGACTATGGTCAATTCTTAGTGCCTAAATCTTTCAATTCCATAATAAATAACTGCCACATATGCTTGAAAGCTGATGCCAGGAAATTACAGTAATAATTGTGCCTATATGGAAGGGACAATGTGATATCTACAACTAAATTGTTGGTTTTTATCTGGACTGCCATTTGGAATTTCAATCATTTTATTGAGGTAGAAGTTTATTGTGCACTTGACTAAATTCCACCAAAACAAAATCCCAGGGAGATAATTGTTGGAGCACCATTGGGTTAGGGGAATGGCAGGATGTCATATGGGTGATGGTGGTATATTTTGTTTGTTAGTTCATTGAGTTCTAACTGGTCTGAAGCTGTAGCATTTAGTATTGACCTGGCAATCACATGCACCTTAATGTTCCCTTTATATTTAGTATTGACCTGGCAATCATATGCACCTTAATGTTCCCATTAGATACGCCACTCATAAAAGGAATCAGATGTAATTTTTTTAGTTTCCTTGATGTGGGTGGGAGGAGTGTGGCAATACTTAATTGGTATTTGGCATTTAAAACCATGTTTTACACAACGACAATGATCTAAATGTCACTGCATGGAAATATTCCTGAATTCAAGCTTTGTTCTCCATAATTTGCGGTGTTGCAATTTTGTTCAGTTCCTGAATATCAAACTACAGCGAAATGATCTTTTTTTTTCATTGTCTTTAATCCTTTGCCTATTCTGAAGGTGGAGGGTGGGGACTGTGAAGAAACTGTGTTATGACTGTATCTGTAACCATTATCTTCTTGTGTTAGTAACTTAAGAGCAGGCACCCGGTGGCAAACTGTTTTTATGATTTTGATCTACTGCCCCATTGTTTGCTAACAGGCCACGTGCTTGGAAGTGGTTCAGCCCAAATGCAATTTTTTGGGTCAAAGAGAGCAAGTTTTCTTAATTGAGCAATGGATAAATGGTATGAGTCACATGGATCGGGGAATTCTGAGATCCAGTTTGCTTTAAGTTAATTTATGTGTCAGCCTTAGCTCTGTCGTAGCATTTTGGTGACCAAGCCAGGAGTTTGTTCTTTAACCTACTCTCATGATTCACTCACCTAAGATAAAATGGCAATGGTGCATTGAAGGAGAGCAGCACTGTCTGTAATGCTGATTTTGGATCAGAAATAAACTGGGAAACTGCCTGCCATATTGTGTGGGAATATCAGATATTGTCAAGATTAGAGTGGTGCTGTAAAAGCACAGCAGGTCAGGCAGCATCTGAGGAGCAGGAAGATTGATGTTTCGAGCAGGAGCCCTTCATCAGAACTCATCAGGATTCCTGAATAAAAGCTCCTGCCAGTATCATTCTAATCTTGACTCTGATCTCCAGCATCTGCAGTCCTCACTTTTGCCTATATCAGATATTGTGGCTGTCTTTCATCTGAGGAGTTGTACCAGTGTCAAAACCAATATTTACCCTTCAACAAGCATCATTAAAACAGATTGTATTGACATTATCACATTGCTATTTGTGATGCTTTGCTACACACAAATTGGTGTTGTATAAACAAAATCTTTTCTCTTTAGCTTCCTAGGGCTTCATTTCAAAACAGTCCATTTTATGTAAATCTCCCCTCACCCCTTTAAGATTTTCCCATGGCTACATGTTTTTTCCCATTAAATGACTTCAGAGCCATTTATGCTGCAATGTTGATATTTAAATGCAAATTATTGCCAATGTTCATTAACCCAGCCATTATACTTGGAGTATTTAGTAGAATGAAGACAGTGTGGAAACAGGCCCTTCAGCCCAACAAATCCACACCAACCCTTCAAAGAGTAAATCACCGAGACCCATTCCTCTGCCTTACTATCCTATAGGTACCCCTGACTAATGCACCTAAACTACACATCCCTGAACACAATGGGTAATTTAGCATGGCCAATTCAACTAACCTGCACATCTTTGGATTGTGGGAGGAGACCCACGTAGACACAGGGAGAATGTGCAAACTCCACACAGACAGTTGCCCGAGGCTGGGATTGAACACACATTCCTAGCACTGCCAGGTAGCAGTGCTAGCCACTGAGCCACCATGCCACCCAATTTTCAGAAATGTTCCTTATTTTCCCTTATTTTCAGAAATGTTACAGCTAATTTACTTCTAAGAGTGACTGGGTTGATCCAGGTTGAGGGTAGATCTTCCCATTGTGCAGATGACGGTAAATTAACAGCCCAGCACTTTCAATTGATATAAAAAGTGGGAGAGGCATAATAATCAGCAGCACCTAATTTTCAGTCGCAGAAAGCCCAAAGCTGTTCAACTATATGTTCTGCTAAGAGCAAGAAGCAACACATCAACACAGTAATTTTGGAAACAAAATGTCAAACACCAATTTTTGTTCTAAGCCACTGAAGTCATGTTTGCACACACTTGATTGTGTGTCCTATGCAAAGTGAAATATTTTGGTGCCATAGGTTTTCTAGAATTGTATATAAAGAAAGAATCTAACCGGTGCCACTTCTGTGCCTTCGCACTGTTGACAATCCATTTTACCACATCTCCCAAAGTCATGATGCTGAAACATCAGGTGGTACAACATGGTTAGTAATAGAAAGAGGGCAGGTCAAGTCTGTGAAGTAACACATGATTGTGCATCCTAAATCATGCATGGTTTGCTTGTTTATCCCATTTATTGTAAAAAGAAAGACTAATGCTCTTCAACAGCAAACAACACGTGTAAGTCAAGCTTTCAGTCTACGTGAGTGCAATTGTGGGGAATTTAATAAACTCCTGTACCAGTGCTATTCAGAAGAAACAATTTTAATTGCAATAAGCCCAGAAACCAGAATGTTCTTCACTTCCTTATGATTGTGAAATGAATAAGAATATTCAATCCTAATGTTAATCTTGGTCCGGGAATTTTTAAACATCATGGGCAGGAGTTTTTTTTGGATTGGGGCTTTGTTGGAAGGACTTTTAAAAATCACTGCTGGATCTGATTCTTGACTCTGTTTCCAATTTAGACAGCTTTTGTTAGCTTTAGGTAAGTGTATGGATAGCTCGCCTGTCATTACAGTCCTACCCTGTTGACTGCTTCATAGTAGTTGAACCCTTTTGATGGAACAATGCCCATTTTGGCTGTGAATGCCATCTTAGTGGAGTCATCAGCCATAGGAAACTCTAGTTTCAAGAACAGCACCAAACAAAAAGTCATTCAACATTCCCTTTGTAATATATTGCCTTTTAAAGCTGTCACTCAATCACATACATTCAGATTATCTATGCCAAAAGCTCCAATTCACTTTGTATCTCTTAAACATGTACAAAGACGTATGTAAGTATTGGAAAAAATATTTTTCAAAGGAGGGTCAAGTTAATAAAGCTTTTAATAAAGAAAACTAGCACTCCCCTACAAGTTCTCTCAACAAAGCTAATGGATTCAGTCCTGTAGACAATTTTCAGCAAAGCATTTGTTTTGAAAGATAGATGCTTAGCCATCAGGTAAAATTGCTTCTACTAATACAGTTGCCAGATTCCCTCCTTTTAAGAAATAAAGCTTGGCTGAGCTTTAAGAATTACTAACAGAACTTGGTTCAGTTGGGGAACTTTTACTCAGTTGAAATGGGGAGTGTTAGCTTTGTGAGATTGATACCTAGTCTTTCCTTGAAAAGATTTTTCCATACCTGTGTATAATCGTACACGTTTAAAGGTGTGAAATGGATTAAAGTTTTTGGCATTGATATCCTTAAAAGCAGTGTGTGATTAACACTTCCAAGAGATTGTAAAATGACCAGGGTCTTTTCAGAGATTCACAATGCACTTTTTGCTCATTATGTCAATTTCAGGAACACCTTCAAGACTTGCCAATGCTTCATTTATTCTGAACCTAATGGAAAGTGTGGGTGTTGAAAGGTGTATGGAAATCTGTGAAAGGAGCATGATAACTATGTGTGGGTGTGAAGGGGTATGGGGAGTATGAGGGTTGGTGGTGGAGGTGTCATGGGGGAATGTTGTCCTCACCTCTCAAATGCTTCCATTGCTGCCAATGCTATTGGAGCTCACTCCAGGTAGCCCACTTACCTGTTCCAAATGCTATCACTGAGCAAGCCAGCATTTGTTTATGCCATTCCAGTGAAGCTCAGTTGATAGTATTTGGATCTTTGAGTTAGAATGCAGTGGGTTTAAGACTGACTCCAGACCACTGAGGGTCTATTGAGGCTGACACCTCATTGCAGCTCTTGAGTGCGATACTGATGGGGGTACTGTGTTTTGAATGAAATGTTAAACAAAGGCCTGTCTAACCCTTCAATTAGGGAAAAGGATTCAGATAAGCAGTTACCTGTATTGGACTACTTTGAAGAAGACTGGGGAGTGTCTACAGCAGGTCAATATTTATTCCCTAATTGTGACTACTAAAAGTATTACCTCGTCATTATCATTGTGTTGTATGTGGGAGCTTGTAATGTTGGTCCCAATGTTTTGGATAGTTAGAAAAATAATGATATCTCATAGGCAGCAAAATACTTTGGAACATCCTGAAGTTGTGGAATTCAGAATATAAATGGACATTCCCTTTCTTTTTTTCACATGCTACACTTCTGATGCTTATAGAGAATCCTATATTCACAGTTATGGTTGATGGATCAGCATTGTGTTTGGGAAAGTTTTTTTGACTAAGGGACCCAAACATACTATGCTGAGCTAACTCACTCTCATTCCACATGAGTTCTGAACTGGTAGTAAATGCTGACCTTGCAGACCCATGACTGAATTGAACCAAAAGGTCCTCATGGTTGGAAGATAATCTGATTTGAAGACAGGTCTCTAGATTGAAAGTGGGGTATGCTAAACCACTGGGTTCTGCAATCCCCTCGCAAAAAAAGCACTTTGAGATTGAATAGGTAACGTGGTTGTTTCCAAATGGTTGCAATTAATGTTGGGAGTTAAAGCTGGCATCTGCATAGCTCCAGCTGTTAGCGTCCTGAGACAATTTTCCTGACAGATTGTTCTGTTCTAATTGTGCCACATGACAGAGCAAAACATTGCAGAGCTTAGTGAAAGTGTGGGTGTGTACTGACAATAGGTATATGCAGATGAAAGATCTAAATGTCTATATTGTTGGCAGAAGTAGAGGGAGTGGTTTTTCTTCTTTCCTCCACAGTTTCTTTCTCCCCCTGGAGTAAAGCCAACATTATTTCCTTGTTTCAGCAAGGCTGAAGGTTTGCTGTGACTATTGGAAATTAGGTCAAAGAGCATCATATTTATTACTCATTCTTTTCATGTTCTTTGTGTGATATGATGCTTCTGTAGTTTATTTAATGAAAGCGGCTGTATTTCACCGAAGAGGAAAAGCTGCAGATCTTGGGTGAAAGTTTGCAATGAGGTTCCCCTCCAGAACTTGGATATTAAGCCTAGGCTGACACTGAGGCAGTGCTGCATTGCCAGAGGTGCTGTGCTTTAGGTACAGTATTAAACTGAGTTCTCCACTTCTTGTCCAGATAAATATTAAAATACTACAGCCCTGCCTAAATCAGAATGGGGAAATTAACTGTAGTCTTCCTAACATTAACTCTTTAACCAGTTGCAGTAGATTCGCTGAATTCTCTTCAGTGTCTGCTGATGGAAGGTCAGAATTAGCTGTTATATTTATCCACACAACAGCACAGAAGTTTCGGATATTTTAATTGCTTTAAAGTGTTCCTGAGAGACTTAAAAAGCCACCACATCAATGCAAATCTCATTATCATTGCTCATTGCTTTTTGCACCTTTAAAGTGACATATTTTAATATTCGTTTGAACAATAAGAGATATTTTCAGAATTGCCAATCTAAAGAAAGTAGAGAGAATAGCTGGCTCTTTCAGATTTTGGTTACTTCAATGCAAAGAGAGAAAAGGATGATGTCTTTTGGAGATTGTCTATCTTTGTATTGTTCACACACATGTCCACCTGCCTGGGAGCCAATCAGAGAGCTGTTGTCATGCTAATGACTCCTGTCCCATGCAACTGGTCCTAATTGAAAACCCAATCAGCAGTCTGTCTCCAGGCAAAGCTTGCCCTGAAAGCACCCCCAAGTATCATTGGCTCTCAAACATCTTCCTCCACTGGTTGAACAAAGGAACAGTGTAAACACAACTTGCAATGAGTTCCAGTAAGTTATCTTTAAAACTGTAGCAACGCCTTCTAAAATCCTTGGTTCAAGGTAGTCCCTTTCCCATTCTGTCAGTAATAAATAATACCACAGTTCTAAGTACTCCTTGGATTCAGGCAGTTTGTTTCAGCAGAACAGGAGAACTTCACATAACTTGAGGTATCCTGATGCTGACAATGAATGTCAAAAATGGAAAGAAATCCATTTCTTCATTACATTATGTGCAAGTAGTCTTGGGCTCCCCTAAATGACTTCAAGATACAACACAATGTAGCCTTCCCAAGAGAACTTGGAAAATTTCCAGCCACTCCAACAATTAACACAGTAAAATCTATTTAATATTAGTGCCAATGTTACCTCCTATAATGTGATCTCCCAGTTGTTAGCCTTGGCTCAGTTTATAGCTCTCTTGTTGCTCTCTCAGCTACATCCATAATTCAAGAACCTGAGTAGGTAATCAAAGCATGCACTAACAGGGCAGAACTGAAAGTGTGTAGAAGGTACTGTATTCCAGACAGAATATTAAAAACATTTCTTCATCTGCTATCCCAGGTGGACAAATAAGATCCCATGACACTATTTCCTATGTGGGCAGCATAATTTTTCCTTGTGTCCAAGCTAATATTTCATACATCATTAACATGGATTATCGTGTTACTTGTCTCATTGATGTCTACAAGAATCTTGCTGTCTGCAAAATGGCTGCTGAATTTCATACACCACATCAGTGATTAAGTTTAAAAGTAGTTAATTGTCTGTAAATGTTTTTGAGATGTCTTGAGCTCATCAAAAGCCCAATGGAAACTCAATTTCCTGTGTCCGTTAGT
This sequence comes from Chiloscyllium punctatum, assembly GCF_047496795.1. NCBI lineage: Eukaryota > Metazoa > Chordata > Chondrichthyes > Orectolobiformes > Hemiscylliidae > Chiloscyllium > Chiloscyllium punctatum. The sequence goes on along the minus strand of NC_092760.1, from coordinate 33,529,652 downwards.
AAAACTGATTGCACATCAAAAGCAATTCACTGTTCATGAAGCACTTTGTGACATCTTGCTAAGGGCCTAAATAACACAGGATCTCTTTCTTCACTTGTATGTCTCATCAATTTCAATTCAGAAATAATTGGCATATTGATGAGATTTTCTTGCACATGGAATTGGAGGCTGAAATGAAAATGATCACACTGTAGAAATGAAAAGATGTTGGAAAAGTCCAGGGTTCATATGCTTTATTGAGACAGTTAAAAAGGCTGAGGCAGAATGACACTAAATGGATTAAAGTCAATTGCTTTTGCTATATATCTACTGGCAAGGATCTCCAGAGGTGTCATCCTTAATCCTTTAAATTGCATCCTTAAGGTTAACTTAATCCTTTAAATTGCAACTATGTGCTGGATGAGTGCAGAATCAGAATTCCTACAGTGCGCGAGCAGGCCAATCAACCCATTGGGTCCACACCCATGCAGACACAGGCAGTCACCCAAGGGTGAAATTGAACCCAGATCCTTAGTGATGTAAGGTAACAATGCTAACCACTGAGCCACCATAACACCTCTGGAAGGTGCTTGATAATTATACAATAATATAAGAAACTGAAGGCTAATTAGACTGTGCAATTGCAAACTATTCCCTGGTTTGTCTCTTCTGAAGGCATGATTTGTGCATTGGTAGTGTCTCAGACATCCTAGATACATATCCAATTTCTGTATGTGAGATTAGATGCTAAGCAAGACCAGAAATTAAATTTAGGCTTTTTTGGCCTGTGTGACTCTATAGCAGACTTTATGGTACCTTTGAGCTAATGTTTCTGAATTATTAAAGTGAAACATAGATTGAAGTAAATAGGTCTTTAAGTATTCTTTTCTGAATATTACTTTGTGTTTAGTATCCTTTTCTTCCCACTGACACTGTACCAGATCACATTAAAGATTTTCATTCACATGTGGCATCCTCCTCCAGTGTGTATTCGTATAGTTGAAGTTCAGTGCTGTCTCCACTTCAGTCATGTTGTTCGGTGGTTCCCAGTCTTGTTTATTTGAAGCTCCTGTGATTAATCTTTATTACTGTTGCTGTTATTGGTTAACTGGTTGAATGTTGAGTTGAGGCTTGTGATCAGCCATGGAGAGGGAGGTTGTGGTATCATTGTAATATCACATGACCGGTAATTCAAGATTAATGTTCTAGGGGCATGGATTCAAATCTTGACCAGGTTACATGGTGGAATTTGAATTCAATTCAAAATGAAAGCCTGTAATAAAAAGCTAGGCATTGCTATAAAAAATGCAATGTCTTTTAGGGAAGGAGATCTGTTATCCTTAATTGGTCTGGCCTAAATGTGATTGCAAATCCTTAGCAATGTGACTGACTAGGTCACTGGGCTTTTAGGGATGGGTAATAAATACTGACCTAGTCAGTGACACCTACATCCTGTGACGAATAAAACGTGTTTAAAAAAAATTGAATGGGAGAGCAAGTCAAAGGGCTGAAAGGCCTTCTCCCATTTCTAATGTTCCTATAATTTTATTACACATACTTTTTTTTATTGTCAAAGTTAGCAGAATCATTTTCAGGAAGTTTCTTCTTTATTTTTTAAGTGGACTGATGAAAATACTGTTTTCTGATTTGGTGACTACTGTTTTCATAAAGTGACTCTAAATATTACTGTATCAGGACAGTTTTCCTAACTTCCAGTGATTTCAAGATCCCCAAAGCATGAAGTGTCTTGCTTGGTTTTCAAAATCCAACTATCGCCCAATTAACTGTAAAAGGAGTGAAAGATCTCAATTAGCAAGAAATAAGGGAGAATGGCAACATTTTCTCTGTAACTGATGATCCGCCAGTTAAAGTGTTAGAAGACAGCGTTTTGGGATTAAAAAGTTTCAAGCATGAGTTATTAATTGGGAAATACCTTGTGGTGAAACACAGGCATTCCCCAGTTTTGCACTGAAAGGGTAATGTTATGATTTGAATTACACCACACAGATTAAACAGCACAACACCATCAATTCTACAGAATTTCACAAGGATTTTTTTTGTCTGATCTAGCTTCACAATCCCAAAATGAGCATTTGTCAAAAATGCTGCTCACCATTCCGCTTTGATGCTCTTCACAATGTATATCAAGTACTTTGCTCCTCTTAATCAGTGAGTATTTATCAAGCAGCCGAGGACCTGTTTAACAGGGCATATTCTCAATAAGCCATGTAAGTTTGTCTGCCAAGGTGCAAAGTAACTGAGCTCAGGTAAATGTGGACATTTGACTTGTCGGATATTCCAGAGTATAACTGCCAACTGGCACAGATTGCTAAGAACTAATCTAAGGAATGTGGAATAAACCATAGAAGAGAATTTCTCACGTTGTGCAGGTGATCATTTATCTAAATTGTCTCAGTGCTAAGGTGATTTTGTTTGTAAAATGAGGTCTGAAATGTCAACAGGGCAGCTGGTAACACAGAACTTGGGCTTTGTACTATATTCCAATATTATGTTACAACTGATGCAAGCCACTAAAATTAGTATGAACGTGCAGCAATCACTTGTAAGAGTTTGTCCTGTCTGTACCACACTCCTGACAAGGAAGAGATTCATTGTTGGTGCAGTTAGCCTACACAGTTGAGATTAGTTCTGTAAAAGGACCACTGGATCTGAAACGTTTACACTGTATTCCCTCCACAGTTGCTGCTGGACCAGCTGAGTTTTTTCCAGCAATTGATGTTTTGGTTTTAGCTGAGATTTGTCCTTGGATTGCTGGATGTTCTTCCAGGAATTCTTTTTTTTTCTGTTTTTGTTTTGTTGTGTTTCTGTTTAAAACACTTTTATATGCAAAGTAGGTACCAAACTTGAATAAAACTGCACCCAAGGTTGACTTGCTGGAACAAGTCATTTATCTGCACTGCATCTCCAGTGGTAGAAGAGTTCACCACCGATTCAATTTACATGCCATGACACTCTTTAGGAATGCTTATCTGTAGGACCCAGTTGTCTAAGCTATCCATTGTTGAATTTAAAAAAGGGATGTCAAAATTGGTTTTGACATCCACCCACTTCAATTTGTCTTGGCTTAAACTCTGAGCTTCTATTTCGATTGCTGTATGCTAACAATGAAAGATAAATGACTTTCTTGTTAGGTTTTTAATTCTCTGACAACACAACATGGTTTTCCATGTGGCTTTTTGATATGCATTTAATTGATTTGATTTAGTTTATTATTGTCACATGTGCTGAGATATAGTGAAAAGTATTGTTTTCTATGCTAAACAGACAAATTATACCTTACATCAGGGTATTAGAACAGAATGCAGAATATATTGTTTCAAATGCAGAGATGGTGCAGAGAAAGATTAACTCTGATATATGAAAGATCAGTTTTTAAGTCTGATTACAGCGGGGAAGAAGCTGCTCTTAAATCTGTTTGTACAAGTTTTCAATGGTTTGTATCTTCTGCCCGATGGAAGAGAGTAGAAGAGAGGAGGGGTTTTGGATTATATTGGCTACTTACCCAAGGTAGCAGGAAGTGTAAACAGAGTCAATGAATGGAAGACTGGCTGGCATGATGGATTGGGCTGCGTTCACAATTCTCTGTGATGACTTGCAATGCAGTTGCCATATCAAATTGTGATGCGTCCAAATAGGTTTCTATGGTGCATCTATAAAAAATGGTAAGAGCCTTTGTGGGCATGCTGAATTTCCTTAGCTTTCTCAGAGATGTTGGTGCGCTTTCTTGACTGTAACATCGACATGAATGGACCAAGATAGCTCGTTCATGATATTTACTCCCAGTAACATGAAGCTCTCGCCCACCTCCACCTCAGCACCATTGACACAGACAGGTGCATGTCCTCCACTCTGCTTCCTGAAATCGATGACCAGCTCCTTTGTTTTGCTGATATTGGGGGAGAGATTGTTGTCTTTACACCATTCCACAAAGCAGTCTATTTTTTTCCTGTACTCTGTCTCGTCATTGTTTGGGATCTGACCCAATATGATGGTGTCATCAGCAAATTCATAAATGGAGTTAGAGATGAATTTGGCCACACAATCCCGAATGTATAAGGAGTATAGTAAGGGGCTGATTAGACAGCCTTGCAGGGCACCAGTATTGAGGATTATTGTTGAGGGGATGTTGTCTCCTGTCCTTACTGATTGCAGTCTGTGGGTTAGGAAGTTATCGATCTAGTGCAGAAGGGGGAGCAGAGTCCTGGGCCTCTGAGTTTGGAGATGGGTTTGATTGGAATAATGACGTTGAAGGTGGAGCCAACTTCAATAAATCAGAATCTGACATAGAAGGGCTTATGCCCAAAATGTCGATTCTCCTGCTCCTTGGATGCTGCCTGACCTGCTGTGCTTTTCCAGCAACACATTTTTCAGCTCTGATCTCCAGCATCTTCAGTCCTCACTTTCTCATAGGTGTCCTTGTGGTCCAGATGTTCCAGAGATGCGTGTAGGGCCAGGAAGATGGCATTTGCTATGGATCTGTTGTGACAATAGGTGAGTTGTAGTGGGTTAAGTCAATCTGGGAGGCTGGAGTTGGTGTATGTCATTGATAACCTCTTAAAGCATTGCATAGCGATGGATGTCAGAGCTACTGGACGGTATTCATTAAGGCATTTTGCCTGACATTTCTTTGGGTCAAGGATGATAGTAGTCTTCTTGAAGCAGGTAGGAACCTCAGATTGGAATAAGGAAAGGTTAAAGGAGTCTGCAATTACTCCCACCAGCTGATCCACACAGGATCTGAATGAACGACTGAGGTCTCCATCAGGGACAGTCACTTTCAGTGGGTTCACTCTCAAGAAGGGCGATCTGATCTCTGCAGTGGTGGCTGTGTGTACAGGTGCACACGAGGCAAGGAATCCTCCATGGAATTCATAGAAACCCTACAGGAAACAAGCCATTTGGTCCAACAAGTCCGCACCAACCCTCTGAAGAGTAACTCACCCAGACCCATTCCCCAAACCTATTGCTCTATGTTTACCCCTGACGAATGCACCTATCCTGACAAATCCCTGAACACTATGGGCAATTTAGCATGGCCAATTCACCTAACCTGCATATCTTTGTGATTGTGGGAGGAAACCTGAGCACCCAGAGGGGACCCTTGCAGACACAGAGAGAATATGCAAACTCCTCACAGATAGTCACCTGAGGCTGGAATCGAACCTGGGTCCCTGGCGCTGTGAGGTAGTGGTAACCACCGTGCTACTATGCTGCCCACATTATAACAATGGCTTTCTTAAGTTAAACACATGGGCTGTGATTTATTTCTGTGGACAAAAATAATAATATAAGTGAAAAGGTGATCTGGCTAGAAGGTGCTAATGCATTTAATTATTCAATCTGTTCATTTTATGTTCAATTTAACAGACATTTTAACTTGCCAAATAGAAAGACTTATTTACATGTTAGGGTTGTTTAAAGACCTGTCAAATGCCAATCAACTGAAATGCTTTACACCTTATTCACAGTTGGATAAACAGTAAGATTGAGTAGGATTGAATGAGATTCCTAGGCAAACTTACTCTTTATCCGTGAGGTCTGTGTGATCTTACTCTGTGAGATTTCATAGGAAGGTAATGATTTCAAAGTTTTTAGCGGGATCCTGGCTGAACTGAAGTGAACAGAAATTTTGAGCCTCCATTGACACCCCCAGTGAAATGAACAATGAGGGCTATGATAGTGCACTGGTAATTTCCCTAATCCTGGACCAAGAGTCCCACATTCAGGTCCAACCTGCATTAGAGGCATATAATAACATCTCTGAGCAAGTTAGTTAGAAAATATCCGAAATTATTAGTAGAGGTGTTGTTGCACAGTGGGAGTGTCCCTTCTTCTGAATTGGAAGACACAGTTCAAGTCTCACCTGCTCTAGTGGTTTGCCATAACATCCCTGAACAGGTTGACTAGCATATCTGAAGTTGTTGTTGGATTGTGAGATGCATAGAGTCATAGAGATGTACCGCATAGAAACAGTCCCTTCGGTCCAACTTATCCATGCCGACTAAATATCCTAAACTAATCTATTCCATTTGCTGGCACTTGGCCCATATCCCTGTAAACCCTTCCTATTCATGTATGTTTGTATGATGTAGATTAGATTAGATTCCCTACAGTATGGAAACAGGCCCTTTGGCCCAACAAGTCCACACCAACCCTCTGAAGAGTAACCCACCCAGACCCATTCCCCTACCTTATATTTACCCCTGACTAATGCATCTAACACTATTGGCAATTCAGCGTGGCCAAATCACTTGACAATCATTTTTGGATTGTGGGAGGAAGCCAGAGCACCCAATGGAAATCCACGCAGACACGGGGAAAATGTATACACTCCACACAGCTAGTCACTTGAGGTGGGAATTGAACCTGGGTCCTTGGCACTGTGAGACAGCAGTGCTAAACACTGAGCCACTGTGCTGGCCTCTCCCCTGCCCCCCCCATCCCCCTGTACTTCTTTAAGTGAAGTTGACAACAACTCATAAACAGTTGGTCCAGTTTAGACTGTCCCGACCTGTGTTTCTTTTTTGTGCTGGTGTAAAACACAGTAGCAGATGGTGGTTGACTAAAGGTGAAAGTGGGTTACTTCAAAAACAAATCAGACAGAAAACTGTAGTCATTGAGGTCAATGTAGAGAAATGATTGTACATCTTGGGGCTATGGTTATGATTTTTTGGAGGCTGAACAATATGACAAGTGGGGGAATGAAGAGGGTATTTGGACAACATTTACAGCCCTTCCAAATGGAAACTACCTGTGGATTTGAAGTGTTGCTTCTCATAGGAAGTAAAATCAGAAGTAGTTCAGGAGTTGGAAAAGGACACAGGTTTGGACTTTCTTCAGAGTTCTTGAATTAAAGCTATAAGAAGCATGATCTGTTGAATGTTAATAAGGAATGATCCAAATTTGATGAATTTTGGAAAACAGATGGAAGATTTACACAGATTTATATAAGTGTTGACAAACTTGAATTTGGGAACTGTAGACCATTACTTGGTTTCAACTGTTTATAATTGGTGTTCTACCTTGGAGCAAACACTTCATGAAACAGTCAAATTCTCCAGTCTTCATGAAAAAAAAAGATATGTTAAGGTGTTAAAAAGGATAGAAGATTAGAAGATTTCCATATTTTGAAATATGTTGGTTGCAGACATTGATATAGTGAAAGGGTTAAAGGCAGTTGGAGTGAAGGGAAAAGCTCCTTTCCAAGATTCGGTCCTGAGGAAGGGTTTCATCCAAAACGTCGACTTCTGCACATCCTGATGCTGTCTGGCTCTCTGTGTTCTTCCAGCCTCCTGCCTGTCCCCTTTATAAGATTTGGCTTTTACAGCAGAAGAAAAAATTGGATCCCAAGAATATCAAAGGAAGACTTAATAGATGAGATTCAGATGAGATTCCAACTATCATTGTGTTGAACTTCCCAAATGAAAAGACAAGGCCCTCAAAATGCTACATGACGTTATTCTGAGGAGTAGAATGGAGTTCATGATAAATCTGAACAACGTATACTGACTGCAAGGAGTGCTAGAACAATGATGTATGCTTTTGTCATAGCCTCATATAACTCTTGCCATGTTTGATTGTGTGTAAACTTCTTCAGTATGTGGGATGGATTAGTTTTTAAATTACTCTTTAATTCCCTCATAGGACATGAACACTGCTGGCTGCACTAGCATTTTTATCTCATCCCTAGTTGCCCTTGAGAAGGTGGTGGTGAACTGCCTTCTTGAGATACTTCAATCCATTTGCTGTAGGTAGACTCCTGATGCTGTCAGGGAGGGAACTCCTTTAGACCCAATGGCACTAAAGGAATGGTGATAGAGTCAGCATAGCGTGCAGCTGAGGGGGAACTAGCAGGTGGTGGTGTTGCCATGTATCTGCTGCCCGCGTCCCTCCACTTGGTAGTGGTCGTGGGTTTGGGAAGTGCTGTCTCGGGAGCCTTGGTGAATCTTTGAGTGTATCTTGTAGTTGGTACACCCTGCTGTTACTGAGTGTTGGTGGTGGAGGGAGATGTTTGTGAATCAAACGGGCTGCTTCGAGTCACGCAGGCTGCATGCAGAAGTTGTAGAAATGCAGAGGCCACACAAAGTTCACATGCTGCCTGCCTCAACAGCAACAGCGATAATCAGATCACGAACCTACATCTGCAAATGAGCCTGATTGAACTTGCCCTCCTTTATCTCCATTTGCTCACCTTGCTTCCACATCACTTCATACCCTAACGTAACAAAGATGTACCAATCTATGTTTTGAAATTTTCCATTGACCTTGCCTTTGGTACAGGGAGCTCCAGGTCACCACTGCCCTCAGTGTGATAACTGAATAGAGCAAATTAAAACTCCACAAATTAACGTGACAGAAATTTCAGTGTATTTTGCCAAGGTTAAATTGACATTGCTGGCTTGTAGTTGAGAGAGCACGCAAATGAACTTTTGCCTGGGAGTGCTTGTCTCATAGAGATTGTTTTTGGAACCAACTTGAGCAGTTTTGGAGTCAATCCAAAGGCAGCATTGTCAGGTATTGAATTTAGATGTTAAAAAGACTAGCCAGTGGGTAAAGAGGAGCCAACAGACATCAACAGTGCCAGCAGTACCAAGGGAATAAAGGTCAGCACATAATGAGAGTGAAAAGACTGCCAAGCTGAGGAAAAATAATGACATCTTGGCAGCAGTGAGAAATAAGGCCACAGAATGGGCAATTTAGTGATAGGGTTGTTGGGGGTTATCGAACTAGCAGCTGTCAAATTAGACTAGATGTGGCCCATGCATTGACTATTATTGTGGACCAACAAACTAATACATTTCTCGTGAGGAATTTGGAAATTTTGACCATAACGTTATAGAATTGTGTTTTCCTTGCATGATCTAAGCTTTCAGGAGTATTTTAAAATGTATTTTACCAACAAAAACAAATTAAGTTTGTTTGATTGTATGGTGTGGAATGGCATCTTAACACGGTGGCTCAGTCGTTAGCACTGTGCCTCACAGCGCCAGGAACCCAGGTTCAGTTCCTGCCTCGGGCAACTGTCTGTGTGGAGTTTGCACATTCTCCCCGTATCTATGTGGGTTTCCTCCCGGTGCTCCAGTTTCCTCCCACAGTCCAAAGATGTGCAGGTTAGCTGAATTGGCCATGCTAATTTGCCCGTAGTGTTAGGTGTGTTAGTCAGGGGTAAATGTAGTGGGGTGGGTTGCTCTTCGGAGGGTTGGTGTGGACTTGTTGGGCTGAAGGGCCTCTTTCCACACTGTAGGGAATCTAATCTCATCTACTTAGTTATCCAAATGACCCATGAAGTTAACTTTCCTGTGGCGGGGGAGAGGAAGCCTTGCCAAATAGATAAGTCCAATAATTCAATGGATTTAGAATGGAAGCTTCAATTCCTTCATAAAAACATATAAAGCAGCCTTAAAGAGAATATATAAAGAGAATATTAAAAACTTCCTCACTGCATGTTACGTTGTCAAACGAACAATTTTCATTGTTCTGTTGCGAGTGAAATAGGGTTATGTGCAACGAACCAAGAATGAAAGAGTGTGTAGAAATGTTAATCAGGCTTTCTGATCAGACTCAGGAAGAATTCTAAACTACGTCCTTCAGCTGTCCCATGAAGTTATCTTTGTCAAACTACCCAGCCATGGAAAACCTTTCCATCAGGGTGAAGACATTCACACGGATTTCCCCCAGATCAGCATTGCTGCATCTATCATTAAAACCAATCCCTCCGACTGCATCCTTTTCCGTGTTGAGGTTACCTTGAAAAAAGTCACATTTTCACACCAGACTGCCATTTATATTTTGCATAAGGTTCTAATTCCATAAACATGTCAGAGTGTGGGCACCAGATTGCTCATTGAGCTACTACATCCACACCAGGAACTTGCGTTTATGTTGTCTTTGTAAAGAGAAAAACGAAAATCGACAATATTACAAAATGCCTGCAACGGCAAATTTCTTTCCAAGTCACACATCATTCAGGCTTGGAGGCATTTCACTGTTCCTTCACTGTCACTGTGTCAAAATCCTGGAACTCGCTCCTTAAAAGCACTGTGGATAGAGTAGATCAAAAAGACTGCCCATCACTAGGGTGAGTAGGGATGTGCAACAAATTCTGGCCTTGCCAGTGATGCCAACATCCTGTGAAAGAAAGGAAGAAAGCAGACATGAAGATGCCAGGTTTAAAGGTCACCAGAGTGTCTGAAATCTTGATTGAAGGGATGGACTTTAGCAAAGATTTCAAAATCAGAAAGAAGTCCATAATAGAATGAAAAGAACAGAATTCGAGAGATTGAGGAAGAAAACTTAAAGAGGAGAGCCGAATCAACTTGTGGTTCAGCTCTCCTCTTTAAGTTTTCTTCCTCAATCTCTCGAATTCTGTGGTTCTGTCGCCAATTGTGAAGCAAAGGGAAGAGTTCCATTTAACACTGACCTCCTTCTGACCTAGAAATAAGTGTGCTATCAAATGGAACTTGAGTTGTTTGGGCATCTAACATGAACAGGATTCAAGATTTGGAGCTGCCGGTGCTGGACAGGGGTGTACAAAATTAAAAATCACACAACACCAGGTTAGAATCCAACAGGTTTATTTGGAAGCACTAGCTTTCGGAGCACTACTCCTTCATCAGGAGGATTCAGGACATTATGTATTATTTCTGTATTAGTTTCAGCTGCTTAATTGGAGACATGTGCTCTCTTTGTTCAGTGGTGCAGTTCTATTTGTGACTAGAATGATATCTGAGCAATCTTAATTCTAGATCTCTCTTCCATTGTTTCCATGTCACTTTCAATGGATTGCAACATTATAGCATAAACAGTTTTTTGTGGCTCAAGTTTTAATTGCCTAACAGAAGAAAGATAAATCAGAGATTTGTTGACCACGCTTCATGTTCTATTGGGTTTCATTCTATTTTACGTGACCTACATAACTGTGTACTTGCTAGAAAATTTCTGTAACAGTGATTGAGAGATCTATGCCTCTGTGGTGTTTACTTCCATATAATTTGATGACAGTTTATTTTGGCCCATTTCCCAATTCAAAGTAATGTCTCAAGTAACATCTGAGGGCTTTAAAGAATTCACCAGGAATTTCGCGAGGTGCCCTATTGGAAAGAAAATGTACTTACTTTGATTGTCACTGTCTTTTGATAGTAAAGTGAGAAGTTTCCATTTTCTGATGAAATCCTAGGTGTTGTTTGGTCAGGGGCGGTTAAATTGATACCAACCTTGATGTGTTATCTTACGATCTTTAGGCAAATCTAGATATTTGAGCACCCATCATAATGCTATAAATCCACCAGTTGCATGGTATGGAAAATGCCATTCATGGTTCATTGGCATTGTCTATAACTGTTTTTTCATAGCATATATAGTTTCAAATGTCCTTTGGACAGCCACCTGGAGATCCTGAGCAATACGATACATTGTTTGAATGTAGGCTAATCTTCAGCTTCACTGGAAGGTCATCAATCCTTGATTTCCTCCTTCTGCCGATGGCAATGAACAAAGATCCGAAGTCCAGCGTGAACAATAGTGACAGATGACACTCCTTGTTGGGTACAACACCCTGATCTGAAAGAATACGTGAGGGACTTATTCCCTGCCTTGGAGGCTGTGGAAATGAAGACTATTTGGATCCACTTTCACAAAACTAGAGCAATCCCAGATGTATTCAACAAAACTTCCACTCAACCTTGTCATGTTTTTTTTCCACATGTGCTGAGACATTGATAAGAACCATTGAAAAATAAGTTATTTCATTAAATAAGATAAGCACAGTGCTTGAAGGCCATTGATTCTTGAATGAATCCAACATGGTCCTGTGTGCAAGGTCCTTTTCCAGCCTAAAGCCTCCTGTTGCAACATTCAGTGTAAATTGGAAGCTGCCCGATTACTTAAACGCTTCCCTTTTTTAAAAGAGAGATGTGGACTGAACTAGGGCATAAAGGCTAATCAGCATTAAATTTGTTATTCCCAGGGGAATCCTTCTCTATTGATATAATTCTATTCCGTAAAAGGAGGCCACTTAATCAATCATGCTTGTATTATCTCACTAAAACAGCTGCTCCCAAAGAAACTATTCCCTAGGCCATTAAAGTTTTTGTTGTTTCAGGTATTTATTCATTTATTTTTTAAAACTATCATGGATTTTGATTCTGAGTCTTCCAGTTTGTTTGCTCTAAACCTTATCATTTAGTGTTGCATCTTAGCCTTTCTCGCAAGATATATCACTTTGTTCAATTGCATTAAATATCACATGACGGATATTGGCTCGATCTACCATCTTGTCTATGCCCTCCTGAAATTGCTTATTGCCCTAATGTTTCCTCTTTTTATAACTGAAAGAAATGGGATAACTGCATCAATTAAATCCACCAAAGATTTCAAGAGAAACTGCTGTTACCCACAGAGTGGTGAGAATATGGACATTGCTATCAAGTGGACTAGTTGGGATAAATAATATTTAGAGGGGCATGATGAACATATGTTTGCAGCAGAGATTGACTAGGTTCATCTGAAGCATAAGTTGTGCAGTGCAGAATTGTTTCTGTGTTGTAAAATAAGATGGCATTAACTTTGTTGGAGGGTTCAGCAATTTTACACTGATGTACTGTTCTGTTTGGCACCACACCTTGTTTTGATCACAGTAAACAAAGCATTCGGAAAGATTAATGAAATCACGAGAAAATAGTGAAAATGGGTAACACAGGGAACTATGAGGAGTTCAAGAAAGTGGGTCTGGGTGGCAAGTTATCCAAAAATAGCTGCAAAGAGCAATCATAAAGCCTTTGATGTCGATAAAGTTTCGTGCAGTTCACATTACTTTCCCTTGGCAAGTCGAAAATATGAGCGCAGCAGAAATGTTATCAGGAAGACGTTATGTTATCTCTATTGATTAGTGATAGCACTTTTGCCTCTGAGTTAGTAGGTATGAGTCAAGTCAAGATATTTGAATGCACAATCTAAACTGAGGAGGCCCTGAGCTGTTGGAGGTGCTGCTTTTCAAATGAGATGTTCAAACAGTGTTCCACCTGTCATCATATTGAACGTCCAAAATCCCACAGCACAATTTTATAGAAGAATGTCTTCCTGGTGTCCAATCCAATGTTTATCCCTCAACCAACATCACTGAGACAAGCTAGTTTCTTTTAGGTTGTACTGTGGAATCAGGTTGGGTGGAACTAAGAAATAGCAAGGAAAAGAAGTTATGGATGGAAGTCTCTATAGGCTCTCAAAAAGTCATTTCATTGTCACACAAAGTATACGTCAGAAAATGATAGAGGCATTGATAAAGGGCACTGCAATTTTCACGAGTGATTTTAATCTGCGTATTGACTGGACAAATCAGATAGACATGGATAAACTTGAAAGACTTGTTTCTTAGAGCAGCATATTGCAGAAGCTTCCCAGAAATAGGCTGTTTAGATCTAATAATATATAATGAGGGAGGGGTAATCTGAGGTCTTAAAGTTAAGGATCCACTAGTTGACAAACTATTAGGGCTGAAGGCAGATAAATTGTCAGGTATGAGGGTTTGTATCTAAGGGTTTGGAAGGAAGTGTTGTGGGATGATTCCGGTAGATTGGAAAATCATTAATATGATGCCTCTGCTCAAAAAGAAAAGGAGACAGAGAGCAGAAAACAATAGACCTGTTTGCCTAATATTTGATGTGAAAATGCTAAAGTCCGTTATGAAGGAAGAAATAACAAAACATATAGAAACATGTAGCATAATGCAATCAAACAGAGTCAACATTGTTTTGGAAAGTGTAAACAAATTTAACAAATGTTTTGACAATTAGAGTCATAGAGTCATAGAGAGGTACAGCATGGAAACAGACCTTTTGGTCCAACCCGTCCATGCCGACCACATATCCCAACCCTATCTGATCCCACCTGCCAGCACCCGGCCCATATCCCTCCAAACCCTTCCCATTCATATACCCATCCAAATGCCTCTTATATGCTGCAATTGTACCAACCTCCACCAGTTCCTCTGGCAGCTCATTCCATACACGTATCACCCTCTGCGTGAAAAAGTTGACCCTTAGGTCTCTTTTACATCTCTCCCCTCTCGCCCTAAACCTATGCCCTCTCATTCTGGAATCTCCCACCCCAGGGACAAGACTTTGCCCCTCATGATTTTGTAAACCTCTATAAGGTCATCCCTCATCCTCCGACGCTCCAGGGAAAACAGCCCCAGCCTGTTCAGCGTCTCTCTCTCTAGAAGCTCAATTCCTCAAACCCTGGCAACATGCTTGTAAATCGTTTCTGAACTCTTTCCAGTTTCACATCTTTCTGCTAGGAAGGAGACCAGAATTGCATGCAATATTCCAACAGTGGCCTAACCAATATCCAGTACAGCTTCAACATGACCTCCCAACTCCAGTACTCAGTACTCTGGCCAATAAAGGAAAGCATATCAAACGCCTTCTTCACTATACTATCTACCTGAAACTCCACTTTCAAGGAGCTATGAACCTGCAGTCCAAGGTCTCTTTGTTCGGCAACACTTCCTCGGGCCTTACATTTAAGTGTATAAGTCCTGCTAAGTTTTGCTTTCCCAAAATGCAGCACCTCGCATTTATCTGAATTAAACTCATCTACCACTTCTCAGCCCATTGCTACATCTCATCAAGATCCCATTATAATCTGAGGTAACTTTCTTCATTGTCCACTACACCTCCAATTTTGGTGTCATCTGCAAACTTACTTACTATATCTCTTATGCTCCTATATCTCATATATAAATGATGAAAAGCAGTGGACCCAGCACCGATCCTTGTGGCACTCCACTGGCCACAGGCCCCCAGTCTGAAAAACAACCCTCCACCACCACCCTCTATCTTCTACCTTTTGAGCTAGTTCTGCATCCAAATGGCTAGTTCTCCCTGTATTCCGTGAGATCTAACCTTGCTAATCAGTCTCCCATGGGGAACCTTGTCGAATGCCTTACTGAAGTCCATATAGATCACATCTACTGCTCTGCCTTCATCAATTCTCTTTGTTACTTCTCCAGGAAGCTTAATCAAGTTTGTGAGTCATGATTTCCTATGCTCAAAGCCATGTTGACTATCCCTTATCAGTCCTTGCCTTTCCAAATACATGTACAGCCTGTCCCTCAGGATTCCCTCCATCAACTTGCCCACCACAAATGTATGGCTCACTGAGTCTATAGTTCCCTGTCTTGTCCTTACCACCTTTCTTATACAGTGGCACCACATTAGCCAACCTCCAGTCTTCTGGTACCTTACATGTGACTATCGATGATACAAATATTTCAGTAAGAGGCCCAGCAATCATTTCCCTAGCTTCCCACAGAGCTCTTGGGCACACGTGATCAGGTCCTGGGGTTTTATCCACTTTTATGCATTTAAAGACATTCAGCATTTTCTCCTCTGTAATGTGGACATTTTCCAAGATGTCACCATCTATTTCCCTACATTCTATATATTCCATGTCCTTTTCCACAGTGAATACTGATGCAAAATACTTGTGTGGTATCTCCCCCATCTCCTGCAGGTCCACACAAGGGCCGCCTTGCTGATCTTTGAGGGGCCCTATTCTCTGCCTAGTTGCCCTTTTGTCCTTAATGTATTTGTAAAAACCCTTTGGGGTTCTCCCTAACCTTCTTTGCCAAAGCTATTTCATGTCCCCTTTTTGCCTTCCTGATTTCCCTCTTTAGTATACGTTATTTTGCAAGATAGGAACTCTCATATTGGGAATAATTTATTAGCATGGATTGAGGATTGTTAACACACGGAAGACAAAGTCAGGATGAAAGGATCTTTTTCAGGTTAGAAGGATGTAACTAGTGGAATACCGCAAGGATCAGTCCTACGACTTCAATTGGGCAATAATTTGGGGGAAGGGCAGAGTGGAAGGCAGGCAAATTTGCTGATGATATAATAATATGTGGGAGGGCACATTGTGATGAGGACACAAAGATTCTGGAAGTGGATATGGATAGATTGGGTAAATGGATAGCATCTCGGCTGATGGAGTCTAATTCAGGAAAGTGTGAGGCTATGCGCGCTTCGGTAGGAAGAACCTAAAGTCTGACTAATGTTTAAATGGATTAGTGGTGCTGGAGGAGCACAGCAGTTCAGGCAGCATCCAACGAACAGGATGCTGCCTGAACTGCTGTGCTCTTCCAGCACCACTAATCCAGTATTTGCTTTCCAGCATCTGCAGTCATTGTTTTTACCACCTTTAATGTTTAAATGGGCAGAGACTCCAAAAAAAAGTCTAACACTGAGGTTGCTGGGTTTTCTTGTGTATAAAATCTGAAAAGTTAACATGCAGTTGCTTCAAGTAATTAAGAAGGCAAATAGAATTTTGACCTTTATTGCTAAGTGCTGGAGTTTAAAAATAGGGAACTGTTATTGTAGATTAATGTCACCGCTGATCATTGCTGTTCCCTGATCACATGCATCCATACCTCTTCTTGTATTCTTTTGTCCTCAGTATAGTTACTATTGGGTGGATTTGTAAACCACATTCACTCATTATTTCTTTCTCAATTATGCATCATCTCCAAATTGATTTTACATCCTAATGTTTTGAAACAAGGTCATTTCTAGTTATTGCACAAGTTTGATTAACAGTGCTATCTCTCCACCTTTGCAAGGTTTCCTATTCTTCTTGAATGTCATCTGCCCCTCAAGTTTTGGGATCCACTCCTTATCATCATGCACCCTTTCCTTGTCTTCTTAACAGCTATAAGATGATTTTCATTAACTTCAACATGAGCTATCAATATGTCATGGTGGCTCAGTGGTTAGCACTGCTGCCTCACAGCACCAGGGGCCCGGGTTTGATTCCCGGGTGACTGTCTGTGTGGACTTTGCACATTCTCGATGTGTCTGTGTGGGTTTCCTCCCGCAGTCCAAAGGTGTGCAGGTCAGGTGGATTGGCCATGCTAAGTCACCCATAGCATTAGTTACATTAGTCATGGGGTAAGTGCATGGAAATGGGTCTGGGTGGGTGACTCTTTGGAGGGTCGATGTGGACTTGTTGGACCAAATAGCCTGTTTCCACACTGTAGGGACTCTAATCTACTATGGATGCTGGAAATCTGAAACTCAGCAGACTGGACAGCACCTATAAAGAGGAAAAAGCAGAGTTAATGTTATAAGTTTTCAAAGAAGAGTAGTATCAGACTTGAATTGTTTGCTCTGCCTCTGTTGCCAGACCAGAGTTTCTTTAGTCACTTAGCTGCTTGTATTTCAGCTATCAGTTTGTTTACTTTGTTACAAATGCTGTGTGTATTTATACACAGAGCCTTGAATTTTGTCCTTTTGTTAATCTTGGTCTTGATGGTCAGTGTATTCTTCAACATTTTTCTTTCTCTGTGTTCCTTCCTGTCACTCTCTGACCCTCGTTTCCCACATTACTGCTTTCCTCTCTTATCTCATCTCCACCTTTCAGTACTGTACACCACATCTTTCCTCATTTGATCCCTCACCCCTCTATTCACCTTAAGTCTTCTTTACTTGATGAGTATGTAATTTTCAAGAAAATTGGCCACAACACTCCCATTGGTATCACTCCCATTTTCCCTTGTATACACATACCAGGGACCAAAGGATAGGAACACATACTTATAGAACATAGAACGTAGAACAATACAGCACAGTACAGGCCCTTCGGCCCATGATGTTGTGCCAAGCATTCATCTTAATCTAAGATCAACATACCCTTCAATTTACTGCCCATCTTAATCTAAGATCAACCTAACCTTCAATTTACTGCCGTCCATGTGCTTGTCCAGTAATTGCTTAAATGTCCCTAAAGTCTCTGACTCTACTACCACTGCTGGCAGTATATTCCACATACCCACCACGCTCTGCATAAAGAACCTACCTCTGACATCTTCCTTATATCTTCCTCCAATAACCTTAAAATTATGACTCCTTGTGACAGCCGTTTCTGCCCTGGGGAAAAGTCTCTGGCTATCCACTGTATCTATGCCTCTCATTAGCCTGTACACCTCTCTCAAGTCACCTCTCTTCTTTCTTCTCCCCAGTGTGAAAAGCCCCAGCTCCCTCAACCTCTCTTCATAAGACACGTCCTCCAATCCAGGCAGCATCCTGGTAAATCTCCTCTGCACCTTCTCTAAAGCATTTACATCCTTCTTATAATGAGGCGACCAGGACTGGACACAATATTCCAAGTGTGGTCTAACCAGGGTTTAATACAGCTGCCGCAAAACCTTAAACTCAATCCCCTGTAAATAAAAGCCAAAACACCATATGCCTTCTTAACAACCCTATCAACTTGAGTGGCAACTTTGACGGATCTATGTATGTGGACCCCCAAGATCCCACTGTTTCACACTGCCAAGAATCCTATCTTTAACCCTGTATTCAGCATTCAACTTCTGAGCCACATATTTATTTCTCAAATGTTCAGCACCCTATGCCAATTTGCATGCTTCTCGGTAATAGTCTGGAGATTAATCTTTGAGTTTTTGCTCTTTTTGGAATTATATTCTCATACAATCAACACAGAAACACATTTTCCTGGTTCCACCAATGTCACTGGTACCTGGATTAACCGTGACAATGGGATCCTACCCATTATACTTCAGACTCCTCTCCAGCCCTGAGCCGGTGTCCCAAACCCTGGCACTGGGCAAGCAAATAACCACCTGGCCTTGCACTTCTTGCTGCAAAGAATGGTGCCAATCCCCATCTTTATTCAGTCCCCAACTATTACTATTTGTCCAACTCAAATGGCTTCTTCATGGTCACTTTGCTCATCCACCCTGCCATCTCATGTAAACAAGCTGAAACAGCTCCAAACTGACTGACCAATTGCACGTGCCATCACCCCTTACTTGCCTCACTCCTACTTGCCCCTCTTACCCCTGACTGCTGACCAAATCAGAAGATGTACCATAATAGGTGTGCCTGCCTCCTCATCCAAACATCCCTTCCCTGCCCTGTCACAGTGCCTGTAGCGCAGCCTTTAGCTCAATGACATTGAGCTCAAGCTTTTCAAGCAGTAAAAATGCAGACGTGCTTGCCCTACAATCTAATGGTATCCAGGAGCTTTGACGTGCCGCAGTCTTGACGCATCACCTATCCTGCCACCCTTAATGAGCTTCAGTTAATTCCTAAAGAATAGTGCCCCACCCAGCACCAAACCCACAAAACAGCTGAAGCTGACGGTCAAGTGAAAATTTCAGAACTGGCATAGATTGTTTTTAGGAAAGCTTAAGAGCTGGAGACCGAAGGCCACTGTGTGAAGTGACAGTACAGATCAGGCTTTTATCCATGGTGCATCGGAGGTGGAGGGCTGATCTTATAGAGGGTTTCCCCACATCTCTGCTTTAAACTATCTTGACACTAAACTCTGAAATTCCCTCTCGAAATGCTTGCACCAATACTTCTCTTTTAAAGCCATAGTGCTTTGACAAAGTTTATACTGACCTCAGGAGGATTTATATTTCTTTCATCTCAAAAATACACTTTATTCATAAAAAATATCTTTACAGTTCAGTTCTGTACAGTAGCGTATCAAGGAAACAAACAAACATTGGAGTTTGACTCCATCCAAACAACCAAAGGCATCTCTTAGTTGAACCGGATTGTATGTAAATACATTTGAGGCACTTAGGGGGCTGGTAACCGCACAGGCACCCATTTATCTTAGGCCAAAAGACCTCAGATAGTGGTCGTTCCTCACTGTACCTTGGCAGCAGCTGCTCCATGCACGTAGACTTTGGAATGTACTAGTCTGCAACACTCGGCCAAGTCCTTGTTCTGAAAGACAGGAGGACTGACAATCTTTTTGCTATTGTGTTATATCCAAGGGATCTCCTGACAATTCCGTCAAATAGTCAGATGAATAGCAAGAGCACCTTTTTTGTGGGTGTGGGGTGGTGGAGGTGAAGTTCATTAGTAGTGTACAATTCATGAGGCTCTTGGCAGGTTGAGTGTGTCTAGGCTTCCTGGCAGTTTGATACCTTTTCAAGTTAGCTGAAATTTAAGCAGGTTTCATTTTTATTTATTCATATCTACGTGCAAATAAATCTCTCTGCCTGCAGAGAAACTTAACTGCTGTTGACTGTGCTAGGAAAGGAGGGAGAGAAGGAAAGGGACATCTTTTTCTTAAGAAATTGTGTTTTGAATAGAAGTGAAACGATTCAGAGAAAAAAATGAATTCTAAGGAGTGATATGTCACACTGTGAGCTAACACCTAAAGCCCCGATTTTCTTTGTAATATTGTCAACAATTTGACTTCCTCAATGTTGGTATCACTGCATTAAAAGTTTGAGGATCTATTGCAACTTTAGTTTACTTTTAGATTAGCAAATTGGAAAGAGGATGTAATTATATTTATCCAGGTTGTAAAAACAGTGCAATTGTACTTTATTTCCTCATTATATTATGACCATATGATTAATAGGGGGAAGAATAAAGTACTTTTTCTCCTTCTCAAAGATTAGGGGTTGTGTTGTGTCCAAAACCAATAGAATTCTATGTGATGAATCTAAAGTTATGTGTTTTTATTTTTCAACACTGCTAATTGTTTGCTTTCATTTTGCAGATTTCTTATCGTTCTGGTTTGTCTCATCTTCAGTGTCATGTCGACAATTGAGCAGTACCATTACTTTGCCAATAGAGCTCTTGTTTGGATGGTATGTAAACAACTGATCTTAACCTTTGAAAACATTGTTATCTCTCTGTGTGTACTGTGGAACTTTTCAGCATGTTTCCTGGATTGTGTGGCATTGCCATTGATTGGTTTGTACGTACATGGAAATCTTAGAGTCTTTAACCTGAATGATTTAAGTTGATCTAATATTTGAATTATGATGAAAACTATCCATTCCAGGTGTTGAACTTAAAGAACCAACTTCCCTACTGTTCCTTCAATGACCTGTTGTGCATCTGTTTCTAGTGCAGTTCTGAAGACCTTGTAAAATCCAATCCAGGCCAATTGATTGATCTTTACATTTCCTTTCATTTTGGCCAGTCATCTCAAGTGCTCATTGAATGGGTCTGATAGTTCTCTGGTTTAATACCTTGCTTAATTGACTGCTTTCTTTTTTGATTCGTTCATGGAACGTAGAATCCCTACAGTGTGGAAGCAGCCTTCATGACCCATCGAGTCCACACCAACCCTCCGAAGAGAATGCCACCCAGTTACAACCCCCTATCCTATAACCCTGCACATCATGGGCAATTCAGCATGGGCAATTCACCTGACCTGCACATCTTCGGACTGTGAGAGGAAACCGGAGCACCCGGCGGGAACTTACACAGACATGGGGAGGATGTGCAAACTCCACACAGTCAGTCATCTGAGGCGGGAATTGAACCCGGGTCTCTGGCACTGTGAGGCAGCAGTGCTAACCACTGAGCCACCGTGCCACTGGGCAGGCTAGAATTGAAGACCCATCTCCAATTGCCCAGAAAGCATTCAAGAGTCATCCACATTCCCAGAAGGACATTGGATGTCTTTAGCCATTCTGGATTGTCATAAAAACCCATCTGGTTCAATGATATCCTTTAGGGAAGGAAATCTGTCAACCTTATCTAGTCTGGCCTTCACACCCAAGGTAATGTGGCTGACTTGTAAATGCTCCCTGAATAGTTAGGAATGGGCAATAAATGCTGGCCTAACCCCTGACATTGGCATCCCATGAATGAATTTTTATAAAAGTAGACATTTGAGCGTGAAGTTAAATGGGAGATCATTCCAAAGTTGCTTGAAAACTGGGCCCTGAGTATCCCACACTTTTTAATTTTATGTCTTGTCAATTGATTCTGAATTTAAGTGTCTGTGAGATTACTCATATATGAAATCTGAGATCTGGTAATGATGAAATACAGTCTGGAGGGAAAGGGATGAGATTGTAGTTTGAAATTTGCTTTTCAAGATCAGTAATGTTGGTGGTAGGAACTCAGGAAATCTGGGTTATACAATCGGAGGAGTTTCAAAATAGACGACGAGTATTCAGGCCTTGCTGTTTTTATCTCGTGTCACTCTCCCACATCAGGCCATGCAGAAGCAGATGGGGACAGGGGGAAACAAAGCAACAATATTTAAAAGAAGGAAGAAGATTTGCCTTAACTCAGCACTCACCACGAGTCATTGGGCAGCTAAGTTGTACTAAATATCAGAAAAATTCAAATTGAAGGCTGAAAAACTGGCTGCAGGGTTTTTTTTTCAAAGAACCTGAAGTTCTGCCTTGCGCACTCAGTTTACGTTTCAAAGATTTCCGTCCAACTTACTCAACCAGTTGGGTGAATAACTTGCGGGAAGAGGACAAAAAGAAGGATTGGACAGATGATGAAGGAATTTTTTGAATCAGTGCAACATTGAAACATGTCCTCTCACCGACGAGCTGCCACACTTTTTGTGCTCTGGTTGAAGTAAATTTGGACAGTGGAAGTGGTGAGGGAGAGAAACCTGAAAGTGTTGGCTAATCACGCTCACTTAAAACGCTGCGCTAATCTCGTCCTCCTGTGTCAAACCAGTCCGTGTTAATCCTTTCTGCTGGGAGGTTTCCAAAATATGGGAAAAAATGTTAAACGGTGTGTGACGTAGGAGCCCCAGGCCTGTGTGTGGTCACGGCTCAGTACAGCAGAGCTTTCAGCTATCTGTTCTAAGATAACCAAGGCTGCAGTGGTGACGGAGTAGAAATCTTGACATTAATCGAGGTTCGGTGAGATGAAGTTCGGGTTAAAACCGCTTGTGGGTCGCAAACTGCAGTCGGGGATGTGGTCGGCTGCCAAGTACGCCAACTGTTGGACTCTCTTGCTGACGCGCAATGTCATTTGTTTTGGGGGAGACATTTCCCAACCTGCTTTCCCAAGCCAACACCTTTCGCTCCCGGCTATCTCTGCGATTCAGGTTTTTCAATGTCACATTTTTCTTTAATTAAGTCCTGGTTTGGTTCCAGTGGCATCATGAGATGGCTTTCTCGTCAGACTCGCGTCATTTGTAATGATACGGGGCTGTTGCCAGTACTGCGTTCCCATTCTATGCCATGCTATTCACATGGCCCTGTAGGAATTGCTGGAGCAAACTGCACTGGCTGTTACATGCATGGGGGAACACTGGGGTAACAGCTCTGGTAAATTCTTGAGGCAGCTTTCCTTGATGGGTCTCTGTGCCTTCAGCCAGTGCAGAGTGTTAGATGACAAGGATCCCTGATAAGTTGTCAAGTGATGTTGGAGGAGCAGAGGCTGCTTCATGTCCTTTAAGTATCTTCTCCCATGCAGTATTTTCATGACCATAATAACCCCTTGAAATCACTGCTGACTGTGGCAGTGTCATTAGCAGATAGAATCCTGCTTGAGGCACACTCTTTTTTAGTTTTAAAAGTTCCTTCTGATATAATCTTCCAGAACAATGCAAAGAAGCTACAAATAAAGTTTGATAACACTTTGCTTTTAAAAATTCTGTCTCTCAGCATCTGGTTATGTTTTGTAAAGTCATTCCAGTTGACAATTCAAGAAAATACAAGTTTCAGTTCCATCTGTAATATACCCAGACTCCAATAGATGGCAGCGTTGCCTATATTTTCTCATCTTTTATCCAAACCTTATGGATGTTCAAGGATCCCAGCCACCTGGAAAACAATAATTTTAGGCTCTGGTCTTGAAATCCTGATTCCCAAATACTGAGCTGACACACGAGAGGCGATGATGAATTTTATCAGCTATGTCTAGCTTCACTGAGAGGGTCAGTGCATTGAGTCTAGGAGTTGGGTGGTCATTTTGTGGCTGTACAGGACATTGGTTAGGCCACTTTTGGAATCCTGTGTTCAATTCTGGTCTTCCTCCTATTGGAAAGATGTTGTGAACCTTGAAAGGGCTCAGAAAAGATTTACAAGGATTTTGCCAGG
Source organism: Chiloscyllium punctatum (assembly GCF_047496795.1). Taxonomy (NCBI): domain Eukaryota; kingdom Metazoa; phylum Chordata; class Chondrichthyes; order Orectolobiformes; family Hemiscylliidae; genus Chiloscyllium; species Chiloscyllium punctatum. The sequence goes on along the minus strand of NC_092760.1, from coordinate 33,505,798 downwards.
GTTGGTGGGTTTGAGCTATCGGTAGCAGCTGAATAAGCTGGGGCTGTTTTCCCTGGAGCGTCAGAGGCTTATAGAGATTTATAAAATCATGACGGGTACGGATAGGATAAATAGACAAGGTATTTTTTTCCTGGGGAGTCCGAAAGTGGAGGGCATAGGCTTAAAGTGAGAAGGGAAAGATTTAAAAGGGATCTAAGGAGCTACTTTTTTAAGAAGAGGGTGGTACGTGTATGGAATGAGCTGCCAGAGGAAGTGGTGGTGGAGGCTGTTACAATTAAAACATATGAAAGGCATCTGGATGGGTGATGAATAGGAAGGGTTTGGAGGGATATGGGCCAATTGCTGGCAGGTGGGACTAGATTTATTTAGGTCAGCATGAATGAGTTGGACCAGAGGGTCTGTTTCTGTGCTGTATATCTCTATGACTCCATAAGGAAAACAGTGGACATTTTCCAGGAACCTGCCGTTTGCCTTAAAATGGGGTGAGCTAGGGGAAGAAAGGGTTTTGGTTTGGGAGCTGGTTGGTGAGGACTTTGGCTTTCAGTGTGCTTAGTGAAGGGCCCATTTACTCCTATATTTTAGCAAAGGAGTTAACAATGGCTTGGAGCTCAGTGTCTGAGTCTGCACGTGTGCAATTGTCATCCACATACTGAGGTTGAAGTGGTTTTGGATTGACAGTGGAGTAGGTTGAAGAGCTCCTTGCCTGTGGGTAATTTGCTGGAGGTAAGATCCAGGACTACAGTGAGAAAATTAGCAAAAAAAGTTGTAGCAATGACCCAGCACCTGTTTGAGCCCCACTCTTTGCAGATTTGGGAATGAGCCTCCATGACCTGCCTCTGAGACAAACATCCATAACTCCATTTTCTCAATACCTCATCCAGCTTGGTCTTGGTGTCACCCTGGTCCAGAATGAAGTAGATCATACCTTTAATTGTCCTTGTTAAACTATGCCCCCTATCAGGCACTAATTGCACTATTTAACTCTCTGCCCCTTAAAGCTCTAATTGCCTCTCATTAACTCTCATAATGCTCTCTTTCCCCTCCTTAACCCTCTGCCCCACAATGCTCTCTTTCCCTTCCTTAACCCTCTGCCCCACTGTGCTGTCTTTCCCCTCCTTAACTCTCATAATGCTCTCTTTCCCCTCCTTAACACTCAGCCTCACAATGCTCTGTTTGCCCCTCCTTAACTCCCTATCCCCTATTTTGCTATAATTGACCCGTTTAACACTCTGCCACATCCCCTCCCTCATTATTGCTGTTTAACCATGGGGCAGATGGGATCTGTGCTGAAATTCTGAGACACTGTGGAGGTTCGTTTCTACCATCGTGGTACATAACCCATATCCCTCACCTCAGAAGAAAGGCTTGTGCCAGAGAATCTGGGACGGCATTGTGCTTGTGACTGGATTGATGTTGGTGGGCCAGAGCGATTGTGGGAGCTATCTCCTTCGCAAGGCTCCTCCTGAGCCAGCTCTTGCCAAAGGTGTGTCGAATTGTAGTCTGCACCCATCGAGAGGCACTGCAGTCTTGAGGGAAATCAAAGGAACAGCACCAGCCTCTATACATGGCCGTTTTTAACCTCAGGAAAGCCTCGTGTATTTAGCTCCCCTCATGAAACCTGTCAGCATCCTGCCAGCTATGGTCCTCAGTAATAAAACCTCTCAGATAGTTTAGTCCAGGCAGCAATGAGATGAAGGATTGATTTTATATTTATTAATGCTGGTTGGAACGTGATGGTTGGCCAGAATAACATTACAGTGCTTTGTTCTTATTGACTGTGTTGTTGGATCTTTTAAATCCAAATGGGGACTTTGTCTTATTGTCTCTGCCAATGACTGGCCTTTTTGACAGTGCTGCACTCCAGCAGTACAGCAGCGAAGTGGTAAATTAATTCTATGGTGAGGGTTGAACATACAACCTTCTGTCTCAGAGTTAAAAACTTGGCCAAGCGAGCCTGTTAATAAGAACTACAACACGTGCAATGATTAATGGGAAGCCGGTATGGAAGTATCAGACAAAACTACACAATTCAGATTGGGGTTTAGGTTCCATGTTATGCTAGAGTCATAGAGATATACACCATGGAAACAGATCCTTTGGTCCAACTTGTCCATGCTAACCAGATGTCCTAAATTAATCTAGTCCCATTTTCCAGCACCCGGCCCATATCCCTCTCAACCCTTCCTATTCTTATAACCATCCAGGTGCATTTTAAATGTTGTAACTGTACCAGCCTCCATCACTTCCTCTGGCAGCTCATTCCATACACGTATCACCCACTGCGTGAAAAAGTTGCCCCATAGTCCCTTTTATATTTTTCCCCTCTCACCCTAAACCTACACCCTCTAGTTCTGGATTTCCCTACCCCGGGAAAAGACCATGTCTATTTATCCTATCCATGCCTCTCATAATTTTGTAAACCTCTATAAGGTGACCCATCAGCCTCCGACGCTCCAGGGAAAACAGCCCCAGTCTATTCAGCTGCTGTCGATAGTTCAAACCCACCAACCCCAGCAATATCCTTGTAAATCTTTTCTGAACCCTTTCAAGTTTCACAACATCCTTCTTATAGGAGGGAGACCAGAACTGCACGCAATATTCCAATAGTGGCCTAACCAATGTCCTATACAGCTGCAACATGACCTCCCAACTCCTGTACTCAATACTCTGACCAATAAAGGAAAGCAAACCAAATGCCTTCTTCACTGTCCACATTGTGCTGGGTTTAATGAGGGGAAGTTCAGACAGGATCCTGACTCAGATTGCTTTTAATGTCTAGCTCGTCGCTTATGTCAGGCCATCGTATATTAAAAAAAGCTGGAAATCCTGACAATGCATAATAGTGTCCCTTTTGGTCAATGTGATCCCTTGTCCTGCTTTCAAATTTTAATTTCAATTCATGCAGGTTCTTTTGCTTTTCAGATCCCTGTCCAACTTACACCCATGAGTAAGTCACTCAGTCCTTCGAACCTGCTCCACCCTTCGACAGGACCTGGTTTTAGATTAGATCTCCTACATTATGGAAACAGGCCCTTCAGCCCACACCACCCCTCCAAAGAGTAACCCACCAAGACCCATTCCCCTACCCTATATTTACTCCTGACTAATGCACCCGAACCTTATGGGCAATTCACCTAACCTGCACATCTTTGGATTGTGGGTGGAAACCCATGCAGACACAGGGAGAATGTGAAAACTCCATACAGATAGTTACCTGAAGTGGGAATCGAACCCAGGTCTCCGGTGCTGTGAGGCAGCAGTGCTAACCACTACGCCACCATGCCGCCAGTTTTCATGTCAACTCAATGTTCCTGCATATGCCCAGTAATCCTTCACCCTTTTGGTGATCAAGAATCCATCTACCTCTACCTGAAAAATATTTTTAAGATTCTGCATCCACTTGAGGAAAAGACTCAGTCCTCTGAGAGAAACAAAATGTTACCTCTATCGTAAATGGATGACACACAATTTGCAAACTCTTTGTAGATTCTCTTATGAAGGAAACATGTAAGCCAGCCAGTCAGTTTACCTCAGGATTATGATAGGTTTTAATTAAGCTACCTCTGACTCTTCTAAACTCTACAGGACACAGACTCGCCTATTCAGAGAAGGTAATCCACTTATTCCAGGTATTAGTCTAGTAAACCCTCTCTGTTTCCACCACACTAGCAACCTTCTATAAGTACGGTGGCCAGTACTGTACACTCTTTCTGAAGGGACTTCCTGTTCCTGGTCAAGGAAAGCCAATTAGGAGGGTGCCACGCAGTAGGATGGCCACACTGAGCTGAAACCTCTATCAGTGATGTCAAGCCACAGTAGCTGCTGAACGACCAGACCCACCATCCTAGGAAATGGGAGCAACAGGACTCCACTCATTTACAAAACCAAAGTCGTTCGCTTTTCATGATTTTAATCAACCTGTTGAGATGTGTTACAATATAACTCGGGAGCAGACTTGCCGCTCCAGACATGGGGACTGCCATTAGAGCCTCTAACTTATACCCACAGTCAAATCCTTTATTGGAAATATCTTCACCCATTTAGTCCAATTATGTTCTCATTAACCTGTTCAGAGATGTTATGACACACTTCTGGAACAGGTGGGATTTGAACCCAGGCCTCCTGGTTCAGAGATAGGAATACTACTATTGCGCTACAAAACTCCAATCTCATTGCTTCAACGTGCATGACCCTAATCTGCTTTACTATCAATCATCAATCAATAATTAGCAGGAAACAAGGCCAGATGAAACAGTGGCTCAGTGGTGAGGCAGCAGTGCCAACAGCACCTGAGACCCAGGTTTGATTCCAGCCTCGGGCAACTATCTGTGTGGAGTTTACATGTTCACCCCATGTCTGCATGAGTTTCTTCCTACAGCCCAATGATGTGCAGATTAGGTAGATTGGCCATGCTAAATTGCCTGTAGTGTCCAGGGATGCACAGGCCAGATGAATTACTCATGGGAAATATGGGGTGATGGGGATAGGATGGGGATGGCATCTGATTGGGATGTTGTTCAGAGGGTCAGTGCATGCCCGATAGGCCGAATATCCTTGTGAGTCTAAATTGGTTCAATAGCAGATAGTTAAAGCTGGGTCAATCATTTGGGTTTAAACATTGATGTTTCCTGTATTACAGTGCTTTAAAAGCACTTGGTTTGGCTGTAATGCATTTTGAGACTTTTGGAGGTCACGAAAGGGGCTATATCCTTAGAATCCTAGAATTCTCATAGTGTTAGAACAGGCCATTAGACCCAACCAGTTCACATCGGCCCTCTGAAGAATATCCCAACCAGACCCATTCCCCTACCCTATTACTTTATATTTACCCCTGACTAATTCACCTAACCTACACATCCCTGACCACATTGGCAATTCAACATGGCCAATTCATCTAACCTGCACAGCTTTGGATTGTGGGAGGAAACTAGAGCACCTGGAGGAAACCCACGCAGACACAGGGAGAATGTACAAACTTCACACAGACAGCCAGTCAAGGCTGGAATTGAACCCAAGTCCCTAGTGCTGTGAGGCAGCAGTGCTAACCACTGGGCCACCATGCCACCTTGCATAAAGTTAAGGCTTTGTTTTTATTTAGGCATGAGGGACATTGCTGGAGGTGAATGTTCTCAGTCCGCAGTTTGCACATTTCTTCTGTGTGTCACTTCACAAATGAAACAAATGCAGAAAATGAAGATAGTGTCGGTGATGTGGAGAGCTGTGACCAGAGGCGTTGCCTAGGAGAATGCGCAATATGGGTGCTGGCGATAAGCAGTTAGTTGTTTGTCAAACCCATGGTCGGTCAGTTTTTTAACTGGGCAGCATGAGTGGCTGGATGGGGCAGCTCCAGTAGTGTGTCGGCTGCTAAACTCAGAGAATATGTTTCGGGTGCCCCCCCCCCCTCATTTTGGCATAAAGGGTCACCTTGTGGATGGCAAACTGGAAACAAAGCATGAGAAGAGGCTTCAAACTCTGTCTGCCGCTCCCCCCACAGGATATTCCGAGTGATGTTCCACGGGGAACAATGCCGGAACGACTGTCATTCACCACACGCACCCACATTTATTCCTGGCAGCTGCTATGTATCACTTGGCAGTGACTGTACTACACAGCGGGGGAGCATTGATAATGAACACAGCCCTGCCTAATACAGACCAGCAACTGAACTGCACTCCCTTTGTCCCAGCAAATTCTGGACAAATGACTACTCCCATCCAACCATGTTGCCTTGGTGAAATTAAGAGCCAAATTTCCTTCCATATGGTCTCTCCCTTGCCTACTGATGGCTCTGATTCACACTGAGCTTTAGCCATGACCAGTTTCAGTGTAGTAACATCCTCTCAAGTAACTGAGTGCACCAGACAGTGGGTCCTTCTGGTCTTCAAAGATTCATGCCGATCTAACCTCTGAGAAAGGAGAAAGAAGCTGCTTCTATCTGTACAGCAGCATTTTTTTGTCTGGTTTCCTGACTGAATTGTGATCAAAGTGTGGCAATTGACATGGCTGCCAGCACAGAGCCCACGGCAGTGAGTGGACATAATTACTCCTGGATGAACATCCGTACTGCCCAGAGGTAAACCCTTTCTCACTTAAATGAGTTTCACAGCGTTCTCTTTTTGTTTATAAATTAAATTTCAAAGGAAAGCCCATGGCATCAACTCACTGATCTACAACACACTGCACCCTTTCTCAGTTGAAGAGGGAAGTATTGGAGCCCACACATGGCTTCCCCTTTGAGAGTGCAAGATCAGAGAATTTCACCTCTGTAGCAAATTGTGCAGAAGTCAAAATCCCACCCCTTTCTTTGCAAGTGTGGAGTGTTTACTTAGTTTCAGTCAGTACTGAACCACCTCATTGGAGGCCTTAATGCAAGTGACGGGTGTTCCTTTGGCCTCTCAATCTCTCTCTCTCTCTCTCTCTCTCTCTCTCACAAACTCACACATGCACTCACTCTCTCACACATACACATTCACTCACACACACACACACACACACACACACACACACTCTCTCTCGCACACACAGACATACACTCACATTCACTCTCTCACACACACACATACACACACATTCACTCTCTCACATGCACACATACGCACACATTCACTCTCTCACATATACACACACAGGTCCATCATTAAGCAATGCTTTCTGCAAATCACTGCACTCCATAGAACTCTGAGGCCTGTTGTCTTTTGTATCGTGCCTGATTTTACGTCTGACCTTAGCCAGCTGGAGTTCCATTGTTTTAAGTGCAACGGTGCATCTGATGTTACAAAACCAAATCAGCTGAGATGGGCGCAGCAGCTTTGGTTCCCAGGACAAACAATAACAGCATGAGTCTATCCTTCTGAGAAAGTTGCCAATTGATCGCAGCTGAAGCGATGCTCTTTGATTTGAATCGGCGCTTGGGATGGCCCTGCCAGCTGTTGCCAATAGTGACCAGCCCACAGGTTGCTTCTGGGAAGCCAGAGGCTACATGTGGATTGGCTGCAGTAACCACTGGGCGCCGGTAGTGCGTCTTAGTGGATTGTGATGTCACTGTAATCTGTGCTCTTCGACTCGCCTTGCTGAGGAGGCAAATCCCTCCAATTGGTACAACCGTTACCAGGCAGAAGGGGAAGCAAGCATTGCATTTACATAGCACCCTTCACATCATCCCAGTGTGCTTTACCAGCAATGTGTAGTGAATGTTGTAAGAAGACCTTAGAGTGCAGGTTCATAGCTCCTTGAAAGTAGAATTGCAGGTGGATAGGATAGTGAAGAAGGCATTTGGTATGCTTCCCTTTATTGGTCAGAGTATTGTGTACAGGAGTTGGGAGGTCAAGTTGCGGCTGTACAGGACATTGGTTAGGCCACTTTTGGAATATTGTGTGCAATTCTGGTCTTCTTCCTATCAGAAGGATGATGTGAAACTTGAAATGGTTCACAAAAGGTTTACAAGGATGTTGCCAGGGCTGGAGGATTTGAGCTATAGGGAGAGGCTGAATAGGCTAGGGCTGTTTTCCCTGGAGCGTAGGAAGCTGAGGGGTGACCTTATAGAGGTTTATAAAATCTTGAGGGACATGGATAGGGTAAATATACAAGGTCTCTTCCCTGGGGTAGGGGGGGCTAAAATTAGAGGGCATAGGTTTATGGTGAGAGGGGAAAGATATAAAAGGGACCTAAGGGGCAACTTTTTCGCAGAGAGGATGGTACGTGTTTGGAATGAGCTGCCAGAGGAAGTGGTGGAGGCTAGTACAATTACAACATCAGGATATGTATATGAATAGGAAGGATTTAGAGGGATATGGGCCAAGTGTTAGCAAATAGAACTAGATTAGGTTAGGATATCTGGTCGGCATGGGTGAGTTGGACCGAAGATTCTGTTTCACTCCTGTACAGTTCTATTACTCTTTGACTAATGTCATTGACCATATGTGTATGTGTGGTGGATATATTGCATTATCTCTCTGGTCATCAACTGTGAAGACCAGTCCAAAATACCTGTTCAAATTACATTTAAAAGGCATCGGAATGGGTATATGAATAGGAAGGGTTTGGAGGGATATGGGCCGGGTGCTGGCAGGTGGGACTAGATTAGGTTGGGATATCTGTTATCTGGTCAGCATGGACGAGTTGGACTGAAGGGTCTGTATATCTCTATGACTCTAAGTGCAGCAAAATTTCACCCAGCAACCTCCCAAATGCAGCAGCGTCATAATGACCAGCTGATCTCATTTCTTTTTGTAACCTGGGTTGAGGTGAATCTTTTTTCTTCTTCAGTCACAGAATGGGGGGGGGGGGGAGGGGCTGTTGCTGGCTAGACTAGCATTTATCATCCATCCCAGACAACATTTAAAAGTCAACCACATTGCTGTGGGTCTGAAGTCATACATAGGCCAGACCAGGTAAGGATGGCAGTTTCCTTCCCTAAAGGACAGTAGTGAACCAGATGGGTTTTTCCCCAACAATCATTTGACTCATAATTTCAGATTTTGTTTGCTATTGAATTCCAATTCCACCATCTGCCGTGGCTGGGTTCGAACCTGGGATCCCAGAACGTTAGCTGGCTCTCTGGATTCACAGTCCAGCGATAATCCATCAGGCCATCGCCTCCCCATTTAGTAGGAGCGCTGGGTGAACTCCCATGCTCTTCCTGAAAGTAGTGCCCTGTCTTGTACAACAGAATTTCACTTTAGCAGTCCATCCGAAATGATAGTGCAACATTGCCTCCTGAGTACGCTGAAAGGTGATGATTGACTATGTTGCTGGGATGGGATTGACAGCATGGGGCCCAGACTTTGGAACATTAGTCTCAGAAAGGGTACTCTTTTGTCACAATTTTAATAAGAGACTTCTGGAATAAATTCTCAGGTCAAGCAGTGAAGTGGTTAACTACAACTTAATCTGCTGAATGCAAAATAGTTGGTCTGTCAGGTAACCACTGGGTTAGCATCTTTTGTCTTTCTGTTTCTCTCACTTGCTCTCTACCTCAAGAGATGATGGATAAAACTGGAATCTGTTGTGTGGGACATGGAGCTGAGGTGAATGCAACAATAGAGTTGACCCCAAGCAATAGCTTACCATCTAGTTTCAGCTTTTTATTTTGTTAATTTTTACAATTCCATTCTTCCTTCCTGACATAAAAGAACGATCAAAACATTTTAATAGTTAATATAAAATATGCTAAGTATAATAGTAAGTATAATATATTTTACTGGACAGTGACTCCAGGCAAAATGAGGTGAAATTAAAAAAAGGTTAACTATAAAATTTGAGTTGCCAATGTTCATTTTCTTTTTCTGTCGTTTACCTTTTCCCCCGTTAGCGTTCAATAATTTTTTTCATGTGCGCTGATCTGTAACTTGCAAGGTTTTGTCAACCCATACATTGTTGCACTGGCTTCAAAAACAGAAATTGCTGGAAAAGCTCAGCAGATCTGGCAGCAGCTGTGGAGAGTAAGCAGCGTTAACATTTCGGGTCCAGTGACCCTTCCTCAGAACTCGACACAAAACGTTAACTCTGCTTGCTGTCCCCAGACCCTGCCAGCTCTGCTGAGCTTTCCCAGCAATTTCTGTTCTTTTTCCTGATTTAGAGTTCTTTTGGATTTTTTTATTGTACTGGCTACTCTGGCGGAGACCAGGATATATAGTGCCAGCTAATTATCTGGGATCTTTAGAAATGTATTGACAGGGAAATTGGGAAAGGAGTAGAATTAGAATTAGAACTAGCTTTAGACCTTAAGACCATAAGACATAGGAGTGGAAGTAAGGCCATTCAGCCCATCTAGTGCACTCTGCCATTCAATCATGGCTGATGGACATTTCAACTCCACTTACCCGCACTCTCCCTGGAGCTTTTAATTCCTTGCGAGATCAAGAATTTATCAATCTCTGCCTTGAAGACATTTAACGTCCCGGCCTCCACTGTACTCCGTGACAATGAATTCCACAGGCCCACCACTCTCTAGCTGAAGAAATGTCTCCTCACTTCTGTTCTAAATTGACCCCTTCTGATTCAAACATTGACCACCTCTAATTTAAAAATTTTTATTGTCACATGTACTCGCATGTGACAGTGAAAAGTTTACATGTCGCCACTTACGGCGCCATCTTAGGTACAATGGTACTTCGGTACAGATTCTTAAGTGCAAGTTCATAGGGAAAACAAATTAGAAAAGTAAAGAAATTAAGAAGTCTATCATTGCAGATTATAGGAATAGATTAGAAAAATGAAGAAATAAGAAGTTCAGATTAACAGTCCTTCCAATCCTGTCCACACCAGCACCTAATGTCCAGGCAGTACCAGGCCTCCCCTCGAGGCTCTCATGGTTGGTCTTCAGTCACCTCGCGGCCAGAGGTCTGTGCTGAGGATACATCAGGCCAAACGACCACCACACCCGGCCAAGAGACCACCCCACCAAACCACTGAGAGACCATCATGACAGGCTGAGAGACTGCCATGCTGTGTCCACGCTGAGGCAAGGAGTCCATGACATCGCCAAGAACAAAGAAGAAAAGACAAAGCATAAAAGAGGAAAGAAAACGAATGGACGAAGTGGATGAGCTCCAGCTGAAGAGTCCTAATTTGCCGCCATCTTGGAGTTCAATAAGTAGGAATAATATTAACAGCTGTGCAAAAGCAACATGAGTTTGGTGAGAGTAGGTAGATTGGAAGAACAACACACTGATGATTATTCCAATGGTTTCTACAGAGTTGATGTTGATGTAATTGTGGAGGGAAAGGGATGTTTAAATAAATCCTACCTCAGGGAGAGATGTAATTAGAAATCTTAATTTGACTATAGTTATTTTTAATCAACTTGTTCAGACATATCTCTGGGGCAGGTGAGACTTGAACCCAGACCTCTTTAACCAGAGGTAGGAAAACTTCCACTGCATTTTGGGCAAAGTAGAACACTACCAAAAGCCATGAATTTCTGGAATGTATTCAGGACAGTTTGCTACAGTTAACTGATGCAACATAGGGCAATACTGGATTTAATGTTGAGCAATTCGTCAGAATCGGTCAGCAACCTTGCAAACTATGACCATTAATTGTTTAGTTTAGGATATCTGGTCAGCAGGTGAGTTGGACCAAAGGGTCTGTTTCAATGCTGTACAGCTCTATGATTCTTGGTATTGCAGAATGACAAGAAATACATTTACCACAGGAAACTGGACCGATCTGTCAACACACAAACAGTGGAAATTATTCAAAGAAGAATTAGATTAGATTCCCTACAGTATGAAAACTGGCTTTTCGGCCCAACAAGTCCATACCGACCTTCCAAAGAGTAACCTACCCAGACCCGTTCCCCTGACTAATATACCTAACACAATAGGCAATTTAGCATGGCCGATTCACCTGACCTGCACATCGTTTGGACTGCGTGAGGAAATCCACACAGACTCAGGGAGAACGTGCAAACTCCACACAGACAGTCGCCCGAGGCCAGACTCAAACCGGCATCCCTGCCGCTGTGAGGCAGCAGAGCTAATCACTGAGCCACCGTGCAGCCCCTAGTATTTGGTATGACACAAAATCAGTATATTCCCCTAAAGGCAAAATGCTGTGCTGGTATAATGAAGTAACACTGGCCAATAATTAAAGAAAGAAAGAATATTGAGCTGAAAGAAAAAAAGCCTTGCAGAGTGCAAGGAAATCTGGCAGACTGGAAGATTATTAAAAATATTACCGATACAAAGAAAGTAAATGAGGTGAAAAGGGACATTAAAAAAATCTAGCACGGGGATGGCAAAGCTCATATTCCAGCGCGTTAATGGGAGCAAATGAGAAAGTTACAAATACGACCCTCAAACTTTTTCAAAGCTCTCCTGATTCAAGAATTGTGACATTGGATTTAAAAATGACAGCAACCACTGCGCTCTTTGCAGAGGGACATAGATAGTTTGAGTGATCAAAGGTCTGGCAGATGGAGTACAATGTTAATAAATGTGAAGTCATCCATTTCGGTCGGAGTAACAGTAAAAAGGAGTATTACTTGAATGGTAAGAAATTGCAGCATGCTGCTGTGCAGAGGGACCTGGGTGACCTTGTGCATGAATCACAGAAGGTTGATCTGCAGGTGCAACAGGTAATGAAGAAGTCAAAGGGAATTGTGTCCTTCATTGCTCAAGGGATTAAGTTTAAAAGCAGAGAGGGTATGTTGCAGCTGTATATCGGGCTGGTGAGGCCACACCTGGGGTACTGCGTGCAGTTTTGGTCTCCTTACTCGAGAAAGGATGTACTGGCACTTGAGGGGGTGCAGAGAGGTTCACTGAGTTGACTCTGGAGTTGAGAGGTTTGGCTTATGAGGAGAGACTGAGTAGACTGGGATTCATTGGAATTTAAAAGAGTGAGGAGGGATTTTGTAGAAACGTATAAATTATGAAGGGAATAGAAAAGATGGAAGTAGAGAGGATGTTTCCACTGGCAGGTGAAACTAGGACAAGATGGCATAGCCTCAAAATTAAGGGGATCAGATTTAGGACTGAATTGAGAAGGAACTTCTTCACCCAGAGGGTTGGGAATCTATGGAATTTCCTGCCCAGTGAAGCCAATGAGGTGACATCATTGAATGTTTTAAAGCTAAGATAGCTAATTTTTTGAACAGTAAAGGTAGTAAGGGTTACGGTGCGGGGGCAGATAAGTGGAGCTGAGGCCATGATAAGATTAGCCATAATCTTATTGAATGATGGAGCAGACTCGAAGGGTCAGATGACCTACTCCTGCTCCTAGTTCTTATGTTCTGTAAAAGAGGAAGAGATGAACCCTAACTACAGAGTACTCACTTTTATATGAGCTGTAGGGAAGGTTTGTCATCAGACATGGAGTGATGAGCAAAGTTGATCAGTTAGTTGACAGGGTTTAGTGCTGGATGAGTCATGTCTAACTATTCTCATGCAGATATGGGGAGAATGTGCAAACTCCACACAGACAGATGCCTGAAGCTGGAATCAAACCTGGGTCCCTGGCACTATGAGGCTGCAGTGCCAACCACTGAGCCACTGTGCCAATCTAACTGAAGTGTGAGAGGAGAGTGGAGACCGGAATGTCTCTGAGCAATGCCTGTCAGGAGTTCCAAAAGTATTTGATAAGGTTTTGCATGAGAGATTATTAATTGGAAAATCAATGCATAGATCAATTATATCCTTGCAAGATAGGTTAGATTTTGGTTGGGCAGATGGGAAGCAAAGGATTCATATTCTGAGTAACAAGTAACATTCGTCAGAAAACTGTTGTGTAACCTATCAAAACATCCTCCACTTGGAGGAACTAGTCCAGCTTCCTTTTGTAGTAAATGCCAACTCACCTCAGAAACAGCCATGTCATCGCAAGATCACTATTGCACCATGGATTGATGTATTTACTGATGTCCTGACTCTATAAATGTGCCCACCACTCCCCTATAAATCAAGTTAATTATCCATGTGAGCAGAAGCTAAATCATTAATTATTTCCAATATCTCAGCCATGTCATCTACAAGTTTGCCCCTTTCCAATTATTTAACCAGCCCAAGGCCATCCTAATCAATAAGAGCTCCTTAAACTGGACATTGTCTCACTATTCCCCACCGTGTAAGGAGACTGAAATAGATAGCATACTCTTGTTATGGCTGGATCAGGGCTTTGTTTTAAAAAAAGGAACTGTGGAGGTGGGAGATATGAAACACAAACAGAAATTGCTGGAGAAACTCAACAGGTTTGGCAACATCCGTGGAGAGAAAGCTGAGTTAATGTTTCGAGTCCAGTAACCAATAGGGGAAAGAAACCAAATGCGTGGGAAAAAATGAAAATACTTCTGGGTTTTACTAAAGCCAAGCATGAATTTTAAACAATTGTAGTTCAACAATTGCATGAGTCGAACCAAGTTGCGAATAATACTGTTGAGTGATTCCTGGTGGCGATGCTGAGTTAGTGTACAGTACCAGTTTAAGATCGCCACCTTCGGGTCATTTATGATATTGCTGCTGATTTCATATCATTCACTTATCCATAAATGATGACCCATGACAGTTTTGGAATCATTATGAACTCAAAGATAGTATCAATTGTTAATGTGCTTTTTATTAGGGCCTCACAGTATTTGATACACATCTTTACAGGTTAACTTATGTCTCAGATATCCACTAATATCTACTTATTAAAGTAAAATATCAAGTATCCATTGAATTAATTGGGTTGGGATACTTTTTGGTGCTTAATAAAGCAATATATTTAAATAATTGGATATGGGTGACTAGCTTGGCCTGTATTTATTGCCCATCCCTAATTACCAACAGAGTAGTTAAGAGTCAACCACATTGCTGTGGGTCTGGAATCACATGTCAGTCTGACTAGGTAAGGATGGCAGGCTCCTCCCCTCAAGGGCATTAGTGAACTAGATGGGGTTTTCTGACAATCAATTCATGGTCATCATTAGTTCGAGATCTTGACTGAATTCAAATTCCACCATCTGCTAAGGCAGGATTTGAACCCCAGGTCCACAGAACATTACTTGGATCTCTAGATTAACAGTCCAGTGATTAATACCCACAAGGCCAATGCCTCTCCCTGTTGTCAATAGCTGAAGGAGAGAAGTATACGGTAGTGGATGGGGGAGGAAGGAGTTTTGTGATTGAAACAGTGAGCAGGCTCAGTGGAAGAAGTGAACCTTGCAGATGGATATGGAGTCCTGGAGAAACTCTCAGAACAGAATACAGTCCAAAACTTACATTTCTCAGCTCAGTCAAAAATTAGTGTGCAATTCCTCACTGGAATTATCAGTTGGGGAGTACTAATGACTTGTGGTAATGAGAGTATACATCTGGCTGTGATAAAGTACTGTAAGACAGTATAAAAAGAACTTGGTTTGTACCAATACAACAATTTCCTGATTGTGTTCACAATATCAGAGGCTACAAAGGCCAGTCAATGGATGGAAGGTTAAAATCTCCTTCAGGTCTAAGTCAGTTCAGTAGAAAGCAGTGTAGGCCAAGGGCTGAGTTGCCAGTTCAGCTTTCTGTCTCGCCTGGGGAATGGAGTAATTAGAGTTGGGGAAGTTTTGGTGAGGACTCTAACTCTTAACTGACAAGTTGTGAAAAGAATGTCAGTGAAGTAAAATGTGGTCATTGGGAAATTTGGCCTTCCAAAACAAAACTGAGGACTTCAACAATTGTGAACGTGATAGAGCCATTTTGCCTCAAAGCTCTTTGTTGCCATGGATCTTTGCTGTAATATAATAATGACTACAGTGTCCTCTTTTCTCTCAAAGTTGTTGTGACAATGCAGTGTTTGTGTGTTTTGAAGTAGCCTGTACAACACATGCAATCGTAGAATCAAGAATAACATAGACTCTCAGAATGCTGGCATTGTGTGATGATACATGATCAAAGAGTATCTTCTACCGATCTGGTAGTCACATGAGACAATAAGAATGGAGTTACAGAAAGGATAAAGGAATCAGGGTATTTGGCCCAAACTGGTCTTTTTAAAAAAAAAGTCTATTCCTTGTCAGGATCTAGATGCTGCTGACAATACCAGCATCTGCTGTCCATTCCTAATTGCCCTGAGCTGAGCGGCTTGCTGGGCCATTTATGAGTCAACCACATTGTTGTTGACATAGAGTCGCATCATGGCCTGACCAGATAAGGTTGGCAAATTTCCTGTCCTGTGTAAAGTTATTGAGCCAGACCCATTTTTACAGAACCAATGATAGTCGTCATGATTACCGTCACTGAGACTAGAGTTCATTTTCAGATTAATGAATGGAATTTGAACCCATTAGCTAGGCATTCTGGATTTCGAGTCAAGTGACATTGTATTATGCCACTGTCTACATCACACTAGATGTTTCAACCACTCAGTGTAGTAGTAAGTTAATTTTCTATGTAAAGGAGTTTCTGCTGAGTTTTAAATTGGGTTCATTAGTGACCAAATAAGATTAATGACTAATATGACAATGTAATATTATGGGTGGCACGTTGGCACAGTAGTTAGCACTGCTGCCTCACAGCGCCAGAGACCCGGGTTCAATTCCTGCCTCAGGCAACTGATTGTGTGGAGTTTGCACAATCTTCCCGTGTCTGCGTGGGTTTCCTCTGGGTGCTCTGGTTTCCTCCCACAGTCCAAAAACGTGCAGGTTAGGTGAATTGGCCGAGCTAAATTGCCCGTAGTGTTAGGTGAAGGGGTAAATGTGGGGGAATGGGTCTGGGTGGGGTGCGCTTTGGCGGGTCGGTGTGGGCTTGTTGGGCCAAAGGGCCTGTTTCCACACTGTAAATAATCTAATCATAAAATATGGCAATGGCTGCCTACTAAGAGGAAATAAGTTCAGTTTGAATGGTCAGCAACAATGACAAGATGAGTTGCACAGCACCGGGTTATAATCCATTATTTAAGATGTGGAGATGCCAGTACTGGACTGGACAAAGTCAGAAATTGCACGATGCCAGGGTTTAGTCCAACAGGTTTATTCAAAATCACAAGTTTTCAGGGCACTGCTCCTTTTTCAGTTGAAGTGTCACTCGATGAAGGAGCAGCACTCTGAAAGCCTGTGATTTCACATGATTTCCTGATGAAAGGCTTTTGCCCGAAATGTTGATTTTCCTGCTCCTCAGATGCTGCCTGACCTGCTGTGCTTTTCCAGCACCACTCTGATCTAAACTCTGGTTTCCAGCATCTGCAGTCCTCTCATTTGCCTATATATCTTGTATCTGTGCTCCTTTCTCCACCACCTGAAGTAGGAGGCAGCTCTGAAAGCTTGTAAATTCAAGTAAACCTGTTGGATTATAACTTGGTGTCATGTGACTTCTGATTTTGTCCACCGCAGTCCAACACCAGCGTGTTCACATTAGGATGAGATGCATTGTAGGAATCTCCTTTCTACACAGGTGCTGGTATGTTCAGCCTGTTACTCACGGACAGTTCATCATTTGAATGAGAGACTGGACAGATGTTCCGCTTCCACGTTTTGTTTGAATAACCTGTTAGCTCAACAAATCCTGCAGGGTTCATTGGATTGAGCTGGCATGAGGCAGCAAAAGCAATTTTACACAGTGATCAGAGAGGAATTGAGGACTGTGGAAATGCTGAACGCAGTATTTAGCAATTGTTCAATATTGCAACAACAAGAGAAGACGTGTGAAACATCAAACAGATGCATTGGGTGAAAGTGAAATGAGAGCCAGAGAGTTAATATTCTAAGTGCACGATGGCACAGTCGTTAGCACTGCTGCCTCACAGCACCAGACACCCGGGTTCAATTCCCCCCTCAGGTGACTCTCTGTGTGGAGTTTGCACATTCTCCCCGTGTCTGCGTGGGTTTCCTCCGGGTGCTCCGGTTTCCTCCCACAGTCCAAAAATGTGCAGGTTAGGTGAATTGGCCATGCTAAGTTGCTCGTAGTGTTAGGTGAAGGGGTAAATGTAGGGGAATGGGTCTGGGTGGGTTGCGCTTCGATGGGTCAGTGTGGACATGTTGGGCCAAAGGGCCTGTTTCCACACTGTAAATAATCTAACTTAAATATACCAAAACACCATGGTATCCATGACATGCTATCGGCCCGACTTTAACACAAGAAGGAGGATCTGCACGGCAGGCGTTGCCTTTATGAGCAAAGTAAGAGAAATGGGCTGGTTGGAGAGGAGGAGGAAAGCAGATGCATGTGTTCCAATCCCCAGGACAGGCTGACATGCCTCTCAGTCCCAGGGGTTTGTTTATGAAGTGTGTTCACTGATGTTACGTATGCAAATACAGCAAGCCAATTTCCAGCACAGCAAGGAGATGAATGATCAGTTCGTTTCTGTTGGCTGAGGGAGCAATATTGGCGTTTCACAGGGAGCGAGAGCATTCAGAACTTGGAGGCCGTTCAGAGAGGTACCACAAAGCAGATCCCAAGAGCCTGTGAGATGAATTACGAGGAAAGACCGGACCAACTGAACGTTTGAAAGGAGGCGACTGAGAACGTTCTAGAAGTATTTAAAGTACTAAACAATGTAAAAAAAAAAGCACAGTCTCAAAAATATACTTCAAGCTATTTATGAGGATAAGTTGAAAAAGTAAAGGTTGGTGATAATAAAACGCAGTGGTTTAAGATTAGATAATCTCCTCTCGGTTCTGAAGATGTGGGAAAACTGTCAAAGAAATTGTCCTTCTTTCAGCTGCACATACTCTAGGTGGCACCATTTCTATTCCAGTTCAGTAAACGCCAGGGATTTTAATCAGGCAGCACGTTGATACTGTACTTGTCCTCTTGTTCGGCTCTTCCTATTCACAGGCTGTGACCCATAATGATTAACCTTGTGTTGGGAATAAAAGCGAAGGTTTGCCTCAATAAATTGAGCTCCAAAGCTCTCTCTATCACGTTTGGTCATGGCTGAAATCTGAATATTAAGGCAGAAATTGCTACAACATCTAACGGACTGTCTCTCTGGAGTCTTGGCACTCAGACTGTGACAAGATGTTTGCATTGCAGGTGCAGCAGTATGGTTTGTCTGTGCACTGAGGTATTGCAGATCAATTGAATTACATAACGAGCAGCACAGTCCATGGGAATCTGGGGAGTTTCATACATATCCTCAATACTTATTAGAGTAACAGGAAAAGCAACTTTACACAAAGTTAACTGAGGGGACCTTTGATAGAGCAATGGTAGGTCAGTGCATATATTGTTCACGTGACGTTTCCATTGCTGTATAATCATCAACTTGCAAAGTTTCAGTGAGTTGATTTCACTGAGATTTCAATTTAAGAAAGATAGTCAGCACCAACAGAAATCTGGTCACATCACATTGCATATCTGGGTCAAAATCCTGGAAATGCCTCAGTAAGGGCATTGTGGATCTATCTACAGTATGTGGTTCAAGAAAGCAGGCCATCGTCTTCTAAAGGGCATCTAGGGATGGGTAATAAATGCTGGCCCAGCCAACAATGTCCATGTCCCATGAGTGAATAAAAAAATACAGTAAACATGTAGATATGAAGATTAATAGATTTCCTGACTGTGCATATTGCAGAGATTAGGGTATGTGTCACTGAGAGAGCTCCTATCAATTTTATCGATACCCAACACCATCTCTCTCCTTCCAGCACTGAAGTTGCAGCCAGTCCAACCTTAGGGAGTTGATAATGAATAAGATGGTTGGAAATGCAGTTTGTGGCAGGGACTGAAGACAATGACTTTGGTCTTTCCAATTTTTCTCATCCTGTCCTGCATGTCGGACCAGCAATGTGATAAATCTGAAATAATGGAGGGGCTGAGAGAGATGGTGTTGGGTATCGATAAAATTGATAGGAGCTCTCTCAGTGACACATACCCTAATCTCTGTAATATGCACAGTCAGGAACTCTATTAATCTTCATATCAAAAGGGGAGCTTTTGACTACATATCCATGTTATTACAAAGATTATCTAATTCCAACTCTGTAACATCAGTCAAGTTTGCAAGTCATTTGAGCCTCACCTCTTCTGCTGATTAAACCGCTGTCCATGCCTCTCTTTTCCCTACATTAGATTGTTTGAATATATTTCCAGCCAACCTCCTATCTTCCATATCCTTGAACTCATCTGGAACACGGCTACCCTTGCGCTAATTCTCGCCAATTCCTATTCACCCATCACTCCTCTTTCTTGTCATCAAATCCTCCACGGCATTTAACCTCTCTGTCTGTGTTCACGCCCTGCAGTTCTACAATCCTTCAAGAACTCTGTGTTGCTTACATTCTGCACATGAATTAAGACCAGGAGTAGGCAATTCAGCCCTTGAGCCTGCTGTAAAAGATCATGGCTGATGGGGCGACACCACTTATTCCAGTTTACTCCCAATTAACCTCTTGCCGTTTTGTCTCAAAATTCTAACTGTCTTTGCCTTAAAAATATTCCTGGACTCTGCCTTCTCCATCTGTGGAGGGTGAGTGTTTCAGAGACGCATGATCTTTGTGAGAAACAAATTTTATTCTCATTTCTGTTATAAATGGGCAACCTCTAATTTTTAAGCTGACCCCTATTTCTTGATTCTCCCACAAGTGAAGACATCCTTTCCACACCAACATGTGAAGGCCCCTCAGGATCTTCTCCTGTCCTCTTTTTCATTCTGAATGAGCTGCCTTTACCCTATGTTCTGGAATTCCTCTTTAGAGCTCCAAGCCTCTCCGTCTGTCTCTAGCTTAAAATGTTCTTTAAAACTTGTCACTTTGATTATGCCTTGCATTAATATCTGCTTGTGTGGTTCTGTGTCAAATTACATTTGCTGAGCTCCTGTAGCATAAGGGTTTTATACAATCTAACAAATGTGAAATAAATATAAACTGAAGTTGCCTTTGTGTTATAGAAGTGAGGAGACGGGTCACTGACAGAACTGCGGTTTCGTAAATTTTATCTAGAATAGGAACATGTACACTCTTTGCATACTTAAGAATATTCATTATGTTGTGTTTGGTTAAATGGGGCTTCACTGCAACTGATCTAATCTCTCTATCTTCCAATCACAGCCAACATGATTAATAATGAAATCTCTGACCAATGACTGAATGTTCAGTCAATGGGTGTCAATAGAGAGGAAAATTATAAACTCATCAAGGTGATTGAGTTGGAAGATCTTCCATATTTTGTTTCTGCGATTCTATCATTTCAGGATGAATTAAGTGCAAAGTCATAGTCCTGAATTTCAATCTCAATGATATGCTTTAATGTCAATCTTGGAGGAGCAGCTATACACTACTTCACCAGTTATGTAGGTGAGTTTGATCTTAGAATAGGAAAAGTGATTGGCACAACATCGAGGGCTGAAGGGCCTGTACTGTGCTGTACTGTTCTATGCTCTATGTAACGTATGCAGGCTATATTCCAAAGTAAAGTCAGGATACAGGTGGATCTTGCTGTGAGGGGCCTAAAAATAAAATTACTTGAAATATTTTGTATTTTTCTTTCTGATTTGAAGCATCCATATATTTTCCTTCTGCGTTAGAAGGGTAATCCTTAGACTAGGGCAAGAGGAGAGAGATTTTAAAAAAGACATAAGGAGCAAATTTTTATACAGAGGGTGGTTCATGTGTGGAAAGACCTTCCTGAGGAAGTGGTGGATGCTGGCACAGTTACAATGTTTAAGAGACACATTTATATAAGTGTTTTTTAAGGAAAGGTTTGGAGGGATATGGGCCAGGAGCAGGCAGATGGGACTAGCTTAGTTTGGAAATATATTTGGCATGGATTAATTGAATCCATTTCCGTGGTGTATGACTCTATGATTATGACCTGGTCTATGCCAAGTTAAATCATTTTAACACAAAATGCCAGTCAGAATGCTACAAATAGATTCAGAATCCAAGGTTGGGGACAGGAAGGGTGAAGGTTACTTGTTAACTGTGATCATCAACTCATGCTGGCAATGATGCGTCTATGGAGATTGAGTTAGGGTACAATTAGGCTCACTTATGACAAACTTCATTGGTTGCTTATCTTGCCAATGTTTACATTGTGGCAGATTACCGATCCTGAAGAAATGCACTTCAGGAAATCAAAAATGGCAAGAAATGGATAAAAATGACATGAAAGTAACTTTTTTTTAAAAAAGGCTATAGGGATCCAAGGTTTTTGTCATATACACACATGCAATTAGCAAATGTTGCTATGATAAGAAGCAGACAGTAATAAATTGGGACCCTGGGTTTCCTTAACTGTTGACATGAGGTGAAGACATTAAGCTGTCACCATTAAACACAGAAGGTCATTGGTTCAGGTCATTCTCTGTGCTGAGAAACATGCACTTAAACTGGTTGTGTTACTAAGGATGCTAATGTGGTGGTAGTGTGCCTGGTTAAGTACCTGGGGTTGGCTGAGGATGCTCTTTTGGTCACCTATCTCTTAACACCAGGGATATGTGCACATGTGGATATCATGTGAAGACATCTGACTGTAATGGTGTCAATGATAAAGTATCTTGCAGCAAGACCCATTTCTTACCCTCTGCAGCTAGCCTCACACTCATAAGGCATGTACCTGGATGAGGTGCCAGTGAAACCACACAGCTGCAGGAGTTGTAATAAAAAATCAATATTGGAAATGGCTTGATCCTAATTTACTCGTACTATCTTTCCAACACCAAATCCCCAGCAACATGGCAGAGTCCGTTACATTAAACCAGTTACTTATGAGTTGTGGATGGTTTATAATTAAGAAAAATAGCATGATAATTTCTTCCATATTGCTTTGTACAGATAGTAATGAAAGACTTGAAGATGGCTATGTAGCAAGGTGGTTTCTGAGGGCAAAACATTTATAGTTAAGCAGTAATTTGTAAATGTCAAAAGGTTTATTTTGTGACACACGACATAAATATATATTTGAGTTGCTTCTTTTGTACATGGTCTAAATGTTTTCACCATTCTATTGCAAATTTTCATGCTAAGCCAGAAAACATTCACTGTACACTACACATGGGCAAGTCTATATATTAATGAGGAATATGTGATTAGGTTAATGCCTTGCATAAAGATATTTGCTGTTATTGCTTCACTATCTCAGTATACAACCTCACATTTCGATGCTGTTTCATTGCAAATTATTGGGTTGGGTGCTATCTTGCCAGTTCATTGAGATAGACAACTTGGGTTCAGAAGATGTTGTCATAGATGTATTTAGACTTGGTAAGCTAGCATTGAATAGGAGATAGTGAGTCAGAGGTTCATCTTTGCAAATAAAGAAGAATTTGTACCATGCTTTTAATGTCCTTGGGATGCCCTAAAGGGTGTCAGACCCAATCAAATACTTTTGAAGTGTAGTCACTTCTATAATGTAGAAAACATACAGACAGATTTTTCGCATAAAAAGCTCTCACAAACAGCAAAGAGCAGATTGGGATTGAAGTTTGATTGCTGTGTACATTTTTGGGAACACCACTGACCTTCCTTCATATGAGTGCCACAAGGTCCTATGGGTCCCCTTGACAGAACAGATAAGGGCCTCAGTTTAAGAGCTATCTGGAAGGAAGGCAAAACTTGGTGGATATGTAAAGCAGACTCTACATTTACAGGACAACTTTTGAGAAAAAAAACATTGCAGAAAATCTCTTGCATGAACTGAGTCTTTTGTCTTGGGCAGGTGAAGGAGTTGCCACACCTCAAGTTTCGAGCCACCTCTGTCTCTTCCCAGCCATTCCCCAACTGTGTCTGTCTAGGTTCGCTCTGCCTCTGAGGTTGGGGGCGGGTGGGGGGGGATTCAGTCTGTCGTCAGCACAGTGGCTGCAAACAGATGAGCAATATTTAGCGTAATCTTGGTGCATTAATTTAGAGTAAAATCTAAATTGCAACTTGTCTTCTGGCTTTCAAATTGTGCAAAAAGAATGTGGAATCTGAGGACGTGAGTTTCTAGATGCTAAAATATCAAAATTCAACTTCAACGTGCACTCCCTGTTATTCTTCACTGTTTTCGAGCTGCTTATTCCCAGCAGAGAAACTTTTTTTATTATAAAACTTGTTTGGGAAAAACTAGACTCTGCAGAGCAAAAATGAATTTGCAGCATAAGCAAGATTTTTTTTCTTCGGTCTCCAACCCCCTCTGTCTTTATGTGCCATGTTCATTAAAGATTAGAACACATTTTAAAGAGCTCCAAGGAATAATTTGGGGAATTCACACTCCCAGCGGAGAGCTTTGAGAGTTGGGAGTGCACTTGAGGAATCCGGACATGGAGCTCAGCTAAACCCCAGAGATTTTGATTTCACGGTTTCACAGTTTTCTCTGCAAACTCTGTCACATTTGGTACTGGGAAGAAAAGTCTGTGAAATCTGCAATCTATAGTTATTGCAATCTTTATACGATTTCCCATTTTCCTCTAAATGTACACCAGTGCCTGTTCTTCACATCCGAATTTAAAGATGAGCGTCTTGCCTTTATGTAGCACCTTTTGTGATCACAGGATGTTCCAAAGTATTTTACAGCAATTGTGCACTTTTGAAGTAATGAGCTGCGAGAGGAGGTGGTGGAGGCTGGTACAATTACAATATTTAAGGGGCATCTGGATGAGAATTTGAAAAGGAAGCGTTTAGAGGGATATGGGCCAAATGCTAGCAAATGAGATCGAGATTAGGTTAGGATACCTGGTCGGCATGGACGAGTTGGATCCAAGGGTCTTTTACCATGCTGTACATCTCTATGACTCTATGATTGCAAGTGTCAGCCAATTTTAGCGTAGCATAAGCAGCAGTGTGATAATCTGGTTGTAATGTGAAAGATAAAGATTGGCCAGTGCACAGTGGAAAGGTCCCTTATTCCTCTTTAAAATAGTGCAGTGAGTTCCTTTACAACTGCAAGAAGAGGCAAATGGCTTAACATCTCATCCTAAATCAGGCACCTCCATCTGTGCAACATGCCCTCTGTATTGCACTGCATTGGCAACATGTCTTCACTGTCTGGAGTGGCACTTGAACACACAGCCTCCTGACTCAGAGGGGTGAGACCTACCATTAAGCCATTAAGACTCACTACACAGTTCAAACCTCATTATTTTACTGAGAACGGATACCACAGACTTCCTCCAGGGATCAAATGTTTTCTAAGCAAAAAAAAAAAGACCCCAAGAACTGCGGATGCTGGAAATCAGAAGCAAAATCAGAAATTGCTGGAAAAGCTCAGCAGATTAGGCAGCATCTGTGGAGAGAAATCAGAGAGAATGTTTTGGGTGCAGTGACCCTTCTTCAAAACTCAGATGCTGTCTGACCTGCTGAGTTTTTCCAGCAATTTCTGATTTTGTATCCAATGTTCTCTTCTTGATATTCCTACAGTTGGTGTCTCTACAGAGGTGGAAGTCTGTGTTAAGAAGCGATGTAAGGTCCATTAAAGAGCCATCTGAATGATTTCCATGGTTACAGAGTCAGTGTTGCAGAGGGATTTGGATTGAATTGTTCCACTGAGGTGTACTGTTTTGTGTGGATGATGTGAAGGGCTTCATGATAGGAAGGATATTATTAAGCTGGAGAGGGTTCAGAGGAGATTTACCAGGATCTTGCTCGATATGGAAGGTTTGAGTAACAAAGAAAGACTGGATAGGCTTTTTTCACTGGGGTGTAGGAGGTTGAGAGATGACCTGCTCGAAGTTGATAAAATAATAAGGGGTATAGATTGGGTCAATGGTAGTTGTCTTTTCCCTAAGATGGGGATTTCAAGACCAGAGGGCACATTTTTAAGGTGAAAAGCGAGAGATTTAAAAAAGATATGGGGGCAATTTTTTTAACGCAGAGGGTGGTTTGCAAGTGGAATGAATTTCCTGAGGAAATGGTGGATGTGGATACAATTTCAATGTTTAAAAGATATTTGGATAAGTACATGAACAGGAAAGGTTTGAAGAGATATGGGCCAGGAGCAGGCATGTGGGACTAGTTTAGTTTGGGATTATGTTCAGTTTAGACTGGTTGGACCGAAGGGTCTGTTTCTGTGCTGAATGACTGTATGACTCAATGTACATGTTTAAGATTCTTGTTTTATAGAGTAACACAACAATCAAGGGGAATGGAAAGAAATTAGCATTCCTTAAGGCAAAGGTTGGGGGGGGGAGGGGGTGAAGTGTGACAGGAAGTTAGTAGATTATTGGGCAAATGTGGACACTTCAGCCTGTGAAAGTGGTAATGTTCTGTTGCTGACTCATTATCACCCTACTGGGGGCAAAGAAAGGTGTCCCAATCTGATTCCTGAATATTCCTCAGATGTATGATTCACTCTCTCTGTTTTAATATTGTGCCTCTGCTGAAGAGATCATGACTTTTTTTAAAAAAACCTTAACTGTGCTGAATTTGATATATATGGTTTGGAGTGGATCCATTCATTTTGTTTTCAAAATTCTTTTTCCAATGGAAGAGTTGACTTTACACTTTTATCTCACACCTTTAGTGACCTCCTAAATCATTCATTGAATCACCATAATTTGGCTTTCCCTCCTGGCCCTTTAAGTAAGCTGGCTATGTGCAGTTGCAGTGAGGGATGGTGGGATTGGGGTTGAGGGTAGAATAATCAATCCCTCTGAGTGGTGAGGAGGAAACGTCCCTACTTTAGGAATAACCTCCTTGGCAATCATCCTCACAAGTCACGTCCCAACAAGACTTCTGGGGGAGATGGTTTCCAAGGGGAAACTGTTGCTATTGGTAAAAGGATCAATAACACAAAAGGACATGGATTTAAGATAAATGTCAAGAAAACACAAGAATCCAAATGAGGGTGTTTTTGTTTCTATAAAGCAGCCTGAAAGAATGGTGGAAGCAGATTCAATTATAATTTTCAAAACCCCTTTGGAAAGGACAAGTTGTAGTGCGATGGGGAAAGAGAGACTAATTGGATAGTTCTTTCAAGCAACCAATATGGGCACAATGGGTCAAATGGCCTTCTTATGTACTATATGATTTCATAGCACGGTCGTAGATACATAGAAAGTAGGAGCAGGAGTAGGCCATTCGGCCCTTTGAGCGTACTCCTCCATTCAACATGATCGTGGCTGATGTTCCAACAAAGTCCCCTGTTTCCATTTTCTTCCCACACCCTTTGACCCCTTTAGCCCTAAGAACTATATCTAACTCCTTCTTAAAAGCGTTCAATTGTTTTGTCCCAATCCACTTTCTGGGACAGAGACTTCCACAGGCTCTGGGTGAAGAAATTTCTCTTCCTCACAGTCCTAAGTGGCTTACCCCTTATCCTTCAACTATGACCTCTGTTTCCGGATTCGCTGGTCATTGGGAAGATCCTTCCTGTGTTCACCCTCTCTAGTCCTGTTGGAATTTAGTGGGTTTATGTGAGATCTCCTTCATTCTTTTTAACTGCAGTGAATATGGTCACATTGGAAAGGCACTTCTGAATTGTATCTCATGTCAAAGGTGGAATTGTTGCCAAGCTAAAGATGCAGTACGCACTAAACTATCCTTCCCAAAATGTTTCGTGATCTGGCTATTGAATTGTATCAGCCTAATCTAAAGCTCGTCACTGCCCTTCTGTTTCCTTCCCAATTACTCTTATCATTTGGATACGGAGGACGGAAGTCGATCAGATAGTACTGCAGGCTATGATTGAACTGCCTGTGTGTAATGTGGTGGTCAGTACAGAAATACAACTGATTTGTGTGTTATTGCGCATTTCAAATTGCAGACCATTTGGAAGCCGTTGCTGTATAGTGGCAGTGTGTTAACTAGATGCATTATTTTCTATGCTGCCAAGTGCAACACTGAAATTTGTGTTCACTAACTGTCCCTTCATGGTAAGAAGTTCTACAAATCCTCAGCTGCGCATTTGATATACACCCATTACTAATTTGAACACATTTGGGGAGGTGTGGGAGCGGTTTAATGAAGACTAGATGAATAATGATGTTTTAACTGAGGGTATTATGAGGAGAGATTTGCAGGAAGGATGTATTGGTGTGCAGGGAATCTGCACCTAACATCGCCCCTTTTAGCACAAATTCACTTGAAAGTTCCTAAATTGTTAGGAAAAGAAACCTCATTGAGAGATTGGCATTAAAGTTGTTCAGTGATTCGCCTGACATGGTTAGCAACACTTTAGAACAAAGTTTCCCTTTCTCAGGCAACTCCCACCTTCCAGTGTGTACAGAAAGCCCACGTCACTGTCCTAGATCTTTCACCAGGCATCCATCACCCACCCAGACCAAAGATCAAGTCGCCATTGTCTTACCAGACCATAGAGCTGATCTGACATTAGAGAGATATGACTGGTGGTGGTTTAACCTGAGGGTCATCATACCTCAGGGGAGAGGCTAAGAAGAAAAGTCCTTCATGGTAAACACAGCTGGTGTGGGGATTGAACCTACGCTGTTGGCATCACACCACTCTGCATACCAATCATCAAGCCAACAGAACTAAACCGACCCGAAGTGCACAGACAGCCAGCCTGAACTGCTGCATGCTCTCTGCCCATGACACAGTCTCAGCGTAAGCATGCCTCTTCAAGAGGCCATGAAGATGTTCTGCCTACAGGAGCCATCCTTGTCCTGACACACCCACCCCTCCACCCATCTGCAGGCCATAGCCAAGTCTGGCAGCATGTTCCCAAGCTGCAGGCTGTCAGCCTAGTATCTTTCTCCAAATGATGCGTGGGATGTAAGACACTACTGAGCAGTGACCATTATGTGGGCAGGAATAAGCGCTAGCCTTGGCATGTGGACTGGAACCCAGCAGCTAAAGACCCTCTGGTGCAGACCACGGGCAACGATCCCCCTGGGATCCCTCCTTGAGAATGCACTCTTAGAATCCACAACAGCAAGTACCATGAGAGAATTGGCTTTTCTATTTTTAAACTTATTGGAGGTTATTTCATTTACTGATGTTAGAATTTAGCCATTTAAGTTTTGTATGATACTGAGGGTACAAGTGCAATGTTTTATTTATTTTTTTCTCTGCTAAGGTTGACCTTCTGAAACCTAACTCTAGGTTAAACATTGTTTCCTATGCTTCAAATAAAGTTTTTAATTTAAACTCATGACTTTCAGGAATGTAACACAAAGTTTAAGCGATTAATATGCTGGTAGCAAAGATTAAAATCATTTCAAGCAGTACAACAGTGATGTATAACAAAAACATATAGAATAACTTGTGGGCTGCATCAGCAACTGAATTTGTAATGCTTTTTTTGCAATATTTCTCAACTCCATGCTTTTACCCATGAACTATGAGTGTGCTTTAAATTGTTTAATACTGATTAAATTCATCTGCAAAAAGCACATCAAGTACTTGACTGAAAGCATATTGAATTTTAAATCCTGGATTATAATCAGATCAATTGATACAGCTGCTGCCATTGTGCCAAGTCGAAGGGAGGAGGATGGAGAAGAGAGGGGTGTTGGTAGTATGGAGGAAATGAGTGCCCAGAGATGGGAAGTGGTCCTTTCAATCGAGGAAGTAGCATCAAAAGGTGAAGGAGGTCATCTTTGATTGAACCAGTGGCATCTTCAAACTGATAGCAGTGATGTTTTTGCTATACAGAACAATTTAATGAAAAAGCATGGATGAACAGTCCATAACTTGACACCTAGGAGTGCAGTGAATGGGGGGAGAGTGGGGGTTATGTTTTGGTGGGAGGGTATCCAATTACAGGAGTTGCAATGATAGTAAACTGACCAAAATAGAACAGAATGGAATTCCTACAGTGTGGAAGGAGGCCATTGAGTCCACACCGACCATCCTAAGAACATCCCAGCCAGACTCACCCCTTCTACTCTTTCCCTGTAACCCTGCATTTCACGTGGCTAACTCACCTAACCTGCACATCCCTGGACACTATGGGCAATTTAGCATGGCCAGTCCACTAACCTGCACATCTTTGGATTGTGGGAGGAAACCGGAGCACCGGGAGAAAACCTATGCAGACACGGAGAGAATGTGCAAACTCCACACAGACAATACTGGAATGTTACAACCATCTAACACAGGTGAGCACCATCTCATTTTCTCCCATTCGTACACATCCCAGTTTGGAGAGATATATATACCATTCTGTTAATGCAGCTGGATCAAAATATTGAAACTCCTTGGCCGACATCAAATCAGGAGGACTTTTAGAAGATGAATTGCAGTACCCAGAAAAGACTGGCTCACAAAGACACTAACGATAGGTTTTGTTAGACTTTATTGCTCTTGTGTCAAGGTTGGGTTTTAGAACGGTCCACTGGATAATCATTCTAACCCATCAAAATCTTGAAATCAGCCATCTTTATCCCACACTCTACCTTCTGATCTCTACCTGAAGGGAAGTCCAGCCACAGTATTGCAATTTCCCTCACAGGAAGGCCTGAGGGAAGCGTATCGGCAATCCATCCCATCTGGAATGGGACTTGAACTGCGTGTCATTGGCACTAATCTGATCTCTCTGACTGTGCTGCCTACTAAACTAACCAGGTTTCACACAGATTTAGATATGGGCAAATGAGTGGGCAAAAATTTGGCAATTAGAATTAAACATAGAAAATGGTGATATTTTCCACCTTAGCAGGAAGAAAAAGTGGAGAATAACTGCAGAACTCTGAAGTACAGAGGGATCTTGGTGTTCTTAAGTGTGAGTCACAAAATGTCAGCATGCAAGTGCAGCAAGTACTTAAGAAGGCTAAGGGAATGCTGTCCTTTATTACAAGCCCAACAAGTCCACATCAACCCTCCAAAGAGTACCCCACCCAAATCCTATTGCTCTACATTTACCCCTGACTATTGCACCCAACCTACACATCCCTGAGTACTATGGGCAATTTAGCATGGCCAATTCACCTAACCTGTATGTCTTTGGATTGTAAGAGGAAACCAGAGCACCTGGAGGAAATTCACACAGACACGGGAGAATGTACAAACTCCACACAGTCACCTGAGGCTGGACTCAAGCCTGGGTCCCTGGTGCTGTGAGGCAGAAGTGTTAACCACTGAGCCACCATGCTGCCCTGAAGAATTGAACATAAAAATAAATATGTCATGCTTCAAGCTATCGAGTGACCACACCTTGAATACTTCTGGTCTCCATATTTAAGGAAGGATGTAATTGGGTTGTAAGCTGTTCAGGGCAGGTTTACTAGATTGAAACCTGGAATGATCAGGTTGTCTAATAAGAAAAGGTTGGACAGATTGAGCTTGTTTTCACTGGAGTTCCGAAGCATGAGGGGTGTCTTGAAGCATTAAAATGGTTCTGACTAGGTGACACAGAATGGGTCAAGATTAGAGTGGATGAGTCCTGGATTTGAGGCTCTGCTTTAAAATAAGGTGGTCACCCTTTAAGGACAGAGTTGAAGAGAATTCCTTTCTGAGTTGTATGACTTTGGAGCCCTCTGCCTTAAAGGGTGATGGAAGTTGGGGGCAATTAATATTTGTAAATGAGGGGTAGGTCGTTCTTATTAGATTTGGGAATCAAATAGCTTCAGAAGTAAGTGGAAATGTGGAGTTCAAAACATAAATAGATCGGCCATGATCTTACTGAGTTGATGGAGCAGTCTTTGTGGACTGATTGGTCTACTCCTGCTCCTAATTCATATGTTTGCATCAATGTTTCTAGCTCTTATCATCTACCACTGGTGTATTTTGGAAGGATTCAAAATTGATACTCTGCCTGTATTATGACCACACTTTCCTTGTCCATTACGTCCAGGAGTCATCCAGTTCTCAGAGGTCAACAGCACAGCAAACAGCCCTTCAATATTTTGCGTGCACTGATCAAAAGCAAGCACCTAATTATTCTCATCCCATTTTCCAATACTTGGTTCATAACCTTGTATGCATTGGCATTGCAACTGCACATCTAAATACCACTAAAATGTTATCAATGTTTCTGCCTCCACTACCCTGAGTTCCAGATTCCCATTGCCCTCTAAGTGAGGGGAAAGATACTCCTCACATTCCCTCTGAACTTCCTGCCCTTACCTGAAATCTACCAATTCCGTGGTCATTGATCACCATTCCCCACCTTTTCCTCTGTTACATTGTCGACTGTGTCGACACCACCTCGTGCTCCCTTTGCATGTACCCTGTCTCTGCCTCTCATTTTATACACCTCAATCATGTCTCCCTTCAGTCTCCCCTGCTCGAAGGAAATCAACTGCAGTCTTTCCAATTTCTGTTCATGACTGAAACTCTCCAGCCCAGGGAGCATCCTAGTGGGGCAGCATAGTGGCTCAGTGGTTAGCACTGCTGCCCCAGGGTCCCAGGTTCGATTCCAGCCTCGGGCGACTGTCTGTGTGGAGTTTGCACATTCTCCCTGTGTCTGTGCGGGTTTCCTCCGGGTGCTCCAGTTTCCTCCCACAATCCAAAGATGGGTTGGGGAGTCCAGAATTAGAGGGCATAGGTTTAGGGTGAGAGGGGAAAGATATGAAAGAAACCTAAAAGGCAACTTTTTCACGCAGAGGGTGGTACGTGTATGGAATGAGCTGCCAGAGGGAGTGGTGGGGGCTGGTACAATTGCAACATTTAAAAGGCATCTGGATGGGTATATGAATAGGAAGGGTTTGGATATGGGCCGGGTGCTGGCAGGTGGGACTAGATTGGGTTGGGATATCTGGTCGGCATGGACAGGTTAGACCAAAGGGTCTGTTTCCATGCTGTACATCTCTATGACTCTATGTGCATGTCAGGTGAATTGGCTATGCTTAATTGTCCATAGTGTTAGGTGCATTAGTAAGAGGGGGGTGGGTTACTCTTCGGAGGGTCACTGTGGACTTGTTGGGCTGAATTCCCACATTGTTGGGAATCTAATCTAAAAAAAATCTCCTGTGCATCCTCTCCAGTGCAATCACATCTCAACTTTAATATGGAATGGAGGTTTTGGCTCAGAGGCTTTGACAGTTCCGACATCATCACAAGACCTCCTCCCAGCCTATAGTATCACATTTTGTTAAAACTGTGATACTTCACACAACACCAGGTTATCGTCCAACAGTTTTATTTGAAATCACAAGTTTTCAGAGTGGGGCAGAACCGGAGGGCATAGGGTGAGAGGAGAAAGGTATAAAAGGGACCTAAAGGGCAACTTTTTCCTGCAGAAGTGGTGTGTATGCAATGAGCTGCCACAGGAAGTGGTGGAGGCTGTTACAATTACAGCATTTAAAAGGCATTTGGGCAGGTATGTGAATAGGAAAGGTTTAGAGGGATATGGGCTAAGTGCTGGCAAATGGGATTAGATTAGGTTCGGGTATCTGGTCGGCATGGACAAGTTGGACCGAAGGGTCTGTTTCCGTGGTGTACATCTCTAAGACTCAGAACTCCAAAAGCTTGTGAACTCAAATAAACCGGTTGGACTATAAACTGGTGTTGTGTGACTTCTGACTTTGTCCATGGGCACTTCCATGTCAAGGTTACCACGGACACTAAAAAAAGGTTAAGTGTGCAAGTGATGTTTCTGGGGTGCAGTATTAAGTTAGTATGGGAGGGTAGCTCTCTGACACTGTTTTAGCATCCAAGTTTCATTGAAACCGTGTTCTGACTTTCTGCTGAGGTTGGTAATTACAGTATCCTTCATTAACAGACTGTGTGTCTCACTGAAAGGAAGAAGGTTCCTTTTGAAAAATCTTGCTGAGGCCATCCACGGAGACAAGCTGGAGGAGTTCAGATGGCTGGGCGTGTGTTTATAATGACAAAATGAAGGGGGAGGAAACGAAAGACGTTTGAACTATTATAACTTTTCATATCCTATTGAAGGTGTAAACTGGTTGAAACAGGTTTCAAAGGGAGGGAGGAGACAAAGGGTGGGGGGAAGGGGAGTCAATCATACTTATAAACTTCTCAGTGTGGTGACAGGTTGGATATGGTAGTAATTATCTGGCTTATAAAGAAGGAAAAAAATGGGCGTAGCAAAGGCACAATAGGATGTGGATTTTAAACTTTTTAATGATACATGGCTCGGGGAGTCATGGGGATAATACACTGTGATATCAGTGGCCTGTCTGATGTAGTTTATTAAAGGGAAGCGCCACTGAACAGCAGTGTGACATCCCGCAACTTTTCAAGAAACCTATTTATATTTTCAAACGCAAGTTGCTGGAGGAAGTAAAACTCAAACTATCTTCTTCCCATTTCCAATCAGCAGCCCCTTCCCCGTGAATTTAAAATGTTAAAAATCACCCCTCACACTTTATCTTTGGTGTGTTGTGACTTCAGTGGTGTCTTTCTGATAAATTGATCAGCAATTTCACAAAGGTATAATTAGTCATTTTTGCTCGGAGCAAAGAGAAGTGGGGGGGGGGGGGGGGGGGGGTGTAGGTGTCTTTTCCAGAGACAATGTGCTGTTGAAGGTCGCTCCCATTAACAGAGGGCTGACAGGCAGGAGATTAACTTTATTGCAGGAGTTAACTCTGATGTTTACGGTTAAATGTTCAGGAGGGTTTAATTAATCTCAGCCCTTTTTTTGTTTTAGTTGAAACGGTGCTGGACTCAGACTGGAGCTAGAAACGCAGTCCCAAACAAGTAGAGGATTTTTGCTCAAACCGGGAGGGTGACTGTACAAAGAGCTCAAGGAAGCATTTCAGTTAAAGCGAACTTGCTGAAGGATTTCTGCTAATAAGCAGCATCTCAAACGGCAGAAATTGGGCAATTTGAATTGGCGACACCGAGATTTTGTGTCGCAGGGGGGGTTGCAGATAGTTTAAAACCCTCTTCGCTTTTTTTTTGGCTGGGAGCAGGCAAAACTCAAGCCTCCCACTTCTTTTATTATGAGACAACAGCTGGTAACTACTCCCCTCTTCACTGCTGCAGGGTGGATGGGAAAGCTGGTCTCCACAGCAACCAGAAAGGCATTACAGCTGCTTTCCCCCACCCCAAACACCCTCCCCTCACAAGCCTCATGTCTCTCCCTAGACCCTGGCTGAAGACATCTGGTCAGTGCAGCCATTTCCCAAAGGAATCACTTAATTTCATCCAAGGCTGGCCATGGAATCTCTTGACTGAGCTATAACTGCGTGATGATGAATAGGAGAGGGCGAAGATGGCAGCTTCAGTGGTTTCAAAGGTCAGGGGTTATCAGTGATTTCGTGAAAAGAAATGAGTTACCCACTGTTTGGGAAGAAGGTCCAATGTGAGGCAGAAAAATCTGTTGTTAACAGGTAAAGACCCTGCTGTCAGACTGTCCCTTAGAATTGTGAAGTGCTAAAATTCAAATAGCAAATATTTACTTAAAATCCAGATTTTAGAAAGTGGTTCTCCCTGAAGACTTCATTATAATTCTAAAATTTAAGGGTGACATATTTAGACAAAAAGAAATCCTGATACTTTTCATTTATTTTCCCCCTTAGAATTCCATTTTCATATAAAATTTGACACACTCTGTGGCCTGTGTTTATTTTCGCTGTCACCCAGAACGCAGTCTCTAGGAATTTCTGATTATGTGTTGGATTGGAAAGGAGGTTTGCTGGATCAAAAAAAATCTCTCTGCACTGTTAATTTTAAAGCCCCATGTGAAAAGAATGGGGAAGCAGGGGTTTGAAATGTTCATGAGTCCTTCAGGACGAATCACACAAGGTATTGTGTCATAGAGTCATCCAACACGGAAACAGACCCTTTGGTCCAACTCGTGTATGCTGACCACGTTTCCCAAACTAAACTAATCCCATTTGCCTACACGAGGTTGGTATCCTTTTAAACATTTCATGGAATCACAGAATCCACTGTGCGGATGCAGGCTATTCAGTCCATGGAGACCACACTAACCCTCTGAATAGCATCTCACCCAACCCACCCCCTTATCCTGTCACTGTAATGCTTCATTTCCCATGGTCAACCCACCTAGCCTACTCATCCCAGGACACTATGGGGCAATTTAGCACAGCCAGTCCACCTACCTTGCACATTTTTGGAGTGTGGGAGGAAACTGGAGCACCCGCAGACACGGGGAGAGCGTGCAAGCTCCTATTCTTGTATCTGCCCAAGTCTCTTTTAAATGTAACTGTACCTGCAACCAGTCTTTAGAGCAACATGCACTTCCATCATGTCTTTGACGTAATAAAATGTCTCAAGGCATTACGTGGGAATATTATAAATCCAATTTGATACTAAACCACAAGTGTAGATTATTGCCAGGTCAAATGACCACAAGCTTGGTCAAGCTTGGAGATGGAACGAGAGATGGAATGATAAAGAAACTTGGGGAAAGAGTTTCAGAACTCAGAGCCTGGTAGCTGAAGGCATGTTGGAATGAAAGAAATCGGCAGTGCTGAAAATATCAGAGTTAGGGGAGGACAGCTAGCTCAGAGGATTGGAAGGCTGGAGGGGGGTGCAGAAGATTAGACCGGGAGAGCATAGAGATGTACAACACAGAAACAGACCCTTCGGTCCAACCCGTCCATGCTGACCAAATATCCCAACCCAATCTAGTCCCACCTACAGCACCCAGCCCATATCCCTCCAAACCCTTCCTATTCATATACCCACCAGATGCCTTTTAAATGTTGCAGCTGTACCAGTCTCCATCACTTCCTCTGGCAGCTCATTCCATACACGTACCATCCTCTGCATGAAAACGTTGCCCCTTAAGTCTTTTTTATATTTTCCTCTCTCACTCTAAACCTATGCCCACTAGTTCTGGACTCCCCCATCCCAGGGAAGAGACTTTGTCTATTTATCCTATCCATGCCCCTCATGATTTTATAAATCTCTATAAGGTCACCCCTCAGCCTCCAATGCTCCAGAAAAAAACAGCCCCTGCCTATTCTCCCTATAGCTCTAATCCTCCAACCCTGGCAACATCCTTGTGAATCTTTTCTGAACCCTTTCAAGTTTCACAACATCTTTCCGATAGGAAGGAGAGGTCATGGAGGGATTTAAAAACAAGAACATGGATTTGATTTGATTTGTTGTGGTCACGTTTACCTAAGTACAATGAAAAGCTTTGTCTTATGAGCAGAACAGGCAGACCATAGCAAGCAAGGACTTACAGATCATAGAGTGCTTAGATAGGGCGGGCATACAGGTTACACTGCATAAGATGTGCACATAGCAAGACCTAAGCTGTTGTTTAGGGTCCCAAGTATGACCAAATGCATCCATGGAGCTTTCATCAGGAGTTAACCCCACATTCTAGCTATGAGTTGGCCAACACCTCCTTCATGGTGTGTTGCCTTCCTATGTTAACTGTAAAGCAAAAAGACTCATTGCCAATTCAATGATGTTTGATTATCTGTCAGACAGGCTATTCCCCCCTCTGATTTCAATAATTTTATATTTGGTAAGGAGAAATGTTCAAGGGAAACAACAATAAAATCAAGATTTTTTTTAGTGTCTTTAGGAATTTTCTCTGGAATTGCACATAGCAGTGTCCTGGAAATTCAGCTTGTGGAGACTCCAGGCCAATTCTGGAGATTGACTAACTAGAAGCCAATGTAGGTCAGTGAACATAGCTATTGGAATAATGGGTTTTGTTGTGAGTTAGAACTCGAGCAGCAATAGTTCTTTTTTCTCTGTAGTCTGAGCTTGTGTACAAAGGATAGCATGTGAGACATCAGCTAGTGATAAGTTGGAATAATTAACTCCACAGGCCTCAAATGCATGGAGGAGTCTGACAGCAGCAAATGAGCTGAGACAGGAGTGAAGTCATTTAACATAGGCAAGTGGAAATTGACAACCTTGTTGATGATTTGGATTTGTGATTGAAAGCTGATTTTCAGTTGGGGTAAGACCCTTGTTTCAGGGAGTAATATGACTCAGCCGTAGACACTTGACAGAGACAAGGAAGGAGTTGGTGGCTCAGGAATAGATGAGGACTGAAGACAAGATCTTCCCAATGCTTAATTGTCAGAATTTTCTGGTCCAGCAGTTTGATCATCGAAAGGCCTCAGATGAATTGAGATGTTGGGCTGATTTAAAGCTGGGTGTCATCAGTGTGTAACTGGAAATGATGCTATGTTTCCGAATGATGTTGCCAGTCCTTGTCAAATGATTTTGGTGCTCCTCCAAGTAACATTAGACTTGCATCAAACAGCACCTCCAGAAGAGCAGAAGGGATTGGAAGATTGGGATCTATTTATTTTAAAAACACTAGAGATGTAAAGATTTTAATTGGACTCCATTAAAAACAAAAATTCCTTTCAAAAATCACATACTTAAAATAAATCTCCACAATTTACAAGCTAGCAGTGCAAAGACAATGAAGTGTAATGGCATGTATTCTGTTTTAGTTTTAGCATTTACTACATCCTCTGAACTTGTAAAACTCATGACATTAACAAGATACTACAATCTTCCTTGACAGTGGGGATGAGGCACATTTTCTCATCTTTCAAATGGGGCAGGATCACTTGTTTCAGCCACACTCTCAGATCCCTTTGCCTGTTGAGACTTTAGCTCCTATGTTGCATGATTTCTCCACTTGTGTCATTCCCCTCAGGTCAACCTTGTCGGATCTTATTGCAAAATTGATTTGATCAATTCACAATGGGGCCTTCAGTCTTTGCCATACAGAAAGACAATTGGTTTTTGAGCAATTTGTTACTGGCTTTTAGTGTTTTCAACTGGATATATATGTATGTATGCAGATAATCCTAAATAGTTCTAAATATTTTTAGTTATGTTATTTTGCTGAATATTTTTGCATCTTTCACGCAGTATTGTTTAACATTAGTGACACTTGATAAAATAACATTATTTAAAATTACAGTAGCAGTATTTTAGTATACACACAAAAATACTGTACAGGAGTTTGATTCTGTGCTGGCTGTTTCTAGCAACAAATCAGTTGGTTTCATTTCCCCACTCTTTCCTGGTATCTTATCCTTCAAGTGTCTACCTAGCTCCCCTTTGGGAGCTGCCAATGAATCGGTATTTACCATGCAATTGAATTTAACATTCAAAATGCAAATTACATATTTTAAAAAGATATATTTCTAAATGCCGTTGCTTCTTTTGCAAACTGCCTTACATCCCTTCCCTGTGGTCACTCAGACAATGGAAGCAGTTTCTCTTTTATTTATGCTCGCTAAACCTTCAGTAATTTTAAACACCTCAATCTGCTTTCCTTTGAGCTCTCTGTTGAGGACCTCAAGTCTTTAGAGTGGCACCCAAACCTGTGAGCTTCAAATTAGCAATTCATTAGCATTTTATATAACAGAAATCATTTCAACAACCAAAATTGTATAAATTTTAAATATATTAAAAGCATGTAGGGAGGTTTACTACAATCAGGTAGAAAGCACCCAAAGGCAGACAGCACACCAGGTAGAACCTCTATACCCTTTAAGAATAATTGCACTGTGGGACCATTTCTGGATCCCAACTCTGCATTTGTTTGCAACACATCCAACGGCACAGTCTTCTGGTAGGCAACCTCCTGAATGGCAGTCTTTGTGTCCACCATTCAACTGAGAGCTCCCAATGTCATTAAATATCTACTCCACATTGAATTTCATCTTTCATCCCTTCCAAAAAAAACACTCTTTTGGAAAAGTGAATTCCATCGTTTTGAAGAGATAATGTGTGTGGGAGGTGCTCCTAGAATTATTTGTCTGAGAAAACACTATGTTTAAAAAAAAACTAATGATTTAGGCTTGTATTTTATGTCTTCTAATTTGATGGATAATTGCAATATTACAGAGTGTGGGCATAAATGAAAATTTACAGTCTGTTGGTCTGGATGCTATCATTTTACAGCACTGACAAAATTAAGCAGTTTCTTTTAAATATTTTATAATAGGATTTACTCGATTCACATAATTATTCCATGATCTTTGTATTAATGCATTTGAATACACCTTTGGGTTTTAGTGAATTGAGTTGGGGGTTGTGGGGGAATTATGGGAAATTGCTAATTATTTTTGATATCCAGGCTCCTGAGGATCCTTAGTTCTGCTGATTTTATTGTTATACAACGCTCTCCCTGTCTTAGTTTAAAACAGAATGTCAGTTCTGAAGATATAAAAACTTTGGGTGAAATTTAATGCTGTTCCTGTGGTGCGTTTGGAGTCGGGGGCATTTAATCAGTTGTGATGGTGGAAACTGGGTAAACTCCTTCCTTCCTGCCATTGCTTCAATTTCAGTCTGCGGTAGCAAGGTAATTGATTCCCACTTGCAGGTTTTATTCCACCACCTTTAGTGTTCACACAAATGTGAGTGGGGAATGTTATAATATGATGCTCGAGTCCCACCTGTTAGTTTTGTTGGAGTTCCTACCGCTGACCAATGGCTGCCGTGGCAGTTTGGGTTCCCGACGGGGTCTGCGTCCGGCACAGATTCATGGTGGCGAGAATGTGTTTGGACCCGGTAGGAGACCCCGTGGCAGTGGCTGCATCGGTCAGGTGGGACCAAAGTAGACTTACGGTGGGGGGGTGAAGTCAGGTTGTGGTGCCCAGTGGCATTGGTGCCCTCTGTATTGGTGAGGACTCCTAGAGGCAAGGGTGTTCCTGGAGGCCAGCTGGCATCTAAGACTGGCAACTTGCGTTCGGTGGAAGTGGCATGACGAAAGGAACTCGGTGCTTTTAGATGGCGCCAGAGAGTGGCAGTAATATGCAACACCTTTCACTGTATTTTGTAACAAAGTACACGTGATAATAAATCAGATCAAATCAGTACATTACACAGAGGACTAAACCACTTCTTTCCCTTAGCAGCACTGATGAAATCCATGTGTTTCAGGCTAGGGTAATGGAGCAATGACAACAATAATATCAACAGTCAATCAGCAAAGGATTTTCGAAAGATGTTGTGAAACTTGAAAGGGTTCAGAAAAGATTTACAAGGATGTTGCCAGAGTTGGAGGATTTGAACTATAGGGAGAGGCTGAACAGGCTGGGGCTGTTTTCCCTGGAGAGTCGGAGGCTGAGGGGTGACCTTATAGAGGTTTACAAAATTATGAGGGGCATGGATTGGGTAAATAGGCAAAGTCTTTTCCCTGGGGTCGGGGAGTCCAGAACTCGAGGGTATAGGTTTAGGGTGAGAGGGGAAAGACATAAAAGAGACCTAAGGGGCAACTTTTTCACGCAGAAGGTGGTATGTGTATGAAATGAGCTGCCAGAGGATGTGGTGGAGGCTGGTACAATTGCAACATTTAAGAGGCATTTGGATGGGTATATGAATAGGAAGAGTTTGGAGGGATATGGGTCGGGTGCTGGCAGGTGGGACTAGATTGGGTTGGGATATCTGGTTGGCATGGACGGGTTGGACCAAAGGGTATGTTCCATGCTGCACATCTCTATGACTCTATGACTCTAAGATAAAGGATGCCCCAGAGGAAAAGTAAACAAACAATCAACCAACATCAAGGTCAGTGATCTTCAAGCAAATGATTACCAATCTTCCTGGACTGAAATGAACTTCTGACAGAACTTTCAAACCACCAGTTTGCTTAAATTTGTGAGATCAGAGGCTCAGTTGGAGAGGATGTGGGGAGGATGGTGGTAATCCTGACATTGTTATTTATACCACTCTGGAAAGGGTTAACTGAGGGGAAAGAAACTTGGGAGTGGAAGATATTGGTTATGAATTTGAAATGGTTAATACAAGTCCTGGGCTCAATGTCTACCCATTCTAATATATAACACCGTTATATATTAGCCAGAACATGAGGCAGTTTGAACAGACTGAATGGTCTTGAAGTGATTGGAAAGAGGTCAGCCAGATGGATCTCATAGAATAGGAGTTCCCTGATTGGGGCTGTTAACCTGATCCCATCAAGGAGTCCTGACTGACAGATATAAACAGGAATGTAAGGGGTTCTGCTCACTCTGGGAGCTAGCTTTGAGCTAGTTGGGTCAGTGTCATGTATTATACATGTGTAAATAAAGGGTGACTTGGTGATGGAATATCCACCTTCATTGGAGTTATTTCATATCTGTTGGACACAGTTCCTGTTGGAAACGCATGTGCCTTTTCTTGTTAATAATAATTACTACGCTAAAGAGTTCATATAACTTGTATACAGTTAATGAGATGCACGAAACTATCATTATTGTTAGCTATAATCTAAGATAAGAGTCCCTTCTACTGAATATTATTCATGGTTCAATCTTCACCATAGACTGTTAAAAGGGCCCTTCGACTGGCATGTGAAGGAGGATGGGGAGAGCACTCCCAACAAAACAGTAAAAGGTGTTGCATATTACTGCCACTGTCTGGTGCCATCTGAAAGCACCAAGTTCCTTTCGTCATGCCATTTCCACCGAATGAAAATTACCAGTCTTAAATGCCAGCTGGCCTCCAGGAACTCCCTTGCCTCTAGGAGTCCTCGCCAATACAGAGGGCACTAATGCCACTGGGCACCACAACCCGACTTCACCCCCCCACCGTAAGTCTGCTTATGGACCCACCTGACCGATGCAGCCACTGCCACGGGGTCTCCTACCGGATCCAAACACATTCTCGCCACCATGAATCTGTGCCGGACGCAGACCCCGTCGCGAACCCAAACTCATCTCTGCCACGGCAGCCATGGGTCAGTGCTAGGAACTGCCTCATGGATGCAGAAACGGCTGGGGAACCCAAACTGACCTCAGGAGCTGCTGCCTTGTGTGCATGCTGGGCCTGCTCACTGCCATCGACACCGTTACCATGACCGAGCTCTTCAAGAAGAAGCAAGTAAAGCAAAAAAGAAAAATACAAAAGAAAAGGAAAATGAGAAAAGAGGGAGGAAAAGAAAGGAAGCAAAGAAAAAACAGACTGAGCAGACCAGCCCTGGGCTCAGACGCTCTCCTCCGCTGCCATCTTAGTAGAAGATGGACATACGACTGATCTCTGTCAAGACGATAGAGCCATTGGGTATCTGTGATTTTTGCTTCGTCTTAGGTT
This sequence comes from Chiloscyllium punctatum, assembly GCF_047496795.1. NCBI lineage: Eukaryota > Metazoa > Chordata > Chondrichthyes > Orectolobiformes > Hemiscylliidae > Chiloscyllium > Chiloscyllium punctatum. The sequence goes on along the minus strand of NC_092760.1, from coordinate 33,463,623 downwards.
TAGTCATTAATCTTGGAAGGTCTATAAACTCACTCATTGGTTATATTTTCACAGCTTAGTTGATAGTTTTTTTTTGAAATTTCATCGGAGAATTGGAGAATGTTCGGGCAAAACACACATCTTTACTCAAGAATGAGCATTGATGATTCTAAATGACATAGAAGGTTTTGAGCATCTGGTGTTCTTTACATTGTTGTGACATTTGTAACACTCCTTTAATCTTAGATGTCACTCCCTACACTGCATATCTCTGGATTCATAGGCTGTAGCTCTTTTCATTCATTCAGGGAAGGTGAGCATTCTGACTGGGCCAGCATTTGATGCCCATCCTGAAGTACACTTGAGAAGGTGGTAGGAAGCTGCCTTCTTCAACTACTGCAATGCTTTTGGTGTAGGTAGACTCTCAATGTACTTAGGGAGGAAGTTGCAGAATTTTGAAGCAGCAAAAGTGAAGGAACAGTGATATTATTCTAAGTCAGGAAGGTGAGTGGCTTGGAGAGAAGCTTGAAGGTGGTGATGCCTCCATGTATCTGTTGCCTTGTCCTTCTGGATGGTACGGGCATCATTTTGGAAGTGGTGTATAAGTGTATAAGCAGTCTCGGTGAATTCTTGCAGTGCATCTTGTAGATAGTAGTAATAGTGTGTACTGAGTGTCAGTGGCAGAGAAAGTGAATGTTTGAGGATATAATCCCAACCAATGCACCCCACATGCTCTTAAAGACACATTGACGTTTTAATAAGACTTTATTGCCTCTAAATTGTTTGTTCTGGTTTTCTTCTGCTTTTTAAATACACTTACAAACTTCTGTCATTGGATTTAACTTTTGACCCCATTTGAACGTTTTTCCTTCTGGCTATTGTTACAGATTTTTGTGACTGCGGTACTGCTTTTACAGTCTCTCCGATCCTGGATTGTTTAAATCTGAAGTTTGGTCACTCACTTCTCATCAATTGCCAATTCAGCTTTACCCCTTCCAACTAAATGTGACTATCACTTGGCCATGCTGGCTCTTCCCTGATCTGACCTTTTCCTTCCAGCTCCAATTCAGCTATTTCTTCCAGCTGCTTTCTGTTGAAACAGTTTCAGAAGCTGATTGACTAAGTGTTTCTTTCTTAAAAGGGCAATACTTAAATTAGCAATTCACTGTTCTGCTGAAATGTTCTCATTTTTTCTTCAAATTCTTTTAGATTCCCTCTCCTCATGTTGAGGGTCAGGTCTGCATCTCTGCGATCATGTTATAACATGACTTGATAATAACACTGGTGCTTATAGTAGTTGCCACGAGTTGTGCTCCCTATGCTGTTCTCAGGACTCTTCAATAGTCTGTGATAGAGGATGAACCACAAACAAGACTCGACAGAACAGGATCTTAGAATGTAGTTTATTACATCTCAGCATCTATATACAGGTTATATTAACTCTTAAAAGTTATTATTAACAATCAGCAGATAAGATGTGCATTTCCATCAGGAGATTGTATCTGACTGTTTGCTCAAACTGCCTTATTATGCAGCGAGTGCAATATATCAGAATGATCCTGCTTAGCTCATGGATGAACCCTTTCATATCTGTTACTATATACAACAGAGGGTTCAGCATGTGGACAAATCAGAGAACAAAGTTTGGTATATTTACTTTTGTGAATGAGGGAATCTCTATCAGAGGCATCCATGGCATTTTGAGAGAGTCTGCCTTGAAAAGCGAGGGTCTAGTTGCAGCCTCTCTGTTCATGGTGCCAGATCCCTTCCCTACAGCCCCCACTCAATGATCTTTGCCTGTCATTATTGGTTCCAGCTCGATTTTAGGCCTTGATAGACTCTACGTTGGCCCTGCCAATCCACGAAGAGACGTTGCCTCTGTGGAAGTGCTGCCTGGTCTATTGTTCACCAGCTCCCAGGTTCTGAAACTGGGTTTTTCTAGTGGAATGTGGTGTGGTGGAAAACACAGGAGGCAGATGCTTCAGAGGAAAACAATAGGAAGTAAATTGAATATATGTACAGAAATGGGGAAAAAAAAGCATGTTTCAAAGCCTGATTCGTATAGGTCAAAATCAGATGCCTGAGACTTGTCTGTTAACTTGAACCCCAGTCAACCCTTGCAGCCCAGATTTGATGCCATGCGTTTAAAATCACCGGTGAGTAATTGCTAACTGATGGGTGACAGAGAAAAGAGAGAGTGAGACAGAGAGAGAGAGAGAGAGAAACTCGCTACTCCCAGACTCCTACTCTGCTTCCCTTCCCTTCCCGAGGGATGCTCTGCACCATCGACCCCAAAGCCCATGCCCCCTTATCCTAATCAAGATCGGACAGAGGATTCCGATGACCTGGGACTCACCCCTGGAGTAGGACATAGGCTTGGAAACTTACGTCCAAAGTTCAGAGCGTTTTGGTCCAGGGTATATCCACAAGCTGATGGGGACTTTTGTCCCACCTTACACTTCTGAATGGCCTGCACCTTACAGCTGGCAGAACATCATCTCAGGGGTCCTTGACTCATGGAGAGGCCTGTGTCTTCCCAGTTACTGGCATGTAATATAATAGGCCTTTCCCAATGTATTTGACATGGAAAGAGCAGACAAGGGAGACCTCCATTGCACCCATTAAATAACTTTTTTTAAAAATCTGGTTTTCTCCATCTTTCTCTTCATATAATCGTAGAATCCTGACCGTGCAGAAAAGGGCCATTCGATCCATCAGGTCTGCACTGACCCTCCAAAAAGAATTCACCCAGACCCCTACCCTATTTTCCATGGCTAATCAACCTAGCCCACACATCTCTAGACACTATGGGGCAATTTGCAGGGCCAATTGGACTGTGGGAGGAAGCTGGAAGAAACCCACACAGACACAGGGAGAACGTACAAACTCCACACAGACAGTCACCCAAGGCTGGAATTGAATCTGGGCCCTGGCGCTGAGACAGCTGTGCTAACCACCGAGCCACCGTGCCACCCCCAAATCTCATCCCAACATCTCATCAACTCCTGCATTTGAACTATTTCTCCAATTTTTTTCCTCCGCCTATAATACCAACATTTTAAAAAGAAGTTTTGTTTTTTCTGCATCTGTTCCGTATGTGTGCAGGGGTTTTAAAAAAGGGGTTGACTTTCAACCAGTAGGTTTATGTCGTCAGTTCATAGTTTTGTTTACCCGCAGCCAGAATGTATTTTTGTGTAATAAACAATTGTTCTTGTGAAGTACAGGAATAGGGTCAGTCTTTTCTATGTACCTAATGCCACCATGAATGTAAAATTACATTTACAAGGGTGGTGGTGGAGACAAGATGGCGCTGAAGAGTGGCAACTTAGATCCAGCGGTGGTGGCATGGTGAAGGGAATTCATGCCTGGCCTCTAGGCCCATGGCTTAACAAGGACTATAAAGGTGGACATATTTTCTCTATTTCTTTGTTTTTCTGCCTTTATCATTCTATGTTTTGGTTTATTTTTCTTTTGTTTAAGATGGCGCCAGAGAGTGGGGACACCACACAAGACGTTTTACTGTGTTTTTGTAATGGGATACACCTGACAATAAAGAAATCAAATCAAACTGGGGACTTTTGCGTGCTTTGACCAAATCGTTCACTATTGCGGAAACCCCAGGGGAAGTGGGCTCGCTCATCCACATACCATCTCGATTGGGTTGTAACACCGTGGCGTTGAAGTGCATCGCAGTGACGTGACACATTATGTTGTTCATCCAACATCGTGAATTCTGGAGAAATAGGCTGCAAGTTAGGTTCCATTAAACTTGCACTCCTCATCTGAATTGCTGAACTGTTAGGGAGCCATTGAACGGGACCATGTTGTTTCCTCACCCCAGGACAGGTGAAAAAAATCTATCACTGATGGAGTTAAAGGGCAATCTTTCCTGGGTTTCATAAAATCATAGAAGTCCACACACCAACCTTCTGAAGTGTAACCCACCCCGCCATCCCCCTACATATACCTCTGACTAAGAGTAGAGTAGAGAAGCTTTTTATTTTTCATTTCTACCATATGCAACTGATACAATAAAAATGAGGCAGCGTTCCTTCAGGACTGAGGGTGCTACATGGACAGCACAAACTACACGATTATACATGGCATAAAGTGCATAAGAAGTGCAAAACACGCAAGTTGCAGTATAACAGAAGAATGATAAATAAGAGATATTTTTCTCGCAGCAATTCGAAGTCTTGCAAAGAATTTCAGATGGGATAGAGTCTGATCATACCATGTTAAGGAGCCTAATAGCTTGGGGGAAGAAACTGTTGTGCAGTCTGGCTGTGAGAGACTGAATGCTTTGGTAATTTCTGCCAGATGGCAGGAGGAACAAGAGTTTGAGTGAGAGGTATGTGGGGTCTTCCACAATGCTCTTAGACTTTTGGATGCAGCATGTGGTGTCAATGTCTGTAATGGAGGGAAGAGAGACCCCAATGACCTTCTCAGCTGTCCTTGCTGTCCATTGTAGGGTCTTACGATCAGAGACGGTGCAATTCCCAAACCATGCAGGGATGAAGCAGCTCAGGATAGTCTTTGTAGAATGTGATGAGGATGGGGCAGGTGGGAGGTGGATTTTCCTCAGCCTGCACAGAAAGTGCACTTAATGCGGATAACCTAAAAACCCTGAGCACTATGGGCAATTTAGGATGGCCAATTCACCTAACCTGCACATCTTTGGATTGTGGGAGGAAACCCACACAGACACGGGGAGAGTGTGCAAACTCGACACACTTGCCTGAGGCTGGAGTCGAACGTGGGTCGCTGGCTCTGTGTGGCAGCAGTGCTAACCACTGAGACACTGTGCACCCCCTTGTCTGTGCACCTAATTACTCTTCTCTTCTAACTGCTGTCATCTGGAAACAACACCTTCCTATGGTGTGTTAAGCACATTAAACATGCTGAGGCCCTTCACAAGAGCATTCTTAAATCACACCAAGCTATATAAGGAGATATTAAGGCAGATAACCAAAAGCGTGTTCAAAGAGGTAGCTTTTAAGGAGCATTTTGATAGGGGCAAGTGGTTCATGGAGGGAATTCCATGGCTGAAGGCCTTGGTTGCTTAAGATTAATGGTGTGGGCATTGCCAGAATTGTTGACAACAAACAACAATTTGTTGGGCACGGTGGCACAGTGGTTAGCACTGCTGCCTCACAGCGCCAGAGACCCGGATTCAATTCCCGCCTCAGGTGACTGACTGTGTGGAGTTTGCACATTCTCCCCGTTTCTGCGTGGGTTTCCTCCGGGTTCTCCAGTTTCCTCCCACAGTCCAAAGATGTGCAGGGCAGGTGAATTGGCCATGCTAAATTGTCCGTAGCGTTAGGTAAGGGGTAGATGTAGGGGTATGGGTGGGTTGCGCTTCGGCGGGGCGGTGTGGACTTGTTGGGCCGAAGGGCCTGTTTCCACACTGTAAGTAATCTAATCTAATCTAATCTACTCAAACAGTTTGAAGATCTGTAGGGTTTGACATTACAGAAATGAATAAGATTTGAAAGCAAGGGTAGTAGTTTGAAGAGCTGCAGGGTTTGACATTACAGAAATGAATAAGATTTGAAAGCAAGGGTAGTAGTTTTAACATCTCTTGGCCAGCAGCAAATATAAGTCAGTGAGGAGAAAGATAATTCAATAAATAGGCCTGGTGTTGTGAGCATTAGTGGGTGGTACAAAACTGGAGGCTGTCCAACAGAGAAGGTCAAAGTTAGAAAAGGCATGGACGAGATTTTCACCAGCAGATGAGGTCAGTCAGGCATAGAGATGGACAGAGTTAGGGAGGAGATTTAGGTGGTCCTACTGATGGAGGGGACAGGTGGGCTGAAGTTTGTTACAGGATCAAATACAACATTAAAGTAGGAAACAGCCTGAATGAGTCTCAGTCAGTTCCATACAGTGGGTTATGGTTGGCAGTCAGGGAACAGAGTTTGCCAGGTACTAAAAGCAATGACTTCGGTCTTCTCAATCTTCAGTTGGAGGAAGCATCTGATCACTCAGTACTGCCAGTTGCGAACTAGTCTGAGTATTTAGAGACGATGGAGGGGTCAAGAGAGGTCTCAGTGAAGTAAAACTGGGCAACCTCAGCAATAATGCTGTGCCTTTGAATGGAGCCAGAACAGGACAGGATGCATATGAGAAATAGAATACCGCCAAAGATAGTCTCTTGTGGGGAGTCACTGGAAGTCATGATGTGATAATGGGAAGAAAAGCTATTGTTTCTCTGGCTCAGTTTGGGTGAGTGAGAATGAGCCTAGATGAGTATTATTCCATCCAAGTGAATGGCAGTGAAAAGTTGTTGGTGGGGAGAAGATGGTTTGGTCAACTGTGCCAAAGATGACAGTCAGTTCGGGAAGGATAAGGAAGGATGGTTTACATTTCTCATCGTCACATAGGATGGCATTTGTGACTTTAGTACTGTTTTGCACGGGAATAGTGAAGGAAATTAGATGTCCTGTGTCTTAACCCACTTCCACATTATTGGCCTAGAATGAAACTAATCAGATTATCGTTCAATTAAGAGTTTACTGAGGAAATGTTACGGCCAAATCATAAAGCTTCAGTTTTCAGGATCGGATGCCAGCTGAATCACAGATTTCAGTTTACTTCGGAGTCCAAAAGAAAAATAAAAGGGAATCTCTGATCCCTCCAGCAGACAAGGGTAACAATGGTGTCTCCCCCCCCGCTCTTAAGCAGCATTAATCTCCCTGCTGTTCTCCTGCTTGTACCTTTACTGCACCCAGCACTGCAGAGCAGATTAAAAAAAAAAGAAGGCGCCAGGAGCAATGGGTTTATGTAAAGCCATGGTGCTGCTAATTTGTTTTTCTGGTCAGAGCAACAGGTGCCCATGTTCCAGTCTGCTCCTCGACCAAGAGATTTATGAGCCCAGAATGTGCCCTATTCATCTCATTGCCTCCTAGGAGACAGATCCTTCCAAACATGTCATTAACTTGGATGGTTTAGGGGCAGGAATCAGTAGCTTGCCCGTCTCTAGTTAGCTACTGTAGTTGCAATTTTCCTTTATTTGTCTTATGCAGACCTTGCTGACATTCACTCTTTTGATACAAAATCTTTTGCACTGTAATGTTTTACATTTTATTTGTTTTCCTTTTGTCTGTGCAAGTACATGTTGTAAATTGCATTTCCACAATGCGTACCTCACACCCATTTGCTGTTGCTAGAGTTAAGAATGGCTACAGTTTAATATGGGTCCCTCCTCCTTCCTTGACGTTCTAACTACTGTACATAGATGAAGGTCAGCTCATTGGCATCCCTGTGTGTGAGTCTAGATTGCAAGTATTAAACAGTTTGGCTGTGTGGCCACATCACAGCGTATCCTTGTACAATGTTCACTCAGAAGGCGTCATTACCAGGAATTGTGGCTGTTAATTTTTTTTATTCTGCACTCACTGTCTCTCTAGGGATACTGTGGATTCTTGCAATTTCTGTTAACTTAATTTAAAAATTCAGTGAAGAGATCTTTTTCATGATGGCTCAGTCCATAATAGTACATTGAATCGTTGAGCTAAATGAGATGTTGGGCTAGTCAATAAGCACTATCCATGGATAACTATGTTCCTGCTGACTGTTTCAGAATTGACAATATATTGCCGGAGTCATTTTTGCAAGTGTGAGTTGGAAACAGGGAGTTGCCCTCCTCATGGTATGTGGGGTCAGAGTGAACTGGAGGAGGAACTGTATCTCCTTAATCTTAACAAATTATAGAATTAATAACTGAGCAAAGAAGTAAATTAGGGCAGTGAATTCAATGTCAAATTGTATGAAAACAAAGAGATAAAGAGAGATCAAGAGATTGGATGAAAAAAGAGCTAGAAGGAACAAGTTTCAAAAATCATTCCAGCATTAATTAAAACTTGAATGCATGAAAGTTGTACTAAATATAAAATATAATGAATAATAATGTGAAGGTTCTCATGACTTTTTAAAATATCCTTTCTTGATGTCTCAGTGGCAAGACCAGCATGTTTTGCCATTTCTAATTGGCTTTGAACTAAGTGACTTTTCAAAGGGCAGTTGAGAATCAGCCACATTGCTGTAGATTTGGAGTCAAATCCAGGCTTTACTAAGCAAGGATGGTTCATTTCTTTTCCTGAAGGTCATCAGTGAACAAGACGGGTTACAGCAATCTCTGATCTTTACAGAGACAAGTATTTATATTCCAGATTTATTAATTGAATTTAAACTCTACCAGATGGCCTAGTCGGATTGCAAAGCATAAGCCTGGACCTCTGCATGCCATTATCACAACTCTACCATCACCCCCAGATTTATAAATGAAGGAATTTTCCCTGGTGTTCTAGCCAATATTAATCTTTTCACCAAATCATTAAATTAGAAATCCAGTCATTATTATTGTTGTTTGTGGGACAGGGCTATGCACTAATTGACTACTGGATTTTCTACATTACAATAATGATTCTACTTCATTATCTAGATGCTAGATAAAAACAAGTTCTTCCTTTCTCACTGCTGACCTGAAACCAGGTTTTATTGGAATTAACCTTTCTGGAGCTATGTGGGAGATTCCTAAAGGAGGGGAAGGCACTACTGTCTTGGCCAGTCGAACTTTTATCATTGAATACCTGTGGGGTTTTCAGTCCAAATCTAAGTTAAGGCAAGAGTGGGTTATTTGGCCCCTCAAGCTTGCTATACACTTAGATTCCTAACTAGAGAAGAATCTATCTACTCATGTGTTTCAAATGAGCTCACCTCCACTGCAGTCCCGAGACGTGTTTTCCACTTTCTTTCCTCATTTTGCTCATCTCTGTCTTAAGTGGGAAACCCCAAATTCTTCAACTGTGTCCCCTACTTTTAGTCTCTCTCACAAGGTTAAATATCCGCACAGCATTTGCCTTGTCAAGTCCTCTTTGGATTTTGTATGTTTGATAAGATCATTCTTCAGTTTGAATTTTAGCAGCTTTTCTGATTATTGCAGTGCTATTTAGACAGTTTAGATGCAATTTATTTTTATTATCGTTCATTATTAGTCACTTAGATTGCAGTTCCTGATTCAATGAGGGTGCAGTCAATATTGATGATTGTGCAGCTTACACCATGTCAATCTTTATCTTCTTAGAGTCAGAGAGTCATAGAGATGTATAGCACGGAAACAGACCCTTCAGTTCAACTCGACCATGCTGACCAGGTATCCCAACCCAATCTTGTCCCATTTGCAAGCACTTGGCCCATATCCCACCAAACCCCTCCTATTCATGTACTCATCCAGATGCCTTGTAACTGTTGTAATATACCAGCCTCCACTTCTTCTGGCAGCTCATTCCATACACGTACCACCCTCTGCGTGAAGAAGTTGCCCCTAGGTCCCTTTTATATCTTTCCCCTCTCACCCTAAACCTATACCCTCTAGTACTGGACTCCCACACCCCAGGGAAAAAAAACTTTGTCTATTTATCCTAGCCACACCCCTCATGATTTTGTAAACCTCTATGAGGTCACCCTTCAGCCTCCAACGCTCCAGGGAAAACAGGCCCAGCTTATTCAGTCTCTCCCTATAGCTCAAACCCTCCAACTCTGGCAACATCCATGTAAATCGTTTCTGAACTCTTTCAAGTTTCAGAATTTTACCTTTTCCAGGATTTACCTTGCTAGAGGATGTTTGTGAGTGAATCTGTGTTGCGGCATCAATGTAGGCAGCAGTTTGTGAGGAGAAGTGTGCTGATCTCCAGTCTGTAGGCTTATCGCTTGGTAGTTCACACCTGAGAGTGCAGACTGATCTGCTGAGAGTCCTTGATCATGCTGCTGCTGTGACCTTTCACTAGAAGGCGTCAGAGAGCTGCTGAGGCTTATTCCCTAACTGTGGAAACACTCTGGCTCAGACGTGCCTGACAGCCTGCCTCACATCAGAGATGGAACACATATGGAATCAGAGGATGTATTGGTGTCCTGTCATTACCTTGATGCCTTCTTGTTTTTCTGACAAATTGCACCACTGGGACTGATGGCTTTGTGTCATTTTAATTATACATCTATCTCATATTCCCCAATATCTGAGGTACCACGACAGCTCTTTATCTCCAGGCTGGTGTTTTACTCTTCGCTCTATTTTACTGTTAATCTTTGATTTTGTCCTTTTTCCACTCACTTTTCCTCAATTTGTGATTGCTGTTTCTTATTCCGATGAGCTCTGAGTCACCGGCCTTCCACGGGGTGCCTATTTGTTACGTGCATTGATTGACAGTGAGCACTTGATTTTAATTATAATTCCTCTGACAGAAATGCTAACGCACATATGGGCTGCGTAACAATGCTGTTGGATCGAATGGGTCAAATTGGGCAGATGTTGGATGTTACGGTGCGATGAGAACCCAAGCTGATCTCATCAAAGGGTTAAATCTCCTTGTTCTGTCTAAGGATGCATGATTGACAATGTGTAACCTTCGTCCTATTCTGTGACCTGGTTTTCCTGACTGTGTATGGTTCGTGTCAAACATGAGTGACTTGTTACCTGGTTTGACAGTGTACATAACAATAGTTGACATCCAATCCACATGGGTGCCTGAACAGAGGCTACAAAATCCAATATTCATTTCTATTTAATTGAGAAAGAGAAATTTGTTGTCTGATTAATTGACAAAATTTTATTGAATCAGCCATTCAGTAACATCCAATAGGTCTGATTATACAAACTCCTTGTACAGGAACATAATGTGCCTTTAAGAATATCAGCAATAGGAGTAGTCCGCCCTTTTGAACCTGTTTCTTTATTTAATATGATCGGGGGTGATCTGATTGGGGTCTTCATGCCATTTTCCTGCCAGTTTCCCATGATGCTTGACTCCCTTAAAGATCTAAAATCTTTCCAATTTAGCCTTGAATATTTTCAATGACTTAGCCTCCACAGCTCTCTGATGCAGCAAATTCTAAAGATTATCAGCTCATTGAGCAAAGATGTTTCTCCATTTTTAATGGGAGACCTTTAGCATAAAGGTGTGCCAAGTCCCCCATAAGGGGAAACATTATCGCAGGATCTACCCTGTCAAGGCCCCTCAGTATCTTTTTGTTACATTAAATCACTTCATGTTCTTTTACACTCCGATGAATGTATTCCCAAGCTGCTCAATATTCCTGTCACATTCTGTTTATTCTTTTCCATATTGATAGTCTACATTATTGCTTTTTGTACTTTGTCTTAAACTTTTGAACTTTTTTCCTCACCTGAACTCTCCTTCCCCCACTGTTTAGTGTAAAGTTCTATTTGCAGGTCTAGTTATCCTATTTGTCAGCACACTAGTCTCAGTGTCCCTTCTTTATTTCAGCCATTCCTAATTGCACTGTTTTACCTTGTGTCAGGTATAAATGATGCTGAAGGCACATGATTCTCAGCCTTTCGAAAAGTCCTATATTGTGTGGCTACGGAATGGCATTTTCTTTTTTATTTTCCTTCACTGGCATTGAATACCTTGTAGGTCTCATGCTTAAACCGATGACAGTGATCACTCTGAGCACCAAGACTCAGGTATGGCTAGCCCAAAGATGAATGTTTGCTCGGTCTGTATTCATATTTTCCTTCCGTGTGGGGAGGTCACCTAGGGATCAACGATCCCTAGGGAGAGGTGAGGCATGAGGAGGGGTGACTGATCAAATCTGTTTCCCAACCAACACTCCATTGGAAGAGCTTCTAAGAAGGGCATTTGGCACAGTCCTCCATCTTCCCCAAGCCGTTGGTCAGTGCTCTCTCAATCAATTTGCATGACTATGTTTTACTTCATGTTAAGGAAGGGAAAGTTCAGGCAGGGCCTTGGAGACAGCAGATGCGGGTCAAATTGGCTAAGGCACCTGTTTTGGAGTTTAGAGGAAGATGTACTGAGGACAGATTGCATAAAGTCTTGCGTTTATGACTTTTGTTTATCATGACTATCCAACATCCCAAAGCATTTCCCAGTGAATTAAGTACTTTATGAGGTATAGTTGCTGTTATAACAAAGGGGATATGGTAGTCAGTACATGTTAAGAGAGCTCTCACAGCAGCATGTTGATTATAACCATACAATCTGTTTGTTTGGATGTTGGGTTGAGGGATAAATGTTGGTCAGGAGGGACACAAGGGATAATTTCTTGGTATTTGTCACATTTGCACCCACCCAAGGAGATGGATAAGGCCTTGGTCTACCATTGCATTTAAAAGACAGTTTCTCTAACAGTGTCGTACACCCTTGGTGTTGCACAGGAATGGAAACCTTGATTGTTGTGATGAAGCTCTGGGTTGGACATGAAGCTAGTGACTCTGAGGTGAGAGGGCTACCAATTGAACCAAGCAGGACTCAACAAAAAAAGCTTTAACTGCATTCCCTTGTGAGTAAAATATGAAGGGTGATTCAATTCTGCACTTCTCTTCCAGGTTGGAGATTTTAGAACTTGGAATCATTAGCCTTAGAAGAAAGGGGTCAGCTATTTAGGATTGAGCTGAGGAGAAACTTCTTAAATGGTTATGAACCTTCAGAATCACCCACCACAGAAATCTGTGGATGTTCAGCTATTGAGTGTGTTTACGAGTGAGAGAAATGAATTGCAGAGCACTTCAAGACACCAAGGGGATCTAGGGCAAGGTAAGAAAGCAGAATTGAGGTGGGTGCGTGATCTTACTGAATGGGGGCAGGTTTGAGGGGTTATAAGGGCTACTCTTGCTTCTTGCATTCTCTGGAATGTTTTGAGTGGTTCAAAATGATTCAGTACAGAGAAACTATTTCCTATGTTGGGTAAATCATAAATGCAGGGGTACAATCATAAAGTTGGAATTCAATCATTTATGAGAGAAAAGATCAACCTTTTCACATCGAGGATAGCAGAAGTTGCAACTGCTCTTCCTCCACCACCCCGTCTCCCCCCACAAAAACAAAAGATGGTAGGCGCTACAACAGTTAAAGCCCCCAAGACTGAGCCTGGTTGATTTTTTTTTGTGTAAGGACACCGAGAGATCTGGAGAAAAGGCAATAATGGATTGGCCACTACCGAATGGCAGAACAGGCTTAAGAGGCTAAATGGCCTATTCCCTGTTCCTTACTTTCTCATGCTCTGTGTGATCAACTAACGTCCAATTTCACCCCATCACAAAATAGTACAGGAACAGGCCATTCGACTCAGTTAATTCGTAGTGTTGACTGATCATAAGGTAAATTAAATCTGAGCCCCCCCCGTACTCAAGGAGCAAGAAATCAACTCCGTCAGCATAGGCAATGGAGAAAAATCTTCACCAAGTGAAAACCATGTAAAGTTCATAGAATGTATGCGAACGACATCTTGCATCAGCGGTGCACAATTCAGAAAGTGCTGCAGGGTTGTCCATACACCAAGCAGACCCTTCTAATGTTTCAAGAGAAGTCATTTACTTTCTGTAAACGTCTTGCCGATTAAAACTGCATTAACTTTTCTCTTAAATCCTCGACTGGGACTAAGGATCCAGCGCAGAATGGCTGACTAAGTGATCCTGCCTTTTCCCCGGTGGTGGTGGCTTCCTGTCTGTGTCAGTAAAGAATCCACAACTTCAGCCACAGTATGGCAGGGCTAGAGGGCACGCCGAGTGTGAGCACTAATCACGCGCTGACGTTGACATTTTTCGCCAACTTGAACCGCCTGCTCTGCTGAGAACTGTTAAGTGCTGGAACTGAAAGGCTCGGTTTCACTCAATGTTGTTGCAGCTGTGCGCTGGAGCATGCCCGGAACTCCCCAGAGCCAGCCGAAGATGGAAAAACTTGTAACGTTTACTGACATGGGGGGGGTTTGAGTGTCCAGGCAGGCAGTTGTTTTCATAACTGCAGCTTAAGCAAACATGGCGACAGATTGTTTGCATGTAATTGTCCCAAAGCCTTCATGGACTGCAGTTGCTACCATCAGATCAATCCTGTTTGAAACCTTTCAAGACGTGAGCAAGATTTGAAAATGCCTGTGGGCCAGACGGATTGAAATAATGTTTTTTTTAAAGCAATTCTGAGATACAGTTGGACGTGATTGCATGTATGTGCTTTCACTGACACCCGTAACCTACAAACCCTGGGTTCTTCCAGCCTCCCGTTTGTCTACTTGGGATTCCAGCTTCTGCAGTTTTTTTTTAAACTCACTGTCCCAAGAATTTCCCCGTTACTCTGGTTTTGATTTTATTGTCATGTGCTATGCATGTGTAAATAAAGGGTGACTTGGTGACAGGATACCAGCCTTCACGGAGTTATTCCAGAGACCAGTACTGTTTACCTCTTTAAGGGTACGGAACAAGACCAGCCTTCCCTTCTTCACCCTCAGAGCAACCCTATCAGTTACATTACCTCTATTCCTGATGAAGGGCTTTTGCCCGAAACGTCGATTTTCCTGCTCCTCGGATGCTGCCTGACCTGCTGTGCTTTTCCAGCACCACTCTGATCTAAACTCTGGTTTCCAGCATCTGCAGTCCTCACTTTTGCCAACATTATGCAATAAGCCCATTCAAGTGTTCACTTGGAGCGTTTGGCCACATTGATGGCCGTGACTCAGTATTAGGTTCAAGTCCCATCCCACTCAAGTGTGCGATTTAGTCTGACCCTTCAGCACAGGATTCTAATGAGAGACTTGGGGGTAAATTATTGAATTTTGGCAGCAACGCAAGCTGGGTAAAAAGGAATTGGCGGCTTATTTTGTTCACTCCATCCAATTGGGAAAAGAATGCTGCAAAATTCAGTATAGGGCACCAGATTCAAACTCCCCAAAACCAAACATTGTATGCTGTTGTTTATCAGGTGAACTCTGTGATACATTTTGATATTTTGTGTATTTCTGTCATGCTGTAATGTAAAAGCTTACTTTGCTTTCTCTGTTGAAATGTAAGCAGTAGTGAGGTAGACCAATGTCAAGAGCTCAAACTGGATGGTAGCAAGATGAAGCTACATAGGTAGAGAGATTCAATGAAAAATAATTCCAGACAAAAACATTTGGAAAATTAGGAATTGAAACGGGTGTACTCATTCTCACTCTGTCTCACATGCACTCGCTCGCTCTCACGCTCTTTCTCATGTATGCTCTCAGGCATTGTCTTTCTTGCTGTCTCTCGTGCTAACGCTCACTAATGCACAGTCTCCTTCATTCTCGTGTACTCTCTCCCGCACTCTCTTTCTCATGCACACTCTTCTTTGCTCTCTCTAATGCACACTCTCCCTTGTTCTCTCTCATGCATATTCTCTCTCGATCACGTTCTCCTTTGCTCTCTCTCATGCACTCTTCCTCACTCGCTTGTGCCCAATCTCTCACTCTGTCTCTCATTCATGCTCTCTCACACGCACACCGACTCTCTCTCACACGCACACCGACTCTCTCTCACACGCACACCGACTCTCTCTCATATGCACACCGACTCTCTCTCACACGCACACCGACTCTCTCTCACACGCACACCGACTCTCTCTCACATGCACACCGACTCTCTCTCACATGCACACTGACTCTCTCTCACACACAATCTCTTGCTTTCTTTCATATATTTTCTTGCTCTCTCTCAGAGGTTAACCACCCGATGCCTTGTATAAAGCAACAGAACCAGCAACCAGCTAAGATACAGAAATTGTACCCATGGCTGGCATACAATTGGAGACATCCCCTGTTAATTGTAAGAAATGACCAGATGAATGTGGTCTTGTTTAGTGAAGTTGAGATTGGTAATCTGAATTGGAGGAAATGATTTCAGGTATTGCCTTATGTGTCAAGGGACTGGGAGAAGAAGTTCTTTTTCAACTCAGTCCTAAATCTGTTCCCCTTTATTTTGAGGCTATGCCCTCAGTTCTAGTTTTACCCGCCATTGAAAACAACCTCTCTGCTTCTATCTTATCTATTCTTTTCACAAATTTACGTTTCTATATGATCCCCTCCTCATACTTATAAATTCCAATGAGTATAGTCCAAATCTACTCAGTCTCTCCTCATAAGCCAATCCTCTCAACTCTGGAATCAACCTAGTGAACCTCATCTGTACCCCCTCCAGTGCCTGTAAATCCTTTCTCAAGTAAGGAGACCAAAACTGTACACAGTACTCATTGGTGGCCTCACCAGTACCCTATACAGCTGCAGTATAAACCTCCCTGCTTTAAATTCCATCCCTCTAGCAATGAAGGACATGGCAGCATGGTGGCTCAGTGGTTAGCAGTACTGCCTCACAGTACCAGGGATCCAAGTTCAATTCCAGGCTTGGGTGACTGTCTGTGTGGAGTTTGCACATTCTCCCCCTGTTTGCACGAGTTTCCTCCAGGCGCTCTGGTTTCCTCCCACAATCCAAAGATTTGCAGGTTAAGTGAATTGGCCATGCTAAATTGCCTATAGTAGGTTAGGTGCATTATCTTTGTCAGGGAAATGTCTTGGGCCTCTTCCACTGCCAAACTGTTACCACCCAACACCTGGAGGAAGAACACTTCATATTCTGCCTTGAGACCCTGCAACCACACGAGGTCAATGTGGATTTCAACAGCTTCCTCATTTCCCCTCCCACCACATTATCCCAATCCCAAGCTTCCAACTTGGCACCGCCCTCCTGAACTGTACATTGCTCCCCCTCTAACCTATCACCTTCATCCACCTATTGTTTTCTCAGCTACCTTCCCTCTAACTCCACCCCCTATTCCATTTATCTCTCAACACCCCAGCCCACAAGCCTCATTCCTGATGAAGGGCTTATGCCCAAAACATCGATTCTCCTGCTCCTCGGATGCTGCCTGACCTGCTGTGCTTTTGCAGCAGCACACTCATAACTCTGATCTCCAGCATCTGCATTCCTTACTTTCTCCAGGTTAGGTGCATTAGTCAGGGGTAAATGTATGGGGGGTGTTGTGAATGGGTCTGGGTGGGTTATTCTTTGGAGGGTTGGTGTGGACTTGTTGGGCCTAAGGGCTTGTTTCCACACTGTAGGGATTCTCTGAAATTCAATGAAAAAATATTCCATTTGCCTTCTTAGTTGCCAGTTGCACTGCATACTAACATTCTGTGATTCATGCACAAGGACCCTCAGGTCCCTCTGCACAGCAGCATGCTGCAACTTTTCACCATTTAAATAGTGGTCCATTTTGTTATTATTCCTACTAAAATGGATGATCTCATATCTACCAACCTGCCAGTGAAGCAGTTGAGATTACCTCATTGAATGTTTTTAAGGCAAAGATAGATTTTCAACAGTAAAGGAATTAAGGGTTATGCTGGGAGGGCGGGTAAGTGGAGCTAAATCCATGAAAAGATGAGCCATGATCTTATCGAATGGCGGGGCAGGCCCAACAGGGCAGACAGCCCACTCAAGCTCCTATTTCTTATGTTCTTATAAAATAGAGGTCAAAATGCCCAAAATTGTACATGTACAAGTCCTGGAGATAGCATTATCAGCAAGGACTCTTACCTATCCATTTCTGAGGTATCTAAAGTTCATTGTGCTAACATTAATTGGATTTCCAATGATGTCATCATGACTTCCAGTCGCAGCAACCCTCTGTATTCAATGTTACTGGAATCAGCCATTCGGGGCACTGTTTTCACTTTGCTGAAGCAGAGACTTCCCACATGAACAAGAAGCTAGAACAGGGCCACAGTCCACATTGCCTGAGATGTTCAACTGATAAACCTATTGGCCAAGCACTTTTTTTTTCATTCTTTATTATCTTTTCAAAGACAAATAATTCATGTATGTTGCTGGAGAGGTCAATACATAATTGAGCTTGTAATGCAACGGCCTTTCATTCATCTCCATCCATAAATCAGCACGTGATCTTTCACTCTGCGAGGTAAAAAGGAGAAAAATCTATTCCAGTATTAAGTACAGCCTGGCTTCTTTTGATGTCAGCCACAGTAGCACAGATTTTATTCATGAACCAGCTGGATCCTCTTGAGCTGAAAATATCAGACTGATTAAAGCAGTTTTGCTGCCAGGACACGGCTCAGACAGTAACCTTGCATAATCTGACTGTCCCTTGTATCTTTTTAACAGTTGAGCAAAGTTCCTATCACATCGATAGTATCTGTTGATCGCTTTCCAGGGTTCCACATTAGGGGAGAGCGTAAGAACTAATTGCTATCTCTTGTGATGAACCTGTTCTGGTGGGTCATGTCCTAAAGAGTTGCATTTTGGCTTTTACCCCTGTGTCGACACCTAAAATGTCCTGGCGGAATTAATTTTGCATTAAGAGTCAGGAGGTTTCATGATGTGTTGATGGTTACTGAAATGTGTAAAACGGGTGTCCGAAAGCCTCTCCCGCCCCTGCCATGAATGAGAACTCAGACTTGTGGTTGGCAATTCCTTTTCTAAAAAAAAGTGTTTCAAAAGGTGCCAAGTCCTTTGGATCCACTTTAATCAGCGTGGCCAAGCAATCCCAGATTTTGATAGGCAGCTGCTGCCTTTGCTCATTCTGTCATGGAAGGGAGGGAAAGGGGAAAAGGAGTATGGGAATGAGAATGAAGAGCGAAAGCACTGACGAGATACTGAAAGAGAGAACAGAAGAGTGTGACTTTCTCATTGTGAAGGGGACATCTCCAAATGTTTCAGAGTCGGCTTTTGAGTGTAGTCACTGTAATTATAATGGGAGTGGCAACAAATTTGCTCACGATGATCTCCCTCTGCAGCAAAGAGGCGGTGGCCACCAGTGGAACAAAGTCAAACCATGTGGAAGCCCTTATAAAAAGAGAATAGTGTCTGTCTTTTTGGTCTTAGTTCTTATTTTCCAAGCTTATACTTATACTGAGGAGAAAGTGAGGACTGCAGATGCTGGAGATCAAAGCTGAAAATGTGTTGCTGGAAAAGTGCAGCAGGTCAGGCAGCATCCAAGGAGCAGGAAAATTGACGGTTGGAGAAAGAACGCCTCATCTTCCACCTAGGAACCCTCCAACCACAAGGGATGAACTCAGATTTCTCCAGTTTCTTCATTTCCCCTCCCCCCACCTTGTCTCAGTCAAATCCCTCGAACTCAGCACCGCCTTCCTAACCTGAAATCTTCTTCCTGACCTCTCCGCTCCCACCCCCACTCCGGCCTTTCACCCTCACCTTGACCTCCTTCCACCTATCGTATTTCCAACGCCCCTCCCCCAAGTCCCTCCTCCCTACCTTTTATCTTAGCCTGCTGGACACACTTTCCTCATTCCTGAAGAAGGGCTTATGCCCAAAACATCGATTCTCCTGCTCCTTGGATGCTGCCTGACCTGCTGCGCTTTTCCAGCAACACATTTTCAGCTCTATACTTATACTGAGTATATCTATAAAGTAGTGTAATTCTTTTTTTTGTACCTAAGATTGTATCTAGGTACTTTGTACCTATAATGGCACGTGTGTTGGTGACTTTTCACGATACTCCTGTTCTTTTGTAACTTGAGTACGTGTGACAATAAATCTTCTAATTCTTCTAAATGACTGGATAATCTGTTTTCCTTTTGCAGTATTTATTGTATTTGTCAAGAAACCAGGAGAACTGCTCCTTGTTGGTTCTTTTAGGTGCAAGCCTCAACCAACAAAGGCAGCATTATCTCTGATAATGAAGTAATCCCTGAACACTACCCTGAACCTAGCCTATGTGCTCAAGTCTTCAGAGATGGATTTGAAATCCTGTTCCAAAACAAGAGGGCTGCCACTGAACCAAACATCTGAATGAATTTGATCAAAAAACATGGAATCAAAAAGACAAAAGATTTTGGCAAAATAACAAACAAGAGAAGCATTAAAGAAAAAAAAAATGAAAACACAATTCCAAATGGGAACTAAAATCAACCTAAATAGTTAGGGGAAAGCAGAAAGCAACTAGAAATGAGGTAACTGACATGGCCTGGCAGCATCTCTGGAGAGAAAACACGGTTATTGTTTCGAGTCCAGTGACCTGTTGAGCCCAGTTCTAAAGAGGGTCACTGGACTCGAAAAGGTAACTGAGCTTTCTCTCCACAGACGCTGCCAAACTTGCTGAGTTTCTCTTGCACTTTGTTTTTGTTTGTTTCAGCTTCCAGTTGCCTGTCACTTTAACATACTAGGCAGAAGTGGGTACTGCAGATGCTGGAGATTAGAGTCAAGATTAGAGTGGTGCTGGAAAAGCACAGCAGGTCAGGCAGCATCTGAGGAGCACTTTAAGATACTACCCTGTTTCCTGGCCAACATCTCTGTCTCAGGCTTGCTGCAGTACTCCAGTGAAGTTCAGAGCAAGCTGGAAGAACAACACCTCATTTTCCACTTGGGGACCCTGAAATCCTCCAGACTCAATATTGAGTTCAATAACTTTAGGGCCTGCACTCCCCTAGCCTTCAATCACACACACCAGGCCTTGTTATCCTGTCATCTGCCAATACACACTACCTATTGTCATCCACTAACCTTCTCCATTAACAGTTATTCACTCTCCCAGCGAGATTATCGAATCCTTTGTCTAACTATTGCTCTGTCTCTTTGAGCTCTAAGGCTACCTATCGTTTACTCCTTACCTTGTCACCCGACAGTACCTTCTGCATATAAACCAACATTTTCCTAGCTACCATCAGTTCTGAGGAAGGGTAACTGGACCTGAAAAGTTAACTTTGATTACTCTTCACAGATGCTGCCAGACCTGCTGAGCTTTTCCAATATCTTCTGTTTTTGTGACCAGAAAATTTGTTTTTGATATTGATTGTGAGATACAAATTGGCCAAGACATCAGGAAGAATCCCACTTATGTTCAAATTAGTGCCGTGGATTCTCCCATATCCAACTGGATACAATAAGGCTGTAGGATTTGATTGAATTAAGGAGAGTATGCTATATGAATCATTCTGATCATCTCGCTTTTAACTCACACTGTTGTAGATGAGGAGCCCAGGGAGATTTCTTGACTCTTGTTCAACTTAAAGCCTGATCTTCTAGCTTCACAAAGCAAAAACTTTGAATTGAGAGCAAGCCATTTCTTTTTCTGCTTTACATCGGTGTGAGAAATAACTGACTTCGTGTGCTCTTCATATTCAAAATAAAATTTAAAAAACTTATGAGACTTTGGGGCAATGCTATATTTACTTTAGAAAGTTAAAGACTATTACTTAAAGAACATTTATTTCAAAATGTGTTTCTTGTACTTCTCGCTCTTTTCTGTGGACATTTTTTTTGTCATCTGTAACATCACTTCAATGGTCACGATTGCATTTGCCACAACGGTGCAGTTTGTCAAATAAACCCATATACACTTTAGGGACTTAGGTCAAGTTTTGATCTCGGCCACTTGGTCAGGCTTTGTTACACTGCAAATGTTTGCATGGTTTCTCAGGCAGCAGCACACCCTTTCTTGAGGCCTTGGCCTTTAATCCATGCCTCAGTGGTCACAGCTGGCAGGTCTGCTGTTATCGTATTCTCATGTGCTGTATTAAAATGTAGTTTCTACCTGACATTTAACCTTTTAATGTGGTGTTACTCTTGACTTAGTTGGCAGCACTCTCACCTCTAAGCCATAAGGGCATTTCAGGCTTAAAACCTCACATTAAAATTTGAGTGTGTTATCTTACAATAACAGCTTGCATTTATATACCATCCTCAATGTAGCTAAATATGCCAAGCTACCTCCCTTCATCAGTTATCAAACAAAATTTGACATCCACTCACTTAAGGAAATATTGGCTCGGTGATGAAAAGTTTGGTTAAAGCATTTTGAGGGATTTTTTAAAATGTCGAGGGAGAGGTAAAGAGACAGACATTTCGGGAGCTTAAGGCACCACATAGCTGCTAAGAAACCAGAATTGGAAGAATGCTAAGCTCTCGACAGGCTATTGAACTGACGGAGATATCAGAGATAAGGAGGAGGTGAAACCCCCAAGCAGGGATTTGAAAACAAGATGAAAAATTATATATCAAGACCCAGACAAATTGAAATGAAACTTTTACCACAATAATGAAGCAGTGCCTGTGACTTGTTTAAGAGATGAAACTGCAGGGCTTTTCTGTCTTTGAGTGGATTTATATATTGTCCTAATGGATTGTTTGAACATATCATCTCACTATCCTGGTAAACACTTGTGCTTCAACTCCAATCGTGAAAAGCAAAGGAACTGATTCTTTACCTCAGTGCTGTTTAACAGGATCTATTGATGACAAAATCTACAATAAAAGAATGAGCTTATTAGAAGTTTGTCATATAACCAAGGGTTGGAAGATAGGCTTTAAACATAAAGTTTTAGTCTCAGCAATGAGAAATTTTGTTTAGTTCCCAACTTTCCATCATATATGAATTAGGAGCAGGAGTAAGCCACTCTGCCCCTCCATCCTGCTCTACCATGCAAGAAGATCATTCCTTATCTGATTACTTTATACTCCTACCTAACCCTGATAACTTTCACCCGCTTGCTTACCAATAATCTATTTACCTCAGCTTTAAAAATATTCAAAGACTCTACTTCCACCACATTTTATGGAAAAGAAGGCTTGTGACCCTTTGTGAGAATAAAAACATTCCCATCTCTCTCTTAAATGGCTGACAGCTTATTTTTAGACAGTGATCCCTAGTTCAAGATTCATCCATATGAGGAAACATTCAGCCTGTCAGGGTCCCTCAGGCTGATCATGATCTTCTATCTGAATTTAATGGATACAAGCCTAGCCTGTCCAACATTCCTCAGAAGACAACCCAATCCAGTCCAGGTATTCATCTAGAGTATCTTCTCTGAATTCTTGTCAATGCAGTTCCATCCTTACTTAACTAAGACTGATAGTGTACACAGTACTCGAGATGAGGTATCAGTAATCTGTAGTATAATTGAAATGTAACCTCCATGTTTATGCATTCAATTCCCCTTGCAAATAATGCTGACATTCTGTTAGCTTTCCTTATGACTTGCTGTACCTGCATGCTAACATTGTATGATTCATAAACTAGGACACCTATGTATCTCTGAGCTCTGCAAACTCTCACCGTTTAAACAACATACTTTTTCCTACCAAAATGGATAATTTCACATTTTCTCACATTATCCTCCATTTACCATTTCTTTAACCACTTATTTAACCTGTCTGTATATTTTTCCTTACCTCCTTGTATCCTGCATACAATTAATCTTTCTCCTCATTTTGTGTCTTCAGGAGTATGTATATATGCAGACACACATATATATATATATATATATATATATATATTCAGTCCCTTCATCCAAGTCATTTATATAATTGTCAAGTGTGGAAGTTCCTATGGCACAACACTTAGGACACCTTGTCACTAGAAACCATCCCATTTATCTTTTCTCCGATTTTCATTTGATAGCCAAACTTTTAGCCATGTTATTCTTTCATCCCTGTGCACCATAACCTTTTGATTTTCCAAATGCCTCTGAAAATCAAAGTACAGTGCTTTCACTGGTTCCCCTTTGTTCACAGCAGGTTACTTCTTCAAAGAATTCTATGAAATTGGGTAAGCACGGGACAGAAAATTCCCTCTTTCGGTCAGCGTTTTGTCAAGTGAGATATAGGGTGCCTTGTCTGCCAGAGTTTCAGAGTGACGTTTCTCATGGAATCTTCCACTCTTCATCTCCTTAGTTATCCAACCAAGCTCCTTCCTGGGAGTCACGCAACCAGAGAGACGGAAGTGCTTGCTGCTCCCAGGTTCCTTTGGGCACTTGTGCCATATTTAAGACCTGTCTGCATTACCACTTCAGACAAAGTAAGCCCCTCACACTGTGGTTTTCAAGCCTCAACTTTCAAGACATAGTCCAGAGGAAAGCCTTACATTACAGTCATGGTCAGCGCATTGTCCTAGGTAATGGAGGATACCTGGAAGTGACCTTAGAGAGATGTTTTGTCCATTAAAGGCAGATTAGCTTTCTTTACAATTTCTATAATGTTGAATGTACCTATATTGTTATGACCACAGGTATCGCTGTCATTCAATATAAGTCATGATTTGGAGATGCCGGTGTTGGACTGGGGTGTACAAAGTTAAAAATCACACAATACCAGGTTATAGTCCAACAGGTTTAATTGGAAGCACACTAGCTTTCGGAGCGAAGCTCCTTCATCAGGTGATTGAAAGGGCGTCGCTCCGAAAGCTAGTGTGCTTCCAATTAAACCTGTTGGACTATAACCTGGTGTTGTGTGATTTTTAACGTAATTCAATATAAGTGTTGCGTATAGCAGTCAATGCAAAGTTGTGTTATTGAACTAACCTTTTCATAAGTTTGTTTTCAGAATCAAACTGGTACTTGTGTTGTTTATTGATATTGTTTGATTCAAACCATTGAGCCATCCAAATAATTAAATTTCTGTTTTGTAGTGCAATAAACAGCATTGGACTGTCAGGAGTACAGAGTACATACCATTTTAACCACAGGCGCTCTGTTATCATAGTTGCGCTGGTTTTGGAGAAGCTAATGTGATGGGAAGCATGATTTGACATGTTCCATAAGGTTACCAATAAAAATAATCGCAATGGCACAGCATCTCATAAAGCAAGGAAAACAGAAGAACCTCATTCCTGTTGTGCACTTCATCATGCAGAACAAACACTCAATTTGGCTTTTCTTTATCTGATGCATTCAGTCCAGTTTTAAAGAAGTGAGCTATGCCCTTGGGCAGGTTTCTCTGTTCACTGTGTTATGACATTATTAATATCTTTGTGAAGATTGCTGTTGCTTGGGGTTCGACTTTACCTGGAAATTCGTACAATTTCACCAGACTACATGTGTGCACACATTAATGAGTTTAGAAAGATGAGGATTGTTTTTACCAAGATCTTTAAAGTAATGAATGATTAAATAAAGTAAATACAGATAAAACTGTTTCCTCTATTCGAGGAATTTTTCACATGGTGTATGATGTTGAAATGAAAAGTAGACTTTTGAGCAGTAAAAATAGAAAGTGTATCTGTTTGATTTGACTCATTAGCTCCCAGTTTATTTATGTTACCAGCGCTGCTTCACCTCCAAAGTGGTACCTATGGCAAGCATACCCAGTTCTGGTGTGAGCTGCATGGGATGTCATTTTGTTAAGGGCACTAATGCACACACAGGGCATATCAAGTGGAGGTGTGCAGGGTAGGTCAACAGTGACGTCATGCAATGAATTGGTGGCAGCACTCCCGTTATGAATTTCAGTCTTCCAACTCCAACGTCCTCTCTTTAACTTCATATGTGTTCAACAGGGAAAGGATCCAGCAGAATTTGAACCTCCCTGACGCGCCCCCCCCCCGCCCAACCTTGCAATCCAGAATAATGCAGAGAATAAGCAGAGCCTAAAAAACTGCAGAGGCAGAGGATAAGGGTGTGGGTTGGGTGAGGAATGCTTTCGGCTGAGGAAACCATAACAACCCAGAGGGTTCAGATAGTCATGTCCCTACCTTAGCCTTAGTACAGAGCAAAGTATCAGAAATTTCCAATTCACTGAGGTTATTCTTCATGAAATCTACTACCTGCTACAACTGCAACATCAGTCTGAAAGCAGGGTGAGGGTGGCCTTGCCAATGGCTATAAGCATGACTGTGACTATGAATGTTTATTTCTCTGGCTCCTTTCGGGTTGGATTCTACATTATTTGCAACACCTGCCAGTTTGCCAGATCACTCTTACCCATGAGAGATGTCTGACGCTCTGCATTTCCTGAAAGCTGAATAGGTTTAATTCTCTCTGGTTGGAGAGAAGGCTGAAAAAGCGAGTGGGAGGTTTCACAAGATTGCAGGGTTCACCATGGTGCACCATGTCATTGGCAGAACAGGCATGCATTTTGCAGGCACTGATTTCAACTCTTGAGGCGTATGACAACTAAAAGGTAGTGTATTTCCTCTATGTCCTGTTGATATGCACCCATTGACTACATAACATGCAGGGAAAATCTCTGTATCCTGGGTGCAGCCATGATGCCATTATGCTCTGCCAATCCAGTCTATCCCCCACATTTGAGACACCATGATTAGCATGAGAGTGGCTACCTGATGGAAACGGCTATCCTTAGACAACGTGACTCATGTCAGGCATGCAACCGAAGTACACATGGACAATACACAGATAGCAGCACAATGTGATGTAGCAGACAGTCAGCTTAAAAATGCTTCCAGTGCCTGTAAAGCTGTGGAGGAACCCTGCTGCATTTGACAGAGCACATATCAAAATTCCTGTAGACTTGTTGAATGTTGCTGAAGTTGACATCAAAAGCACATAAATAGAACAATACAGCACAGAACAGGCCCTTCGGCCCACGATGTTGTGCCGAACTTCTAACCTAGATTAAGCACCCATCCATGTACCTATCCAAATGCTGCTTAAAGGTCGCCAATGATTCTGACTCTACCACTCCCACGGGCAGTGCATTCCATGCCCCCACCACTCTCTGGGTAAAGAACCCACCCCTGAGATCTCCCCTATACCTTCCACCCTTCACCTATCTTGCCACCAGTGAAAGAGTGACCAGTTAAGGATGAGGAGCAGAAAGGAAAGCTGCATTTTCTGACGAGGCTGTCTATGATTAACATACTCGATTCCAGCAAGCTCATAAGGTTATAAAAAATACGCGCAAGAGCAGATCTAACACTCCCTCAAGCCTTTTCCACCACGCAATAAGATCATCATAGATCAAATAGTGGCTTTAACTCCATTTTTCCTGCATGCTCTCTATTACCCTTTCCTCTCTTGGGTTTGAATCTGTTCAATGACCCAGTCGTCACTCCTTCTTTTAGAAGAGGATTTCCAGTTTCTTGACCACGCAAGGGAAGACATTCCTCCTCAACTCTATCTAACCAGAAGACCTCCTATTCTTAGAGTGTACTCTTCCTCCACAAGAGGAAACATCTTCTTGCTATCCATTCTACCAAATCCCCCAGGATATATTGATAAGATCACCTCTCATTCTTCAAAGTTCTGATGGATAAAAACCTTCAACCTTTTTTCACAAGATAAGCCATCCACCTCAGGAATGAGTCAAGTGAATCTGTGAACTGCCTCTAAAATAATTATATCTTTCTTTAAATAAGGAGTCATACTGCAGGGAAACAGACCATTTATCCAACTTGACCTGTGCACACCAGGCATATCATTCTGACCTAGTCCCATTTACCAGCATTTGGCCCATATCCCTCTAGACCCTTCCTATTCATTTACCAATTCAGGTGTTTAATTTAAATGTTGTAATTGTACAAGCCTCCACCACTTCCTCTGGCAGCTCGTTCTATACACGCACCACCCTCTGTGTGAAAAAGGTACCCCTCAGGTCCTTATTAAATATTTCCCCTCTCAGCTTAAACCTATGCCTTCTAGATTTGGACTCCCCTACCCTGGGATAAAGACCTTGTCTATTTAGCCTACTGATGCCCCACATGGTTTTATAAACCTCTCTAAAGTGACCCCTCAGCCTCTGACGCTTCAGGGAGAAAAGCCCCAGCCTATATAGCCTCTCCTTATAACTCAAGCCCTCTAGTTGCAGGAACATCCTTGCAAATCCTTTCTGCATCCTTTCAAGTTTAACAACCTCCTTCCTATAGAAGGGTGATCAGAATGGTATGCAGTACTCCAAAAATGGCCTCACTAATGTTCTATGCAGCTGTAACATGACATCCCAACTCCTGTACTTAATGCTCTGACCAATGAAGGCAAGTGTGCCAAATGCCTTCCTCTGTCTACCTGTGACTCCACTTTCAAGGAACCAAGCACCTGTACCCCTAAGTCTCTTTGTTTGGCAACAGTCTCCATGGCCCTATCATTAAGTGTATAAGTCCTGCCCTGATTTGCCTTGCCAAAATGCAATACCTCACATTTATATAAATTAAACTTCATCTGCCATTCCTCGGCCAACTGCCCCTTCTGATCAAGATCCCGTTGTACTCTGAGATCATCTTCTTCACTGTCTGCCATCTATTTTGGTACCATCTTCCTATATTCTTCCTATATTCACATCCAAGTCACTTGAAAAGCAGTGGACCCAGTACTAATCCTTGTGGCACACTGTTGGCCATGGGCCTCCAGTCTGAAAAAGCAACTCTCCACCACCACCCTCTGTCTCCTACCATCAAGTCAATTTTATATCCAATTGGCTAGCTCCCCCTGTATCCCATGTGATCTAAGCGAGCTTACCAGTGTACCATGCAGAACCTTGTCAAATGCTTTGCTGAATCCATACAGTTAATATCACATCACCTTAGCAGATCTACGGCCCCTGTTTTTTCCCGAGCTTACTATTATTCTGAAAGTTCACCAATATTTAGGTGTTAATTATTAACATCAGACACATCAAACAAAAACTAGAAGGTGCCGGAGAAACTCAGCAGATCTGGAAGCAACTATAGAGAAAATAAAAGTGCCACAGTGTTGTGTTCAGTGTGAATTTTCTTCAAAATTCTGTCCTGCTCTTCAAGAAGTTGCCGTCCGAAAAATGTCTGTTGCAGTTGCAGTTCTTGAGTAGGGAATGGAGAAAGGCATAAGGGTCAGGATATAATGGAGATGGAATGGGGAAATATGTATAAGTGTGCTTGTTTCTGTCCTACTGCTGGCAATGCCTTTGGTCATGGACATGTCAGTGATGAACTGACCTCTTTATCGCAGTTGTAATGAAATGCAACCATGCTTGTCCTCACTTGTTGTGCTGCTCCTTCCAATTATACACCCCACCTTGTTTTGCAAGATAGGGGCAAGTGTGACTATGAGTGCAGTGCAATAAGACTGGATGATGCAGTTAAGATGGTTAAACAGCATACACTGGCTGTGAGATGTGAGTGTGAGACAGTGTTAATACATGCAAGTGCAAGGGAAGCTATATAAGGTATAAATTGTGATTAACAGAGATTTTCAAGTGAAAGGGATATGGTGGTGACTTTGGCACAGGAAGGAATCCGCTCATTAAGAGAGGGAGGAATGAGTTGAGGGAGAAAAGGAGATGACCATGACAACAAAAGTGAGCCATATCTGTACAATCAGATGGCTCCTTCTTTCTATCCTCTGGGAAGAGAGCCTCCCTCCTCTAATTATCCAACATTAGATGCAGATTGACATCAATAAAGTGAGGGATAGCTGTGCCCTATGGCCCAGGCCCCCAGCACTGTTGTGCTATCTCATTTCCCCCTGGTGCAGAGGAGAGCTTTAAGACAAACTGCACGCATCTCTTCTCCGGAGAACCACCACCTCAGTCATGACTGCATTGGGTTGTCTAAATAAGTTCCACACTTCAGCTCATCTGCCTCTGTCCTCACCCTGACTGATTCTAAGTGGACAGAAGACCCTGATCCATATTAGTTAAGAATTCAACACTGGGAAAGTGTGAACTTTAATTAGCTTCTCCCCAAAGGCAGGTTTCTGACCCCTCTTGTCTCCCTGAGCATTCACCTACTGCATTGCATTCCCACACCCTTTGTCTTGAGGTCTCCTCAGAATCACTTTGTGAATGACTTCCAGAACCTCCATCGGCCATAATTTATGGTCCCTTAAATAGGTTTAACTTGTGCTCACTTCTTATGGTTTTTCAGCTCCCACTGAGACTTGCAGCCTCTGGACAGCATGATTGACACTTGCTGTACAGTGCAATTGTTAAAATTCACAGATAACACATCGTCTGCATGCTGCTCACATCAGAACAAATGGACATGGGCCTATGTAAGGCTTTGTCCAATTTTGCACCCTCATTATCACGCAACAGGTAATGGAAATCTGGGACACTCATCCCTCAAAAGGCCAAGAATTTATAAGGATTGAGAGTGTCGAATTATTTTGTAAGTCGATCGAGGAATATGGAAGAAACGTCGGTAAATGGAATTAAGTTTTGGTTGGTTATGAACTGTAGAAGAGCTGAGTTTGAGACCTGAATGGCCTACGCTTGTTCCTATGATGTTGTTTCATACAGTAACCAAAGTAGTCCTTCTCTCTCCCTCTGTCAAACCACCTTCCCTGTAGTTACCATTGTTAGAAGAGAGAACTGATTGGTTTTAGTGAGAGAAATGTTGTTTTGTATGTGTTTTTACTTTTATGCAGGATGTGGGCATCGCGGGCAAGGCCAGCATTTTTTGCCCATTCCCAATTGCCCTTGAAGTGAATGACTTGCGACACATTTCCAAAGGACAGTGTGAAGAGTCAGCTACATTATTGAATCCAGACTCACGTGAGGCCAGAGCAGGTTAAGGAAAGCACATTTTGTTACTGGAAGGGCATTAGTGAACCAGATGACAACGGGGTTTAGCTTTAAGTTCTTCACCAGCTGCTGTTGGATTTTAATCCACGTCCCTTGAGAATTAGCTTAGTCTGCTCGATTATTAGCCCTGTGACACTGCCACTGTGCCGACATCTTCCCCCTCTTTGTTTTAAACTTGCATTGTAGTTGACTGTTCTGTGGAGTAGAGGAATGAAATGGATGACTAGAAGGAGAAAAAGAATCATTGACTCTAATTAGGACACTCAGCTCTGATCTGATTTGTGAGTTTTACTTGCCTGTGGAGTAATGTTCCCGTTACGAAGAGATTTAAGTCCAATTAATAACATTCTGGAACCTTGGTTTTCTTTTGTTTTTATTTTCATTAACGTTGCACTAGTTGTTGTCTAGAGCTGAATTATTGCATTCATTATGGAGAAAAAAAATCCATACTTTAGCT
This sequence comes from Chiloscyllium punctatum, assembly GCF_047496795.1. Classification (NCBI taxonomy): domain Eukaryota; kingdom Metazoa; phylum Chordata; class Chondrichthyes; order Orectolobiformes; family Hemiscylliidae; genus Chiloscyllium; species Chiloscyllium punctatum. Next base: position 33,433,153 of record NC_092760.1, on the reverse strand, counting down.
TATTTAACTCATATGAGCCGTCGCCAGAGATCCCAGATAAGGAATCTTGGCAGCACATGGCAATCTAGCCTTCTCATGCAAAGATAAAATCTCTCTCCTCAAGAGGCTAAAAGGCTTTGGAGTTGTTTTTCTATTAGTGTTCAAAACAGGTCTTTTCCTTAGCTTGATTTTCTGCCCCTCCCCGCTCCCTAAAGACTTAGTGCTCGCATTAATGTTCAGTGATCCACTCTTGAAATGACAGCACTTTATTTATGAGAAAATGGTCAGTTCCCTCCTTTTGGTTTTGCCATGCTACATGTGTCGTGTTGCAGCCATTGGTTTTAAATGTCTGCAGACAATTATTGATTCCTCTTTTATAGTTTTTATTCCCTCAAATTTATTTTCCTTTTCATATGTGATCAATTAATATAACTTGCAGCTTTGGAATGATCTGAGCTTTTTAAAACCAGCTTTATTTCCCTTACCTCAGTAACGTGATCTGCTCTGGGTCAATTTTGGCAAGCTTTCTGGGCTGCAATGACAGTGTATTCATCAAACTGCAGAACTGCTTGGGCTCATGTAAGGACAGATGTAGAAACATTTTCCGATATCAGGCAGAAACTGGGGGCATGTTCTTGTTGCTAACGGATACCTGGATCAGTTTTGTACAGCTATGGAGAACAGCTTGTGCACTTTCACCTCTGACCTGTTGTGAATATCTAAGGTCTCGTCGGGGTCAGTGGTCCTCTATTTAAACATCAGACATGAATAATGGCGCCTGGCACTCAGCCAACTAGTCCGCTCCTTTAAGTCATTCTAATCTCCAGCAGGATTGATGGATACACACTCAGCTTGTCTGGATGTACAGTAAGGAATTCAAAGACAGTAACTATTGCCGCTTGTCTTGTGCTTTGTCTTGCTGACAGTGCACATTTACATATTTGACAATGCTTTAGTTTATGAGCTGTACATACACAATAAACAAAACTGAAAGTGCTGTACTTTCTACCACTATTCATTAAGATCTTTTGAGATGTTCTGGCAACTGTTGAAGTTTGTGTAGTGTGACAAAGCTTGTTCAAAACCTGAATTATTATTTTACAAAGAAAGGTTAACCTATAATCTGCCAGACAGAAAGAAATACATAATACAAAGGAGGCTTGAATGGGAAGAGTCCCCAGTGAATTCTAGTGTGAAAGGTGGTCCGTTCCAGTTAAAGGGTTTCTTTATTAATTAATGAGGAGACTTCCATCTGCCCATGAATGCTAGTTAACTTGTCAATGAAATAAGAAACATGTAAACTAGGCTTTTATACCAACTTCATGATGAATTTCATCAGACTGAATATTATGCGCTGAAAAAGCATTTTCAAAGCTGTACACTTACATGTGCTAGCTGTACATGCACCTGATGCAGTGAAGTTAGCAACTTTATTCTCATCCGTGAGTCAGATCTACTTCAAAACTCTTGTGCCCACTGGACATTATGTTGCTTTGTCAACACTTTAATGAAGAAACAGAAACTGAAGCAAAATGATGGACAACTGAAATAGATGAGTTTTTTTTGCTAACATCGAGAAGCACAATGAAAAAGAATAAGATTTACTAGCCTTGCGATCTTAACCGTGTTCCTAGCCACCGATGCTATGGGGACTCTTCAACTGGTATTCCCAGTTGCAAGTACCCTGGCGGCTCTCCTGTGATTTCCACCAACATGGTGGCCTTGAGATCTTTCTGTCATTTCCATTGACCCAATTCTCTGGTGGCGTTCTGTGGTTGGCATCTTCCCCCCCCCATTGAGCTGTAATGTTGGTCAGCTGCAGTGCTCATGGAGAATGGTCGTGCATGCCAGTTTTCCCTGGGATTGCCAATTTCAGGGTCAATTAGGGATTATGGGCAAATTCCCAAAGCTGGAAGGCCAATCAAAACACTTCCAGCATGAAAGTGGTAGCAGGAAGGGTTAAGTAAGGGAAGCGGGTGCTTGAATCATCCTCTCTCCAACTTGGTTAAACTTGAACTGAGAAAATAGTGACATTTCCAGCCAGGCCACCACTGTGAACAGCTTGGTGTTGGCCCTGCCCCCTTCTCAATCTGTTGTTGAAGCTAAACTCCACCTGAGCTCCTGCAGGAATCCGGTCTCCTTTAATTGGCTGTTTATAACTCTTAATAGCTGGCCTGGATTGAGATGACTCTGGGTCGAGGAAGAGTGATATTTTTAGTATCAACAACCCTAGCAGGAGGGCTAAAAGTCTAACCCTATTCCTCCTAACCACTAGAATCTCTCTGTTGCTTCTGGACATGGGCAAAAAGGTCTCTTCTATTTCAGGTGTCCATCATTCCGTTTCTGTTTCTTCCAAAACGTCTTGTCAAAGCAAAGTAGTACCCATTGTGATGAGTGGCCATAAGAGTTTAAAGTAGATCTGACTCACGGGAGGAGAGCCATTTCACTTCATTTCAATTCACTATTTTAACAACCTGATGCCATTTGTATTTCTCAATGACAAACTGTCCCAGTGGGTAACACAATTTTCGCAAAGAGGGAAACTATTCCGAGGCCACCAAAGGAGTGGTGTTTAGATGGGGAAAAAGTATGGTTGTCAATTTGAATATTACAGTAATTTAAGACTTGCACCAGCACTGGAGCTTGACTCCATACAGGAAACCTTGGTTGGATCTGAGCTGCGCTGTCAGATTCAACTGTAGTTTCACATAGTTTGTGTGGCATTGTGTGACCGGTTAGTCGATGGAGTTCCTGACCGCCTGATTTTTTTATTTTGACTGCATCTTAGGAAAGTTCTAAAAGTGGAACAATGCTGTAAGTCAAGAATGAAAAGCAAGTGACCAACCCAAAGGCTTTCTAATATGGTCTTTAAAATAAGTGCACAATTAGTCCCAAATACTTGAGATGTCCAAAGCCTTTCCCCATTTAGAAAATAGTCTGTGCTTCTATTTTTCCAATGAAGGTGCACAACCACACAATTGCCCATATTGTATTCTAGCTACCACTTCTGTGCCTATTCTCCTAGCCTGTCCGAGTCTGTCTATGCTTCTTCACCACGACCTGCCTGTCCATCTATTTTGTGCCATCTGCAAGCTTATCAACAACGCTGTCAATTCTCTCATCCAGATCATTAACGTACAATGTGAATAGTTGTGGTCCTAACAAGGGCCCCTGCAGAACTTCTCTAGTCACTGGTTGCCATCCCAAAAAAGATCCCATTATTCCTACTTCTGCCAATCAGCCAATCATCTATGTGTGTCAGTATCTTGACTCTAACATCATGGGCTCGTATATTATTTAGCAGCCTACTGTGCCGCACTTTGTCAAAAGCCTTCTAGAAATCCAAATCGATTATGTCTATTCTGACTTATTCATTGCCTCCTCAAAGAATTCGAAGAGATTTTTCAGACATGACCTCCCCTTGACAAAGACATGCTGACTCAGCCCTATTTTACCATGCATTTCCAAGTACTCCACAGTCTATCAGTCCCTTTGTCATTTCTTTGTTCCCCATTCTTCAGCCTCACTTTCTAGCAGTCCAATATCCACTCTTGCTTCTTTCTTACCTTGAAAACATCCAAAATAAGCTGTTGCAGTTTTCTTTCATATTGCTAGTTAGCTTACTTTCATATTTCATCTTCTCCCCCTTAATGCTTTTTTAGTTGAGCTCTGCTGGTTTGTAAAAGCTTCCCAATCCTCTGGCTTCACACTCAACTTCACCACATTATATGCTTTTGTTTTTGCTTTTATGCTATCCTTGACTTCCCTTGTCAGTCATGGTTGCCTTGTCCTCCCCTTATCTGTTTCTTCTTCCTTGGGATGAATTTCTGCCGTGCCTCCTCAATTACCCCCCGAAACTCCTGCCATTGCTGCTCTCATTATTTTGCATGCAACTGAACCCCCCCGCCCAACAAACACACACACACACATACACACACCTCTATCCACAGACCTAATTATGCACTTCACTAGGACTCTGGTCCCATTATGACTCAGGTGGAGGCCATCCCATTGGAACATCTCCCACCTTCCCCAAAATTGGTGCCAATGTCCCATGAATCTCAACCCATTTCTTCCACACCAATGTTTGAGCTACACTTTCACCTCTTGAATTTACTTGTGACTTAAGTAGCAATCTGGAGATTGTTACCTTTCTTCATTCTGCTTGTTAATTTAGCCCCTAGCTGCTCCGATTCCCTCAGCAGAATCTCTTTCTTCTTTCTACTTATGTCACTTAGATGAACTATGACAAATGGATCTTTCCCCACCCACTACAAGTTCCTCTGCAGCCCACATGAGATATCCTGAAGCTGGACACTAGGACAGGTAATACAACTTTCGGGATTCTCATTCCCTGCCACAGAGAACATTAATGTCTTACTACACCAGAGGGCTGCTCTCTCATTAGAGAGAGGCAACTGGAATTGGTTTAACCTGAGGGTCACCACAACTCAGGAGAGGAAAGAGGTAGAGGAGAAGTGTCCTTTATGGTAATCCCAACAGGTGCAGGAATTGAACCGCACTGTTGGTGTCACTCAGCATCACAAATCAGCCAGCCAACTAACTGAGCTAAACCAACCTCCCTTAACATGCAGGTGCAGTTGGCAGTTCAGAAGCCAAATGCAATATCAGCATTCATTTCAGGAGAACATTAGAGCAGGAATATACTGCTGAAGTTGTATGAGCTCTGGTCTGACTGCATCTGGAATATTGTGAGCAGTTCTGGGCCCGGTATCTAAGGAAGGATGTGCTGGCCTCTGAGGGGACCCAGAGGAGGTTTCACCGGAACGATCCTAGGGATGAAGGTCTTGTCATATGAGAGGTGGTTGAGGACTCTGGATCTGTACTCGATGGAGTTTCAAAGGATAAGGGGAGATCCAATTGAAACTTACAGAATATTGAGAGGCCTGAATGGAGTGGATATGGAGAGGATGTTTCCGCTCGTAGGAGAAATCAGTCTCAGAGTGAAAGGACGTCCCTTTAGAACTGAGAAGAGGAGGAGTTTCTTCAGCCAGAGGGTGGTTAATCTGTGGAACGCATTATTGCAGAGGGCTGCTGAGGCCAAGACAGAGATAGAGAGGTTCTTGTTTAGTAAGGGGATCAAGGGTTACAGGGAGAAGGCAGGAGAATGAGATTGAGAAACAAATCAGCCATGATCAAATGGCTGAGCAGAATTAATGGGCTGAATGGCCAATACTGATGTTATGTCTTATGGTCTCTTGTACAAGGATATAAATCACACTCTCCATTCAACTGTCACACTTCTTAAAGAGGAACTGACAAACTTGAGAGAGATAGACAGGCTTATTTTATATTATATTAAAGATAACAAGGAAGTAAGCATTGAAAATAGAATGGATTGGAAACAGCAATTCAATCTAACAAGTCTACTTTTTATATCTATAGATCAACTGCACATTACCCATACTGGGCTTCTTCTCATCCCTAATTACTGAGGGAAGATTCTGGCGAAACATTCTCTGATCTCTAAAGATTATTAAGCAGACCACCTGGCTATCACATAGTCCTTGTGTCGATCATTCAACTTTACTTTTCTAGTCAACTCATTTAACATCCCTTGTCCACCTCCAAACCATGTGCTCCTTCATTATAAAGTGCTGATTGTATAGCACAGCATCACTACAGCATTTCCTTCACTGCTCTAGATAATTGTTTAGGTGTACACGGGATCGTATTCATACAAACAAAGGGTTTGGAGTCTCTGTTTCAGCACAGATGTTGTACCATTTTGGAATGGCTCAATCCATCAACTTCTCTCTTTCTTTGTTCCAACAGGAGATTGTATTAGTGGTATTTTTTGGAACGGAATACATCGTCCGACTATGGTCAGCAGGCTGTCGCAGCAAATACGTTGGATTTTGGGGAAGGCTGCGCTTTGCCAGGAAACCAATCTCAATCATCGGTGAGTCACGTTACGGTAACAGCTTTTGCACAAACTGTACACTCAGGGGTCAGTCCCCAGCACCATTTAATGACAATGATCTGTTCAGGGACTGATTAGCCTTTTGGAGAAAGAAAGATGTTGGGGAGCACTACACTGGGGCATATAATGACTTGTGCCCCAATATATTAAATTGCTAGTTAGACCACTGAAGTATTATATTCAGTAGGCATTTCAGGAAGCTTATTTTATAAAGCGTTTCTGAGATCCTAGGGTGGGTGCCAGGAAGACTTATTGAATGGTACAGAGGTTAAGTGACTTCAGTTATGTTGAAGGACTATTCAAGTTGGTATTGAGGCAGAGAAGGCCAAGGAGAAATTTAATTGTGAAAAATTTTGATAGAGCAACTAAGCAGAAAGGTTTTGCAGTGGCAGAAAGGTCTGTAACCAGAGGAGGCATTGGCCTAGTGGACTGTTAATCGCTGGACTGTTAATCCACAGACCCCAGGTCATGTTCCAGGGACTCAGGTTCGATTCCTGTCACAGCAGATGGCGGAATTTGAATTCAACAAAAATCTGGAATTAAGAGTTTAACAATGGATTGTCGATTGTTGGAAAAATCCATCTGGTTCATTAATGTCCTTTCAGGAGGGGAACTGCCATCCTTACCTGGTCTGGCCTACATGTGACTCCAGACCAACAGCAATGTGGTTGACTCTTAACTGCAAATTGGGATGGGCAATAAATGCTGGCCTAGCCAGTGACACCCTCATCCCATGAATGAATAAAGGAAAAAAAACGACACATATTCAAGATAATTCGCAAAAAGAGAGTGAGATGAGGCAATCATTTTTTATGCACTGAACTGTTAGGATTTAGAATGAAAGAGTAGATTCAGCACTAACTTTCAGACGTGAATTGAATAAATACTCAGGAACTTTGCTCAGTTGCAGGGAAGGAGGCTAACTAAATAGTTCTTTTGAAAAGCTAGAAAAGAGGTGATGGGCCACATGGCCTCATTCTGAGCTGTTTATTACATGATTCTGGTCATACAGAATGGAGGAGACTACTCAGCCCATCACACCTGTGCTGGTACTTTGAAAGAGCCCTCCAATTTCTTTAATTCCTCCCCCCCCCCCCCCCCCCCCAACCCCGCTCTTTCTCCTTTACATATCCACGGTGTACTTTTGTAAGTCTGGTTCTAAGTTCTTTTCTGAGGGTGCAGAGAGCAGTTATTTCCATTCAAGAAGGGCAACCCACTTTAACCTGTGTCTGTGCATCTCTCGCATTTACCTTCAGTGTGATAACAATAGGACATCTGGAGCGAACTCTGAGATATTTCAGATGAGGATAGTAAGTGGTACTGAAAACCTTGACAAAAGGAAGAGGCAAAATCTTGTAATTAGGAGGAGTCACAAAATAAGATATCGATTCAGTCTATTGTGAATGTTTACCACAGCAGAACGAATAATTGATGATGGCAAGTAGACTGATGAGCCAGCATGAAGTGCCACTGCACAAGTTCCTGTTGCATTTTAACAAATAATACATAATGTGAATCCTGAGTTTTTATAATCTCCCTGAATTTGTGTTTCTTCCTGGCAGATCTCATAGTAGTGGTGGCTTCAGTTATAGTCCTCTGTGTGGGATCAAATGGACAAGTCTTTGCAACATCAGCCATCAGGTAAGCAGAGTAAGCATGGATCTCTCTACCAACTGGGTTCAGGCATGGCCGTAAATAGTGGTTTCAGCAAACTTGTAAATAAGATTTGTTTCCCCCCCACCTCCTACATACATAACATATGAATTTCCACCTATTTAAACAAATAATTTGTGATGTTTGGGTCAGGTAACCCACCAGCATCTGTGAGATCAAAACATTGCCCTGCGAAAAGCCACTTCTCCCATTTTGGGCTCACTCTTTGGAAGGTTTCTTTGATACCATCCTGTACTAGACTATGGGGCTTTCTCAGTCATACACCGTGACGAGTGAAAGAAACCAGACAGTGACTTACTACCAATGAGGATAGTCTGTCTTTATGGTATAAAGGAGTCTAGCACAGAATGAGTCACTGTCTAAAGTCCTCTTGTGTCTTCATTTGCACCCTTCCTGTTGTAAGTATCTGGTCTCGATAAGATGGTGTGGCTATGATCAGGATCTCCAACGCAAATGCAAACATGAAGCATCTTTTTGGATCTTCAGCTTGTACCTGGGTTTCAGACTTTGGGCCAGAATTCTATGCCCCTCTTGGATTGGCAAGCAGGGTTATAACATTGGGGGTCATTGCAGCAAGGCTCCAGTGAAACCCTGGATGTATCTGTAAGTCAGAGGCTCCATGTTGTTCATCTTTTTGAGAGGTTTGAAAGAAGTGGAATCTGCCTGACGGCCCAACAGTGCCACCGTTCCTGCATTCCAGAAAACTCCAAAATCTGGAAATGACTTTGTCCCAAGTAATCTGGACTGAAGAGTTTGCAATCTGTTAGTAAAGGTCATCCATGAAGCTGTCAGGTTGTCACAAAATGCCTAGCTGGTTCATTAATAGCTTTCAGCGCAGGAAACCTAAGCATGATTCCACTACCCTGTCAATATGATTGAGTTATTAACAGCCTTCTGAAATAGGCTAGCGAGCCATTCAGTTGTTTGTGGGACACCTTCACCATCCTGACTGGAGAGGTTCAATAAGGTCTGTCACCAACAACAAGACATAAATGGCAGTGATGCCATTATCCTGATACCAACAAACCAAAAAGCTCCACGGCTGTAGCCAAAACATTATTTTTTCCATTCTGATTGTCTCCCCTTTACATGTCAGCTCAGAGTTTCATTGCCAGTAGCTAAAACCACAGGCACGAGCACCCGCTGACGCTTTTAATGGAGCATTGTTTCCCCTTTTGTTCCAGGGGCATTCGTTTTCTGCAAATCCTTCGAATGCTACATGTCGATCGACAGGGAGGCACCTGGAGACTTTTGGGATCGGTTGTCTTTATCCATCGACAGGTGGGGTGATCTGACTCCACGTTCTGTAGGTCAACTTAAGTGCTGAGTCATAAAGACAGCTGGCTCCCATCAAAACCTTCATCTGGTTTAACCCTAGTGTGACAAGAACTTTCTTTAACATCCATCCTTTTTGTTTGATTCAGTTCTCAAGACTTATTTATTGTACCTATAGTTGGTAGCTGTTACATTCACTGCCAAATGCTATAATTTCAATTCGCAAGTTGTGTTTTACTGTCGAGGTTGATTAATGTTTTGCAGTGAGGAAATGTTAATGAGCCAGAATTCACTGAGGTGAGGCATTGCATGTCAAGTCTGTGGACAGTTAGACATTTTTATAGAAAATCAAAACACAATGAGGTAAAATGGCCCTTCAGGCCTACACATTCATTCAATATAATCATAGTTGAGCATCCTAATCAGTACCCTATTCCCAATTTTGGCACATACCCTTTGATCCTTTTAGCCCTAATAACTAAATTTAACTTATGAGCTCTTTCAGCTCCTTTAAGGGATAATAATTTGCCCTAAAAATTGGAAGTTCAAGCAGGTAATGGGATATCTGGGATCTGTTAAATGAATAACCAATCTCATTACCCAAATGAGATTTTAAAATCAAAATTTTGCAATTAAATTGAGCCTTTACAAACCACTTGACTTCTTAAAGTGTTTTCTTTACAATCATTGCAAGACTTTTAAAATGTAATTCCAATTGTAACGAAGGAATATATTGAGAAGTAAACAGGGGGAGCTGAAAAGGAGGGTCAATTTGAGGGGCTAAATTTAAGGTCAAATCAGATGCAGAAAGAGAAACTAAGAGAGGTTGAATTAAGAGAAAGTGTAAATTAGACTGAAAGGGCAAGTAAGAAAAAAAAGTTCAGACTTGGCACTTCTAAATATCTCCAACAATTCACAAACTGAGGGGATGAGCAGTCACATTCTTAATTGTTCACTTTCTGAACCAGCAAGGTGGTTAACACATGATAATAGTTTCATATTGTCCAAATGGTACTAATGCAATTAATTACTAGACTTAACTTGCTGTGTCATGTTTAATGGGTAACTCTCATCCAAACCTAGCAACTCCTTGAATTATATGGTGAAGTGATAAATGTGATATTGTTTAGACAAAACTATAGAAGAGTGAAACATATCAATCAATTTGTGACTTGCAATTCAGTACAAAATCTCATGTGGAAAAACTCCCAACAGTTTAATACTGGCCTGCAGTGCTTTAGCTATTTTATAATGTTACCCTTGTACCTATCTTAACTGTTTTGGTGAAAATCACGTTAAGTTCAATAAAGAGAACAAATTTTATATTTGACCTTCCACTGCCTGGGGTATGTGCAAGCATGGGGGAAAGAAAAGTTAATATAAGACTGAAACAATCAGACAAACCAAAAATAAATAAATTAAAAATGAGCAGACATAATACGGTAAGACATAGTGCAGTCTGTGGAAGAAACAGACAAGTTTATTATTTAATCATTGATCACAACAATGTGTATTTTGGAGATATTTGCCTTTTAAAGCATTTGCACAATTTTTAAACTATTTAATTTAAGCTCTGACTAAGACTGATAAGATTAAAGCCTCTTATTGTTATGACTTAGTACATTCTTAGGTCAATTCCTGGTCAGGATAAATTTGTAACACTCTTCGCAACTAAGTTGTAATTGTCAGTCCTCTTCCATGGATGTGAAGTGAAGAGGTGATTTAGTGGGTGAAGATGTTAATCTGTTGTAGTAGGAGTACTGTTCTGAGATTGGAGATGATACAGGCTAATGGGCCAATCTAGATGTAGCAATACTTTATATCTGAACTGAAGGAAATTGTTTCTGAATCTAGCTTCAAATAAAAGGTAGAAAATGCTTCCTATTAAATTTGGCTTTTATTCCTTTGCATATCAAAGCACAATGAATGGATTGAGAGATTTTAAGTATTTAAAAAAATTTGACTAACTAGATGCAGAGAGTTAAAAATCACACAACAGGTTATAGTCCAACAGGTTTAATTGGAAGCACACTAGCTTTCGGAGCGACACTCCTTCATCAGATGATAGTGAAAGAGCGTCGCTCCGAAAGCTGTGCTTCCAATTAAATCTGTTGGACTATAACCTGGTGTTGTGTGATTTTTAACTTTGTACACCCCAGTCCAACACCGGCCTCTCCAAGTCGTAGATGCAGAGATGTTGTTTCCACTAGTGTGGAAATAAAAAAAAGATTAAAGCTGATTAGGAAGGCAATGAAGGAAACGTTTTTTACATAAGGAGCAGTAAAATCTTGAATTTTCTTCCCTCATAAAGTCATGGATGATGGTGACTCCCAACAGTTTGGTATATTGGAAAAGTTTTCAAGAGCATGTTGAGTAGATTTATGTTCAGGAAGAGAGCTAAAAGACATTTTGTCATTTATATATATATGATTTGGATGTGAATATAGGAAGAATGGTTAGTACGTTTGTAGATGACATCAAAACAGGTGGTGTAGCGGACAGTGAGGAAAGTTATCTCAGAGTACAATGGCACCTTGATCCGATGGGCCAAGGCGTGGCAGATGGAGCTTAATTTAGATATTAGGTATTTTGGTAAGGCAAATCAGGGCAGGATTTGTGCACTTCTTGGGGAATGTTGCTGAATAAAGAGAATGTATGGTGCAGGTTCATAGTTTTCTGAATGTAGAGTCACAGGTAGATGGGATGGTGAAGAGGTATTTGGTACAAATTGGTCAGTGCATTCAGTATAGGAGTTAGGAGGTCATGTTGTGGCTGTGCAGGATGTTGGTTTGGTTTGGATGTTGGTTTATTCCACTTTTGGAATACTGTGTTCAATTCTCATCACCCTGCTATAAGAAAGATGTTAATAAATTTGGAAGGGCATAGAACAGATTTACAAGGATGTTGCCAGGGTTGGAGAGTTTGAGCTGTAAGGAAAGGCTGAATAGGCTGGGGCTATTTTCCCTGGATTGCTGGGGGCTAAGGGATGACCTTACAGAGATTTACAAAATCATGAGGGCTATGGGTAGGAGAAATAGACAAGGTCTTTTCCCTAGTGTGGAGGAATCGAAAACTACAGCACATTGGTTTAAGGTGAGAGGGGAAAGATATAAAAGGAACTTAAGGGGAAAATTTTTCAAGCAGAGGGTGGTGCATGAATGGATTGAGCTGCCAGAGGAAGTGGTAGAGGTGGCTACAATTACAGCATAGGCAATTGGAGTCAATATTAGTGTGGTGCTGGAAAAGCACAACAGCTCAGGCGGCATCCAAGGAGCAAGAAAATCGATGTTTCGGGCAAAAGCCCTTCATCAGGACCTGATTTTCCTGCTCCTCAGATGCTGCCTGACCTGCTGTGCTTTTCCAGCACCTCTATAATCTTGACTATCATCTCCAGCATCTGCAGTCCTCACTTTCGCCGAGCATTGGCAATTGGATGTGTGCATGAATAGGAAACGTTTAGAGGGATATGGGTCAAATGCTGGTCAATGGAACTGGATTAATTTTGGATATCTGGTTGGCATGGACAAGTTGGACTGACGAGTCTGTTTCTGTGCTGAACACCTCTAATGTGTCTATGACATGAAGCTCAGGCAGCTAAATGGGGTTGCACTGCAGATCAGCCAAGATCTCGATAAATGATGGAGCAGACTCTAGGGGTTGAATTGCTTTTGTGATAGTGTCATGCTCACAGCATCTTTCACCAGTAATAATAACGATTTGAAAACAACATTGAGTAGTAAATGTCTGCCTTTTAATTTTCTTACTTTATCTTTGATAGGAGCTGATTACAACCCTTTACATCGGGTTCCTGGGCCTGATCTTTTCTTCCTACTTTGTGTATCTGGCTGAAAAAGATGCTGTGGATGACAGTGGCTCCCAACAGTTTGGTAGTTATGCAGACGCCCTATGGTGGGGTGTGGTAAGTATCTTTAAGCTGTCCGCTGAACTGAGTCGTTTGGGAACTAGGGATTACTTTAGCAATCTGACGCGATAAGGAAATGGGTTGTAAAAGACTGTAATAGGGGCCAGGGATAATTAGTATCTGCTGTTTCCAGTTTGAAACACTCCTGTAATTTTCTGCTGAGCTACAACCCCTGTCTTCTCCTGTTACAATTTTCTGATTGATATCTGGGTAGTTTAATGAGAAACTTGTGCTGTCTGTTCCAACAAGACCTTATAGGGAACCCAGAGGTCTGCTTGGTGTATCATGGCTTTGTAAGCAATGTTGCTCCCTGACTTACAGTGGCTGAAAGGTGGGATTCTTTCTCTTCCCTATGACCAACTGAATTGGCACCGGAGTGAATGAGATCTGGCCCAGGGCTGTCTGACAGTGCAAAGCACTAAACGAATGTTACCTAAATCCCTGCCAAGTTCCTTTTCTGTGTACTGGATGCTTCTAAATAAAAACTATATTTTTTTAAGGAAAAGTCATTAAACTGACTGCTGTGGAGAAATAATGCTCCTTGGAACCATAGCAATTTACAACATAAATTGATGCCATTTGGCTCATCATTTTGGGCTGATTTTTTCCTGAAGCAATGTAATAGTAAACCCACTATTGTGCAGTCTCCTTCAAGCCTTTATCTTCCTCTGCTTAAAATATTTATCCAATTCTCCTGCAACATACACAATTATCTCCGCTAATCACTCACTGTGGTAAACTATTCAATGTGCCAACTCTGAGTTAAAAAAGAATTCTCCGAACCTTTCTCCTTATTCACATAGTTAAATCGTCGAGCAATGACTGTGACTGCTCAATCAGGGGAAATAACATTTCCTAATCCAAAGAAAGCGCTTTAAATTTACACTTGTCTCTAAAATTTCCCATGAGTATTTTGTTTTACATTTCAAATGCTCCCAAGTATCTGTAGTCTTTCCTTAGAATAAGGGTTTCTAATTTCTTGATTTAGGCTATTCTGGGGCTCAGTCTATAGCAATCCTGTCTTTGAAGTCCTCAGACCTGTTGGCCGTAGTTGAGATGTACACACTGTGGTTTATCTGCTTTTTGTAATTTACATAAATGATTTGGATGTGAGCGTAAGAGGTACAGTTAGTAAGTTTGCAGATGACACCAAAATTGAAGGTGTAGTGGACAGCGAAGAGGGTTACCTCAGATTACAACAGGATCTTGACCAAATGGGCCAATGGGCTGAGAAGTGGCAGATGGAGTTTAATTCAGATAAATGTGAGGTGCTGCATTTTGGGAAAGCAAATCTTAGCAGGACTTATACACTTAATGGTAAGGTCCTAGGGAGTGTTGCTGAACAAAGAGACTTTTGAGTGCAGGTTCATAGCTCCTTGAAAGTGGAGTCGCAGGTAGATAGGATAGTGAAGAAGGCGTTTGGTATGCTTTCCTTTATTGGTCAGAGTATTGAGTACAGGAATTGGGAGGTCATGTTGAAACTGTACAGGATATTGGTTAGGCCACTGTTGGAATATTGTGTGCAATTCTGGTCTCCTTCCTATTGAAAAGATGTTGCGAAACCTGAAAGGATTCAGAAAAGATTTACAAGGATGTTGCCAGGGTTGGAGGATTTGAGCTATAGGGAGAGGATGAACAGGCTGGGGCTGTTTTCTCTGGAGCGTCGGAAGCTGAGGGGTGACCTTATAGAGGTTTACAAACTTATGAGGGGCATGGATAGGGTAAATAGGCAAAGTCTTTTCCCTGGGGTTGGGAGTCCAGAACTAAAGGGCATAAGTTTAGGGTGAGAGGCAAAAGATATAAAAGAGACCCAAGGGGTAACTTTTTCACACAGAGGGTGATACGTGTATGGAATGAACTGCCAGAGGAAGTGGTGGAGGCTGGTACAATTGCAACATTTAAGAGGCATTTGGATGGGTATATGAATAGGAAGGGTTTGGAGGGATATGGACTGGGTGCTGGCAGGTGGGACTAGATTGGGTTGGGATATCTGGTCGTCATGGATGGGTTGGACCAAAGGGTCTGTTTCCATGCTGCACATCTCTATAACTCTATGACTCTAAGCACCAGGCAGACCATACCAACATTTGACCACTATTTCCCAAAGTGTGTGGGTGAATATAGGAAACAGGCAGATGCTGGCATCATCTGTGAATCTCAGCCATGTGCGGCCCATCGCCTGAGTTCTTCCTATGATGAAGTATCTATAATTGCAGGCCGTTCTTCAACAGTGACCTCTGTATGAAGTTGTTGTCACGCCTTCACTCTTGTACAAGGTGATCCGTTTTCAAAACAACATGAATCTGTACTTGGTTTTCTGTGTCTTTTCTTTCGCTAATCTCCAGCTCCATATCACAATTTGCTTATCTAAAGAATTGAGAATTCTCTTTTCAAATTCTTTCAATAAGGGTGTATGCTGAACGATATATCAAACTTAAATACTGTTTATGTTGTTACAATCCATTCCTTATCTTACCCCAATTGTTTCATGTCCTGTCCTAAATATTCACTTATAATTTGTAAAAATTGAAGCTAAATGCCTATGTAATTTGTTAATGATGAGGGAGAAGTGTAAATTGAATTCTTTGACTTTTCTCATCTTCTGTGTGTAAGTAATGATGTTTTGATTTTTCTCCCTTTTGTTTGTCTCTTTTGAAAGGCTGTGATGCATTCCCCTCTTTTTGTGAAGTCCTAGAGGAAATCAAGCCACGTCAGATTCTCTTTAGGAGTTAAAACAGATGAATGGTTTATTCATGCAGTTGAACCCAGGGAATAATGATCAACACACACACACACACACACACATACACACACATACACACACATACACACACACACGGAAAGGTAACTTGAGAGGTATGGGCATGGCATGAATTCAATGTCTGGAGAAACTACTATTCATAGGAACTCATGTTCACATGGCAATGGTTTCTTGAAGTTGACAAAGGTACAACATGATGATGTTTGTCAACCTTTTAGGTAAATGTAAGATTTCTTCCAGAAACCAAGGGCAGACCTTTTCCAGTTTCAGTTGTGGTTTTGCTGATTGCCTGGTCTGCCATGGTTCAGAGCTAGCTTCCTTCTAAACCATTTCTTTCCTGCGGCATGGACCTTCAAGTTTTGTGCATGGCAGCGACTTCCAGTGTGTGGCCACATGGCTCAGAGGGAACACTGGCTTAGAGTCAGTTGCTTTGCACAATCCTCCGCTCTTCAACTCCTTTTGTTGTGCAACGGGGCTCGTTGGTGGTGTTCACATTAGAATGACATGGAAGGATCAACCAAACACCACTTCAGAGACTGCAAACCAGGAGCTGCCCCTCACACACTGATGCTGGACCATGAAGGTACAGAAAGGAATACTGGCACCCCACTTCTTGGATAGGGACATGGTGTTGCTGAGGCACAGGCTGGAGGACGGGAATTGAATGCTAAATGTCATGGTGGGCAATGGTACCAGAGTAAGCCAGTCTTGACCCAGATGGCAGCCAAGGTCAGTGTTGTGTCTCAGGGTGAAGCAGAGTGCCCATCAGTACAGGAAGGAGGTCAGTGATCTTCAATGTCTGCCAGATATGTGCACAAACCTGAACTCTATCGCTGAGGCATGAGCACCTAAAGGGGAGGATCTCACTGGGTTACCCCACAAGGGTAACTGCTAACACTTTCTCTCTGCTACCACGCACTCTCAGAGCCACCACTCACTCTAACTCTGCCACTGTACATGCATCTCACCAAGCCTCATGGACCTCATCTCTCACTGTTGGATCAATTACATTCATGCACTGGCTCTCATCCACCTCGGTCTCCCAAGCTGCTAACCCTTTCTGACCTCTGGGATCTTCCTGCTCACAGAGGACACCTCACCACATCCACCCCTCTCCTCATGCATCACCATCAACTGCTCTTTCACATTTCATTCAATACTGCACAGTTCCTTTCATTACAGGAAAAAAGGCCCATAACAATCTGAGGTGACATGAACCTGTGAATTGGTGGCAGACATTAAGCTGCTTGCTCCCTGTGAGGAGTTAATTCTAGAATTATATAAAGAAGAATACAATTGCTTATGTGGATATAGGGAGACCTCAATGGGAAGCTAGCCCCATTCGACAATAGACAATAGACAATAGATGCAGGAGTAGGCCATTCAGCCCTTCGAGCCTGCACCGCCATTCAATATGATCATGGCTGATCATTCCTAATCAGTATCCTGTTCCAGCTCCATTGAGCTCTGCTGCTCTCCCATTACCACCAGCGCAAATTCATTCTTAATGTGCACAAGCTTTTAGACAACTAGTACTCTTTCTTTGCTTATGCACCCAATGAGCTTCCACAAAGAAGCGGCCAGCACTGGAGATCGTCAGCTCCATCTCCAACTTGAGGAGGAAGTCATGGACCCTCGCCAGCAAGATCTTCCTCTCCACCAGCTCACACCCTTTCTCCTCAGTGGCTTCTCTTCCTAGATTAGAGCACAGTCTAGTGAACATATCTCTGGCACATCTGACCGAGAAAGTAATGTCCCTAGTTTCTGACTCTAGACACCTGCACCTGCTCAGCTCCAAATAAAAAATGGTCCTGGCCATTGGTAACTTAATAAAAATGGTCAGGCAGGCAAAGGAGCAGCAAGCACATTCATTAGAAGTGGTTGATCAACTGGATCAAAGGATGAAGGGGTCCATCAATGTTAGCAGTACTGTGCTGGCTCTGACTTGCATGACTGGCTGTCTCCATGGGCAAATCGTCTCTGCAATGGCGAACCAGGTCCAACATACCCAGTGT
This sequence comes from Chiloscyllium punctatum, assembly GCF_047496795.1. Lineage (NCBI taxonomy): Eukaryota > Metazoa > Chordata > Chondrichthyes > Orectolobiformes > Hemiscylliidae > Chiloscyllium > Chiloscyllium punctatum. The sequence continues at coordinate 33,415,583 of NC_092760.1, read as the reverse complement.
CTATCAGATATGTGCACAAACCTGAACTCGATCACTGTAGCCACGAGTGCCTCACAGGGATGACCTGAAAGGACCTCAACCTCACTCCAGGTTTCCCTTCTTCTCCAGAATTCAGGCACCCAAAGCAAGAGATGGGGCTACAGACAGGAGCCTCCGAACCACCTTCTATGGACAATCAAGAGATGTTTAGCCCCTGCCTGAGGGGACCTGACAGGCCAACTCCCCTGAGTAAAATTGGATGGTCCCCTTGATTGACGGTGATAGTGCCTCCTGACTGACCATACCTGACTCGACACCACTAAGGACTGTGCCACTTTGACTTTTACATGTGGCCTTTTCCTTGAAGCATGTGCAGTGTGTTTTCCACATAATCTGCTGGCACATGCTGCAGCAGTGACATTAGTGCAGCATGATGCCACACAATGACCTGTCTATACCCTTGATGTTTCATGTCTCCCCACTATGACCAGCTCCCTGCCTGAGCCTCTGTACTCAAAAGCCATGCAAGCCAGAGAGACTGAACAGCCTGTAACTGATCAGGGAAGAGCCTGTGCACCAAGAAAGCAATGTGAATAGACAGATTGGCAGTCTCTATGTCTACTCAAGGTGAATGAGTGCTAAGAAAGCAAGCTAAAGGCCTAGAAGGTGTATCTTGTCCAAATGCCATTTGGCAAGGGTGTAAAACTTCAAAGTACAATGGCGAAGTGCTGAAGTGTGGGAGTTGGTCTGAATGTGGGCGTGCTTATGTGGTGAGGCTTGGTGGTTTGTCAATGTTCATGGGTGAAGGGTCAAAGAGAATGATGTTCACAGAGATGCAGTGACAAGATGCTGAAGGTACATTGGATGATGACAAGGACAAGCAATCGTGAGCTGTGGCCACCAAGTTTCCATTCTGACTGGAGGGTCCAGAATATGCAGCATTTAGTTTCTCAGGGTAAGAGAGGAGAACTGGAACACTGAAATACTGAACACTTTAAAAAAATGCAATTATGAATATTAATAAGATCTAAATATATGAAAATCAGGAAGCTGCCACACGATACCAAGAGTCATAAGTATTTGAGGCTTGAGAGGAATATCCCAAAACATTTTCTTGACATCAAGATTCTGATATTTTCATCCTCTGTATTTTCCCAACCTCATGCCATTGCTCGTGTCACATGAGGGAGGAGAAATTTCTAATCCAAGTTTTCGAGCAGGTTGAGACTTGAGGCAAATTTAGTTCGACATGGAATCTTTGATTTCCTTGCTTCCAACATTCTCCTTGATGCTAACATTTGGTTCTTATCTCAGTGAGCCAACGGTGTCTCAAGATTACAGTTAGTTTCAACAAAGGCTGGGGTGATTTTTGTCCTGTATCTGATTTGGCAACAAATGGTCCTCGTCCTTCTAGCCAGGGGTCCAGTGCTCACCTTAGGAGATAAATGTGACTATTAATACCACAACAGGCATAATGTCTTTAAGCTTCAGTGACCCAGTGAAGATCCATAATTCCTTTATATGTGATAAATGGAAAGCCATTAGTGTCAATTCAAGCATAATGAGTTTCAGTAGTTCATCCTGTGTTCAGAACTGACTGGAGAGACACATTGTCTGCTGGTCTCTTCTGTTTGGGGACCAGAAGGTCTAAACTAGGGTGTGACATTCCAGGGTACGATGTCTGAGCTCTGTCCTGGCAACTGGTAGTTCAATTTTTGCAGAAGTTATATCATGTGATTAAAAGCAGCCCCTCCTTTCTTTTAGTTTGGCCAAGTCCTTTTTCAAAATTAAACAGGCATTGCACATAAAACAATTTATGATTTCTCCTCATGCCTATGATAAGCATCTCTTCTGCTCAATCCTTCATAGTTGAGTTTCCCCATCATGCTTGACTGGTCATATGTCCACTGAACAGTGTTTTTACATTAGTTATTTTATTTGACCTAGATTTTGCTTTCATGTTAGCTCATTCCAACCGGTAGCTGGGTCTAATCATTTTTTTCAATTAATCTTAATTTTGAGGCCACCACAGCGGGAAGCCTCAAGTTTTGAACGCTGACCTTGTCTTACACAAAGCCAATGTGACCAATGTATTTAATTGTTTGAAAGATACTAAAAAGTATGAGACTCATTGACGCTATTGTTAATTAGCTTTAGATTTTCAGACTTTAGTGATGATTCCAAGCTACCCCTGCTTTGAAGCAAACTGGTGATGTATAGATTTCTTCTGTCCTGAAGAACTGCCCAAAAGCTTGCAATACTTTACTTTATAAGCTCGCTGCAATTGTTGAGAAATCTTACTGTGCTAAATTTCCACTTAAAATAAATGTATGAGAGGGAGGGGGAAATAATATTCAGAGAGAAAAGTAACGTCAACTTGATATTCCAAAGCAAATTCTTTATTTCTCCACTTCTCTGCCTTTGTATTCTATGTGTTGGTTTATTTTTCCTGATGGTGCCAGAGAGTGGTGACACTATACAACATTTTTCACTGTATTTTGTATCAAGATACACATGACACTGAATAAATCAAATCAAATAAATAAATACATCAAAACTGCCTGCATGGATAATCTTCACAGATCACTGGCAGGAGAAAAGGTTCAAAGCTTCCTCACTGCAATGAAAGTGTTTCTAGATCTTAAATGCATGTTTGTATTCATTGTATCACCACTGAAGAAGGCACACTAACATAATTACAACCACACACAAGTGATTATGGGCCAGTTTCGTTTTGCTATAATGGAGCGTGTGTCCACAGCAAAGAAATTGGAAATCACAAGTCCCAGCCCTGAGCTGTTGTCTCTCACTTACATGAAGATAACTCACAGTTTGAGTGTGCCTGGTTACTGGAGGTAGCTCGGAGAAAGTGAGGCCTGCAGATGCTGGAGATCAGAGTTGAGAGTGTAGTGCTGGAAGAGGTTGTGAAAGGAAGATTAACCCCCTGTAACATCAACAAAAGAAAGCTCAATATCATTTCAATAAAACTGTCTGCTTCTGTGAACATTGGCACTGTTTAAACTGCATAACGCCTGACGTTTGCTCCCGGCATTGGTGCTTTAAAGCACTTGAGCTTTAAAAATCACCAGCCATACTTCCAGGGTTCGGTGGAACTTGGAGGGTGCAAATTGGGATTATTGCAGGGTGAGGAGGTAGCTGGGAGTGAGGCCAGACAACCCGGATGGAGGTGGCTAGTTCATAAAGATAGCCAAGTCTCACTCATGCCAATGTATGACCCGGTACCCAGCTGTCCCTCTTCCATGGTAACTTACTTGCCTACATGACACTTCATACTCACTATCCCATTCTATGACCATCCTGCATGGTCGTTCATACGCTTCTCCATTCAACCCTGTCCCTTTTGCCCATCACCCACAGCCCTTCAAGTCCCTTATACCCTCAATCATCCTCTTGGCCTTTATGATAACGCAAAGGCAACTTATTTCAACTCGCACCCACCACCCACTCTCTGCCCTTCAGCCTCCATGCCTGACCTCTCTTGGCAAAAAGACCACCTTAGCTATCTCACTGAGAACAGAACTGATCTCAGCTGATCTAAATTCCAAACTCTGGGTCCCCCAAGCCATGGATTCAAACTCCAATTTAAAGGAAGGCAGCTGGTCATGGAAACAGCCAGCTACCTTCATCAAGGCTCCTGATTAAGGGCTTATGTCCGAAACATCGATTCTCCTGCTCCTCCAGATTTTCAGGACAATCTGAGCAGATTTTCACTTTTTGTAATTCAGTCATTTTGAGGAAAACAGCAATGCCAGTAAAACTTTGGGTTAAGCACACATTGAGGTGTTAGCAATGTACGCCATTACATTTCCAATTGATAGCACCTTTTATAAATAAAACTGCTTTACTGTTCGTCAGCACATATCCAGAACTCCCCTAACTTCTGACCAAAGCCAACTGTTCCTTCTCACACCATTAATTTGAGTTCGGTCTAATACCTGTTTTAGACAGAAAGTTATAAACTATGTGCCTAGGATCATAACAACACCAGCACAGAAAGAGACTATACAGCCACTGTATCTGTGTCAGAACAGGCTGAGTACTGAAATTATGTACTCTGCTCTTCACCTTATCACCTTTAATGCTTTCCTTCTTCAAGTGTTTATCGAATTCCCCCTGAATGCTGTGATTAATTTATGTATTCATTTACTTATTGTACTGTATTAGATAAGATTAGATTAGATTACTTACAGTGTGGAAACAGGCCCTTCAGCCCAACAAGTCCACACCGCCCCGCCAAAGCGCAACCCACCCGTACCCTTACATCTACCCCTTACCTAACACTACGGGCAATTTAGCATGGCCAATTCACCTGACCTGCACATCTTTGGACTGTGGGAGGAAACCGGAGCACCCGGTGGAAACCCACGCAGACACGGGGAGAACGTGCAAACTCCACACAGTCAGTCGCCTGAGGCGGGAATTGAACCCGGGTCTCTGGCGCTGTGAGGCAGCAGTGCTAACCACTGTGCCACCGTGCCGCCCACGGTGTACAAAAAAAAAGCTCTGCTAATCTTAATGTTTCTAGCATGGGGTTTATGTGCTTTGTTATATATTTAATAAGTTTCTGAAAATAATATACTTCTTCTCTTCAACTATTTTGAAATGGAGACCATTTTTACAACTATGGCCACCAAGCCACTACAGACTCTGGCCACTACTTCAGCAAAATTAGTTCTTTCCTCACCACATTAAATCAATTCTTTATTTTTAAAAAATGCCTCCAATATACCCAATCTATTGTTAGTTATTTGATTTGATTTATTATTTTCATACACACCTAAGTACAGTGAAAAATTTTGTTTTGCGTGTAGTACAGCAAATCACAACATACAAAGACATAAAAATCATAGGGTGATTGAAGAGGGTGAGGAATACAAAGTTACACTGTCAATTTTACAGACTTGGAATTGAGGTTTAAAAGTGCAGAATGATTCTAAGAAACGCAAGAATAAGATTTGCTGTAGAGAGCTCACAAAGAGTCATCCTGTGTCAGCACAGATATGTAACATGTTCTGTCAAAGGGCTACAGTGATCCTGAGGTATCAATCTACAACAGAATGTATTCCTTAGGTTGTACTAATTCAAAATGTTAGACTGTAACTTCATGCCACTTTCTCACCTACCATTGGTAAAAATCACTTCAAATGTGGGCATTCTGTCAGTTGTGGTTGGAAAATGCAGATGTGGAGTTCCTATTTTGGGTTTTATTTTGCTGAGAGGCAGCGTAGTTGCTTGCGGCTTCCTTTTCAGATGGATTAGAATGCAAATTACTGCCCGCTCTCTCGCTTTCACTACTTGAGTGTCTAACGTGCTTCCTATTTCTTCCACAGAATCAGTAATAGAATGGTTTGTTAAAGTCTGCATCGCAGTGAAAGGCTTGATTTAGTGAGAAGGCCCCCAACTGTAATGTGTCCTTTTCCTTCCAATGAGAGAATCAGTGCAGTTCTGTAACAGGACACCTGTTTGCACTTCAAATGGAAACCAGGGGTGTATGTTGGTGAATTATTGATAAAGCTGTGTTATCTTTGAAGAAAGGACATCTGTGCACTGGTATCAGTCAGTGGCTCTGCCTCCAGGACTGAAAGCTGAAGCTTTTCCTTCAGATCAGTATCATGCTGTCGTGTGACTTCACATTTCTAATCCTTTCTATTTTTGTTCAGGCACATGCTCCCCAGCTGTGCTCCATTACATTGTTCCTCTAATCATTCACTGAATTAAGAAAAGAAAGGGAAGGAAAAAAAAGTATCTCTAACAAGGCTTTTACTTGTGTGAACTTGTTAAGTGTCTGATTTCAAACAAAAGAATATCTTTTTCTCTGCTTGGAATGAGAGCTGTACACCTCGGATATTGTTTCACTCTGTCTTCATACCTTTATGGTTGTGACCCCTTCCCTTTATGTTTTACTTTGCAATTAACTCCTAAAAAAGTAAAGCTCCCATAGACTACTCGGATATTGAACTTTTTATTTCAAAAGCTGACTTTTAAAGAATAAACAGCAATCACCAGTAACCAACGAACGATGCAGGCTGAGCTTAGTTATTCCAGTGCAGCTGGGAATGTGCATGATTTCACTTCTTCTCAACAGCAACATTTTGGAATGGCGTTCAAGAACATTGGCTCACGTGTTTATGCACATAGATCTTTGAAGGTGGCAAGCCAAATTGCTGTTCAAAAACAGCACATGGAATCTTGTCTTTAGCAAAATGGTGAAGAGCATAAAAACAGAGAAGTTAAGATTTGTAGCTAGTACCTAATTGCCCAGAAGGCAGTTAAGTGTCAACCACAATGCTGTGGGTTTGGAGCACATTTTGGCCAGACCAGGTAAGGATGGCAGTTTCCTTCCCTAAAGGATGTTAATAAACTAGACGGGTTGTTCTAACAGTCAGTGATGGTTATCATTGGGCCCTTAATTCCAGACTTTTATTGCTTTCAAATTCTACCATCTGCTATGGATTTGAACCCATGATCAAAGAATAACCTGGGTGTCTGGATTAATACTCTATTGGCAATACCATAAGCCCATCACACTTGCTCCCCCCCCCCCACCCCACCACTTTATAATTAAAGCTGCACAGTTCACTGAGTAGGCCTCAGCTGGAGTATGGTGTCCGATTCTGGACACCAAACCTTTGTGATAGATGTGAAAGCCTGAGACACGATAGAAAGGACGTGTAGTAAAATGATAACAGAACGTGGTTATGCAGAGATTGAAAAGCTAATAGTAGGTTTGGCAGAATTACGCAAAATTATGAGAAGTTTGGATTGAGTAAATGAGGCGAGACTCAGAGGGGTTAGAAACAGATGGCCAGAGATTTAAGATAATGATCACAAAAAAGGCAAGATTTGACATAGCAAGATGCTATACTTTGAAGGACGGTGGTAATTGGAGTCAGTAACACCTTTCAGAAGGGATTTGGATGTATACTTGGATAAAATCGCAGAGGTAAAAAGAAAGAGTTGGGAGGGGTTTAAGAATAATTGGATGGCCCTTCCAAAGAACTGTTGGATGCAGTGGTCTCCTTCTGTACCGTGCTTTTCAATGTATTTATGGAGAATATCTTGACTCCCCTGAAGCAGTTTGAGTTTGGATTTGGTGAGAAGTGAAAATGCTTAAAAAAGAAGGGAACCTCAATGTCAATCTATCTCAGTCATGCCCACTTGCAGTATTTCTTCATGTTTATTTCAGTTTTTAAGCATCTGCAATACTTTGCCTTTGTAGTGGCAACACCATGCAGCGCTCCTGTGATGATCTTATCATCACATAGCATCAGAAACTTGGCTGTCTGTTATACACCCTATGCAATATTCAGTCACTCTAAGTTCGATGGTGCTGATCTTTGGTGCGTCATGTGATGATTGATTTGGCAAAGATGAGGAAAGTGATTTAAACTCAGTTAAGTTAATTCCACTGCCAAGATTTCAGCGCTTTGACACAGTAGCACTTCCCTTGAAAGCAATCTTAAAATTCACAAGCTGGTCTTTTCCTATACAGGTGACAGTCACAACAATCGGATATGGAGACAAGGTTCCCCAGACCTGGATCGGCAGGACAATTGCTTCATGTTTCTCCGTCTTTGCAATTTCATTTTTTGCACTTCCAGCTGTAAGTTTTTTTTGAAATCTAATTTTGTGGCATAGGAATTGATTGAAATCTTGATTTATTGCTTAGGTCAACCAGAATAAGAGTTACCATATGCAACGTCTCATTCTATGTAGTAATTCTTTCATAAGGGAATGTATTTAGTTGGAAAGCTTGTTATTGTGAGAAAGTGTTCAATGATTAACCTACCTAGGTTCATAAAGACACTCCAAAAATCATCATTATTCCAATTGAGAAGCTGAGTCACTGGAAACATAGAACTGAACACTAGCATGCCATGTTGATACTCCCCTTTAGCATTCATTGAGGATAAAAAGGAATTATATAGTCAACAGATACCTGGGTAATATGTTGGTACAGGCTGAATAGAATCCTGATGAGAAAGATATGTAGCGAAGTATATACCTGACTAAGACAATCAAAGGAATCTGATTGGAATTCATTCATTTTAGTTGATACGTAAATCATTTCATTATATGTGACTTTAAAATAAATCTGTGCCATCTAATTATCTTCTGTCTTTTTTACCTTGGAAATCTGATGACTGACCTTGCTTTGCAATTGCTATATAGAAAGTGAAAGACCAGTGAAAGTCAATCAAGGATGTAGAAAACATTGGGGTATTAAGAACAGTAAGGATGAAGCTGCAATGGTTAGTCCTTCAGACTTCCAGAGGGGTGATGCAGAATAATAGCAAGTCCAACTGTATTGGGTCACATAGGTTGATGTAGTGAGTCCAGGAAAGAGATTGGCAAATATTGCAGTTTTCTGATATCAGGTCAGACGTGGTAAATACTAACTATATATAGGCCAAGGCTTCATCTGTGCCATGAGGCTACTAGAGAGAATGATCTCTAGTATCATGTGATTTTACATCAATTTCCAAAGAACGTTACCTTATTTACATATTCACATTGAAGCCTAATACTACAGCTGAGTCTGCTTCCATGCTGTACGTCTCTATGACTCTATGACTCTATCAGTAGTGTAAAGTGACAACCTTTGGGAGAATTTTATACAACAAATGACACCATTTTGAAAAGTGCAGGAAGTCCTCAGCGTCCATGTACTTGAAAGTGGAAGGGTCAGTTAGTAAGATCTTTAAAAATGAATCATATGCGTTCCTTGAGTTTATAAATAAGGAACAGATTGTTGAGGCAAAGAAAACATGCTAGAACTTTATAAATCCAACTTTGTTACCAAACTAGAATGGGGCATTCAGGAGAAAGTTATTTTTCCAGTATAGTTAGCATATGTGACTTAACCACTGTATGGAGTAGTTAACGCAAATACCATAAAATCATTTAAAGAGAAGTCAGATAGTAAATTGGACAGAAAGAAATAGATGGCTCAACAGGTAGGTTAAGATAAAGAGCAATAGGAGGAGCTACTGGGGAACACAAGCATCTGTATTATCTATATCATCTGGGGCAGCATGGTGATTTCATGGTTAGCACTGTTGTCTCACAGTGTCAGGGACTCGGGTTCGATTCCGCCCACAGGCGACTGTCTAAATGGAGTTGGCACATTCTCCCCCCATCTGCTTGGGTTTCCTCCAAGTGCTCTGGTTTTCTCCCACGGTCCAAAGATATACAGGTTAGGTGGATTAGCCATGCTAAATTACTCATAGTATCCAGGGATGTGTAGGTCAGGAGAATTAGTGATCAGAACTGCAAGGTTACAGGGATTGGGGTGGGATGCTCTTCGGAGGATCGGTGTGGATTTGTTGGACGAATGGCCTGCTTCCTCACTATCGGCATTTGATGAAGTGAAGTATTGACGAGCTGTGTTGAATGGCCTGTTTCTGATGAAGGGTCAAAACATTCGCTCTGCTTTCTCTCCACCGATGCTTCCAGATGTGCTGAGTTTCTCCATCAGTTTCAGTTTTGGACCTGTTTGTGTTGTACCTCCCTTTGAACTCTACGAGAGAAGCCAGCACAACTGATATGTTTTAATTCGATATCTCTTGTGTTGTTTCAGGGGATTTTGGGTTCAGGGTTTGCTCTCAAGGTTCAACAGAAACAACGCCAGAAGCATTTTAATCGTCAGATTCCAGCAGCTGCTTCTCTCATTCAGGTAGGTTGTGGTTTATTGACTAAGTTGCAAACTGAACAGAGTAACATATTGCAACAGTGAGGGAGCCAATTGTGAATGGAATTTTACAGTCAAAAATCTACACTGGCATTGAATTTAGCCTCTTCAATTAACAATGCATTTGAATGTTTACTAGTGGGATTATTTTTCCATCAGCAGATCCAATTTCTTTCCAGAAACTTTAGAAATTGTAATTTTCTTTCTTAAAGTAAGTTGTTACAACCAGATCTAATATGAAAATTACAACTCACATGATGTTGAAGAAAGGTCAAGACGATTCAATTTAATATTTCAAGAGCTACTCTATTGTTATAATGCAGAGCACAAACAATATGTGAGTATGTTGTAATCAACAGCAGTACATAAAACCAAACTCATTTTGCAAGATAATAAATTTCAAGATGCATGAAGCTTGCCAGATGTACCTCCTTAATGCATCTCAGATGTCTTTCTTTTTAAATACTCCCATGACAGACTGTCCCCATTTCCTGACTGCTGCACACAAACATAGGGAAGGATTGGTGTGCAGGAAAGTAAAGAAATATTTGTGCTATTAGAGGTAGTGGCTCAGTACTTGTAGTACAATTCAAAAATTTCCTCGAGACATGTTCATGTACAAACGTATGACTATTCAGAATGTTCTGTGGAATATACTTCAGGGAAATTCCCATACAGTCAGAGCTGCAGATAAAGGAAGAGGATGATAAGGAGATAGCATTCATTGGCATGAATACAAGAGCATATAATTTATTAAAGGAGGGATCAGAGGGGAAAGAAATGACCAAGAGGAAAAGCATAGGTACAGACGTGAAATGTAATAGCTAAAAATTATTTTAATTCTTTCACTGTAAGAAGTTGATCAAAGAAACAAGAAATTTAGGAGATGCAGTTAAGACTGTATAATACAGTATTATTACTTATTAAGGACTAATAGATTCCTGCCCACTGTCCAAAAAAAAAGCAGGTTTCCAATGCAATTTATTTCACTGGCCTTATGCCAAAGTTGTGATGAGAGTCTGGGAGAGCCCTTGTGGACTGTCAAGACAGATCCCCATGGGATTGGAGGGTAGTTATCCTAGAGTGCTAAAGGGGTCTAGGGAAGAGATTTATAAGGCAGTGATGACATCATCTGAGACAGGGGAGCCTTATTTAAAGCTTATATAAAACAGAAACAAGCACATAAGGACTCAATGGATAATTAAATGCAGACATGAAGATTATCTGTACCAGAATAAAACAGTAAACAACAATCAAAACAGACACAATTTTTACCAAACAATCTTTTTTTACAATGGAGGTGATATCTCTATGGCCTACAGAAACCATTCCAAAACCTTGTACCTAGTATTTTAGAATTAATTTGAAACCAATCTGCATGGAAGTCTTTCAGTTAAGCTCAAAACTTTGGAGGTCAAGAGTAAATATTAGGAGTTGATAAGAAATCTTCTGATAGAATACCAAACATTTTTTCTGAAGAATTATGTTTCATTTTGGGTGGATAATATGACTATACTGAAGAAGGTGTTCAGTAAAATTATTTCATTTTACTGCTGAGCTCAAACAGACCATTTTGTCTGTTGTAAAGGCCCTAACCTGCAGTCATAGAGATGTTCAGTGCAGAAACAGACCCTTTGGTCCAGCTTGTCCATTCCAACCAGATATCCCAAATTATTCTGGTCCCATTTGCCAGCACTTGGCCCGCATCCCTCTAAACCCTTCCTATTCATAGTATGAGAGCCATAAACTAATGAAGCAGCTGTAGATATTCTAGAAAGATGGATAATGTCTATTTGGTGCTCATCATCTGATGTTCTTTAAGCCCCTACGCTACTCATTAAACTGTGAACAAAAAATTTGGTGAAGATCGATTTTAAAAAAAACTCTGCCAGCCTTGAATGGTAGACCACACAATGTAACATTTGTTTGAGCAGATTCAATAAAGGTATTTTGAATTCAAAGTGTTTGGACACATTATAACACATCTCTGTAGCCATTTCACCCTGAGTGTAGATTAGATTACTTACAGAGTGGAAACAGGCCCTTCGGCCCAACATGTCCACACCGACCTGCCGAAGCGCAACCCACCCAGACCCATTCCCCTACATTTACCCCTTCACCTAACACTACGGGAAATTTAGCATGGCCAATTCACCTAACCTGCACATTTTTGGATTGTGGGAGGAAACCGGAGCACCCGGAGGAAACCCACGCAGATACAGGGAAAATGTGCAAACTCCACATAGAGAGTCGCCTGAGGTGGGAATTGAACCCGGGTCTCTGGCGCTGTGAGGCAGCAGTGCTAACCACTGAGCCACTGTGTCTCCCTGAAAATGGATCTTGTGGTCCAGATTTAGTGGCACTGCAAGACCCCAAAATTATTTTTAATCGCCCTGTGTAGGCACGTTTTGGCAACTTCTAGGGCAGGTGTTACTTGAACCCAGACCTTCTGGCTCAGAGTTAGGGGCATGATCATTGTGCCACATGTCAGTTGTTCAACATTCTTTTCTAAGGACTATTTGTTATGAATTTCACCTGAGTTTCACAAGCTTCAATTATCTGAGCAATAGGATTCTGAGTTCACAGCCTGATTATCAAATCAGAGAACTATTAAAAGATTGGAAGCATGAACAGACTGTTTGTTTGCTTTTAAACGAGATTAAGCATTTTAAATTACAAAGGTTTCACACTTTATGTAGGTTTGCATAGCGAGAGCTGTATGAGGTATTTAGAAGGTTATCTTATTTTTTCCCCACATGGTTCCTGAAGTCTGCCGATGGTCGATAGTGTGCAAATTGGCACTGAGATGGTTTAGGTGGGGGCATGAATTTAGTGGGTGAGTGGTAAGAGTTAGACCAACAAGGACTAAGGCCCAGAAAACTCAGATGCGCCGCCTTTCTCCAGCCTGCCTTCTTATTTGTGTGACCTTGTGTCCTCCTAGGATCTAGAGCATCACAGTGGCTCAGTGGTTAGCACTGCTGCCTCACAACGCCAGTCTTGGGCCACTGTCTGTGTGGAGTTTGCACATTCTCCCCGGGTCTGCGTGGGTTTCCTCTGGGTGCTCTGGTTTCCTCCCACAGTTGAAAGATGTGCAGGTTAGGTGGATTTGCCATGGTAAATGCAGGGTTATAGAGATTGGATAGGGGAAGTGGGTCTGGGTGGGCTACTCTTCAGAGGGTCAGTATTGACTTGATGGGCCAAACAGCCTGCTTCCACACTGTAGGGATTCTGTGATCTACTTCCAGGTTTGACAGTGGTCAACCTTACTTCACACCTCCTACCCCATCCACACCAGAACAAAAGCTTGTTAATTTGTTTTTTTTAACTAAGGTAGGTCTTGTGCATGTGAAATTATCTTGACTCATACTACCCACTTCAACAGCCTCAATCCAACTCAGAAATCCAATATAACCCAAATTTGTATACATTATTAAATACACAAAGACCGTGGAATGAAGAAAAAACTCAGTAGTAAAGTGACAAAATATGTATGTGGATAGAGCAATGAGTCATTGAAATTGGTTACAGATCAGACCAAAGTGAATCCCGTACAAGGAGAAATAGAATCTGCTTAAAACAGCTAAAGGTAAAGTTAAAATAAACTTAAAATTCATTTAAGCCTTCATACTGAGCATATTTATCAACTCTGTGCCTTGATATCAACAAATTGGTCAACTGCTGATTGTAAAATTAAATACGAGGAAGAGAAATTTAAGGTCAAGCCATACAGTGTTCTCAAGTAAAAGATCCATTTGTGAGCACTGAGGTACAAAGGGCAAAACGCATAAGTAGGAGACACTGCAAAAGGGCCCACAAACCAGATTCCTTTGTTCGAGCTATCAAAAAAGGGAGGATCTCAGAATCTCAGTTTCTGAACTTTAAATGTAGAACTTGAGAAGGAAAGGGTAAATCCAGGCAGTTGCTCAAAATATATTGTAAGCATCTAATAAGAATTCACAGGTTCAAAATGGTGCCCTTTCAACTCTTTTGCTTCTGCTATATTGAATTTGTTGGTTTACACTGGAAGTAGGTGTTACCTATGAGATTCAGTAGACTTTCTTGGTCTCTTTCAACTTTGATGTTAGGTATTTCAACTCAATTCTTTGGAATGTGTAAATTTATGGTTGATATCAGGAAATGCTTCCCTCAAAGACTGGATCAATACACAGTGTGGAGTACTGAAAAGAATAATTGAGGCGAAAATCCTGAAATCATTTGTGGATGGATTGGATGCTGTAAAAGGGGGACATCAGATTCATCAGAGTTGAGGAATTGAAATGGGCTGAATTACTTTTCCTGATCTAAATCTATAAGTGAGTTGGCATTAAGTCAGAAATATGTGTACTTTTATTTGATGTTTTGTTTTGTTTGGCAAAATCACAAGCTTGGTTACATGTTGAATTTATTTTTGACTCTTGACATTTCTCAATGACTTTGAACCTCTTGGGATTATTTACTAATTTAGTGGAGTTGGTGAACTTGTAAAACAAAGAGTTGGTGCTCAACTGTGCAAACTTATTTCTTCTTGCAAACTTTAAGCCACGCGATAGCGATTTGAACATTCTGAAACTTTCAACAAATTGTGTCGTCAATTAAGCGCTTGAAAATCAGCTCTTGTAGGTGTACTGCAGGGTGTTGGCTCAATGATTAATTCACTAGAAATATTTAAGATCTTCCAAAAAGGCAATCGAAACAACTTTATAGTTTCATTCCTTTCAGACATCATGGAGGTGCCATGCAGCAGAAAACTATGAATCTGCAACTTGGAAAATGTATGTCCGACAGCCAGTCAAAGCTTATGCTCCATCTCCAAGTCCAAAGACAAAGAAGTTACCGGTAATTACACTGTTTCCCTACCTCTTTCCATCTCTTTAATGCTTTTATCTCTTTTTTGAATATGCACCAACTTTTCTTGAAATTCCAACACGATAGTAGGCAGCTAGCTGTGGTTTTGACAAAATCAATCTTCATTTTGACCTCTGACGGTCTCATGTGAATGTGAACCTTGACCCTAGGTGTTCACCAATCATGTTGTTCGAATGTTGACATCCCTCTTGCCAACGGGGCATTAGCGTTTTACATAAGTAACTAACTGCTTGCACTTTCAGGGCAAGAAAAAGAAGCCCAAAATTGATAAAGATAATGGACTGAACTCTGAGAAGGCACTAAATGTGCCTAACATCACATATGACCATGTCGCTGACAAGGATGACCGAAAATCTGAAAACTCAAACATCGATGGATGTGATTCATCAGGTAGGAGAGAGAAATGAATGACATTCAACAACACCTGGCCCATTGGTTGGTTGAACTAACCATTTCTTGTGTACAATAGGAAGATAGTCTGCTGCCACTTACCCAGTTGCACTGAAGGAAGTTATTTCAAAAGGAAATGTTAGTAGACCCTTTAGATTAGAGTTTCCTACAACATGGTTAAAAATCTCTTGTTGGATAATGGTATGCACAAATATAGAGCGAAGGGTAGAAATTGAAGTTTTGGTTGAGATGAGCCATTTTCTGGTCGAATGTTGCAACAGACTCAAGGATCTAATTAGTCCATCCAAGTCCCCAGTGTTGCTGTGTAAATAATTTGATTCAGAAAAAAATGTTGCTAGCATTTTGTTTAAACTCACAAACTTGTGCGACCTTTTTGAACACCTGTTTGATCTATGCCTCTCAGTGCAGGTAAGTTAGAACTATCCTGAATGCAGCTGAATGACCATGAAAATTTGAAGCATTGTAGTAACTTAAAAGGTAAGATACGAGAGAACAATTTCTGTAATCAAATGACCAGGTTGCTAAAATACAGTGAGGTCTCAAAGATGGTCTGAAAGCTAGGATTGCTGCTGTTGTTTTGCAATGTCTCTGAATATTTGTTGTCCTAACAAATTATGTTATAACATTGCAACCTTGAGTTCTTTACTATTATAAAGAAGGTACAGCAGTGCCCGAGAACACTTTTGAAATAAAAAGTGTTCCAAAATTTTCTTAAAGTATTACAATCACATGTAACATGAGAACCTGTTTTTTAATTAAAAGGAACAGTGTAGCATTTGACCAATACAAAATCCTTTGAACATCTGAGCAATGACCTTATCTGGAAAATGTGTCGAAGGAAATTGATAACTCTGCAAACATATGGCATGTTATAAACACAACTTGTCAAGTTTTTTTAATTATACGTGATAGTCATTAAATAAATGTAGGGTAAATAGATGGAGTTGAGAAGTAATACGATTACACCTGTACTTTCCACTGGGTTTAGCAAGTCTGAGAGAATGGAATTGATTGACAACCTGGCAGCTTGGCAGGTAAAGATGGCACCGAGGAATTCACTATTGGCATAATCTGATTTCCACTGCCATGGACATGAAGATTTTCCTGTTTCTGCAATGGTCACTTGATCCTTAGCACTGATGCTATGCATGGGCAAGAAGTTAAAAATTGACCTTAATATATATGTCCTACAATTGTTTCACCTTAACTTACCGTGGGCGGCACGGTGGCACAGTGGTTAGCACTGTTGCCTCACAGCGCCAGAGACTAGGGTTCAATTCTCGCCTCAGGCGACTGACTGTGTGGAGTTTGCACATTCTCCCCGTGTCTGCGTGGGTTTCCTCCGGGTGCTCCGGTTTCCTCCCACAGTCCAAAGATGTGCAGGCCAGGTGAATTGGCCATGCTAAATTGCCCGTAGTGTTAGGTAAGGGGTAGATGTAGGGGTATGGGTGGGTTGCGCTTCGGCGGGGCGGTGTGGACTTGTTGGGCCGAAGGGCCTGTTTCCACACTGTAAGTAATCTAATCTAATCTAATATCATGAAGCAAAGGGATGCTGGGAATGAAGGGACAGTGCGGAGGAGCAGGCTGTTGTTTCATTCTATCTGGCATGTTTTTGAGAAACAAATATTCCAAAATCATGGAAGTTGCTTTTATTATCTAGGACAGCTCCACAAAATGAAAGTGACTCCTCTTTATTTGTTTTATGGAAACAAATAAATGTATTTCTTTTTCATGACTCTGGAAGTTATATTATTTGATACTAGCACCGAAACATGGTCATGCATTCCCTTGAAGATTCACTGTGTTAGATAAAACACTCCTGTTTCCTGCAAAAATAGTGAACAATCTAATGCATTAAGAATGTGAATAATCTCAATTCGTGCCCTTCATTTCTGGGCTATGTTTTCATTATCATGGAGAATTCTGCAAGGTGTTCCAAAGGAATCCTCTGCAAGAACAATCCCACATGTCCTCACCTTTGTCCCCTTGAGGCTTGTTAATGCTGCATTTATTCACAATATTCTTGCAAATGCATTTTCCAGTTTGTAATCTGATTTGCATACACATGTATTGTGACTGTCAACATTTGATAATTTTTTTCAGTTTTTTTTAACAATGACAAGAGGAAAATAACATTATATATTGAAACCCGTAATACTAAGCATCCAGATTTTAATTATTTTGGAGCGAGGAGACTGACTGTACTTATCTGCTCATTTCTATGGATATGGTGCTTGGTATGAGAAGCCATCAAAACAAATTTCTCAACCCAATTCATTTCCAATTGATGTTGGAACAACATTTCTGAAATGTTAGTGATCCAGAATTGAATTAGGAAAATACTGTGCTGTAAGATGGCCAAGAAAACTAAAGTAAACAGGTAATGGTAATGTTGGCTTGTGGAAAGATTACGAAAATGACCCTTATTAAAATGTAGAATTCAGACAGATCATTTTGTGTTACAAATCTGGAATGCAGTTAGTTGAATCCTATGATTGTGTATCTAATTCAGTTACTATATGAGTGAAGATCACAGAACAAAACCCGAGGTGGCTTTATTTGGAGTATTCGTACAATATCAATATGTACTTTACTAGTTTTGATGTGAAAAGGTTCATCCAAGTGTAGAATGTGAGAGGTTTTGTTTACGTGGAAATAATTTGTGTCTTGGGGCTGGTGGTATCTCACTTTGTGATAAATATGTGGAAACTGACATCTGATATTTAACTAATCGTCCAATCGAGAAAAGCTAAGTGCAGTGGAGTTGGATTTAAATTGAAGTCAAGTGAGAGTTGATTGGTTTGAATTATATGATAACAGCTAAGATAGAAGGAAAGAGAATGGAAAAGGAAGAGGAGGAAAATGTGGTCTATGTTGCCACAATAGATTACACAAGAGAGTAGACACAGTCGGGTGGGTGAATGAGTGGCTGTTGAGGAGAATAGATAAAGCAAAGGATAATAGAGAGACTGTGGACATGAATTGAACAAATTAACTGCAAACAAGTATGAATGAGGGAAATCAGCAAGGAATTAGAGATTACAGAAGGAGCAAAATGATTTTCGATCTCATCAAATTTAACCATATTGAAGATATTTTATCAGCACAATTTAAACTATGGTTAGCATTCACCACATTATATATGTCTTTTTTTTTGTCTATTCCAAACATTGGGCTGAACCTTTGGTTGTCTTCTTCATTAAAAAGAACTGAGGAACTCACAACAATAACTATTATTGTTGAGGTTGGAATACCTCAAGTGACTGTGAAACTGCGGATATGTTGTAATATATTGAGTGTGTGAAATTTTATACTATTTTCTCTGACTCTTTCTATCTTTCTCTGTCTATTTGACACCTTCGTCTGTAACCTCTCTCCCACTTCTGCAAGTATACAGGAAAAGCAAGGATGTTGAAAACAACTGGTAAGTTATTAGCTAGTGTGCACTGTGGTTGTAGATATGCTTGTGTTGTTTTTAAACTTGGACTTTTCAGTGATGTAGTTAATACTGTGAGTGAAATTTCTTGTAACGATTGTCTTGGTGATTAGCTTAGAGTAGAACACTAGAAACCTGCACAATTTAGTCACCAAACTATGAGTGAGGCACACGAAGCATGCTTTGGTTTGTAAATTAATTTGTGGTGTGATTTCTGTGTTTTGTTGTTGAGTACAAATATTGACTGCAGTAAAGGGCTACAATAAGGAGCTAATATATTTGGCAGAGTGGATGATATAGAACTGAATGTGTATTCCGCTCAAAGTTGGAAAAGGCATTACTTAGTTAATATGCACTGCCCAAAACTGATGTCAGTATTTGCAATATTGTACTGTTTGTTTATTTTCCTTTAGAACGAGGAAATAATTCACTTCCCGATATGCTATTCAGTTTGGCGATGACACATTCAGATAGCCCAACCTTCTCTTAAGCCATAGAGTCATCCAAATTGGATATAGAATTCTGAAGACATGGAAGAACAAAGTTCTTGTTCTCTTTTCATGGCTACCTTTCTTGATGGCTTAAATTTGAGGTATTAAACTTGATACCTCAAATACCATTACATCAGTCAGAGATTAGATTCTGTACAGTATGGAAACAGGCCCTTCGGTCCAACAAGTCCACACCGACCCACTGAAGACTAACCCACCCAGACCCATTCCCCTACCCTATATTTACCCCTGGCTAATGCAACTAACACTATGGGCAATTCAGTGTGGCCAATTCACTTAATCTGCACATCTTTAGATTGTGGGAGGAAACTGGATCACCTGGAGGAAACCCACACAGACACAGAGAGAATGTGCAAACTCCACACCGACGGTCGCCCGAGGCAGGAATCAACCCTGGGTCCCTTGCGCTGTGAGGCAGCGTTGCTAACCCCTGAGCCACTGTGCCACCTATTTGAACCACTGTGCTACCCATCTAAGCCATCGTGCCACCCAAGTCCTTTGGGTGAAACCAGGAAATACCAAAATTTGATAGAGGCCATCATGAACTGATTGTGATTTTAAAATGACTCTCTTTAAGAGAGTTTCCAACCATAATTTTTTTGCTTCTCCCTGCTAAAACTGCTCACAAGAGATAGATGGTGATGAGCCAGCATCACATCATCTTTGCCCCATCAATCACTTTGCAAAAGCTTCTCTCACCAATCAGGAGCACTTTGAAGACTGGTTCTTCTCTCTCCTTGCTGTCCTCGGTTTATGAAATGGTGATTTCCCCCCTCTTTTACCAAACTGACATCATTCTGAAAACTGTGCCATTGTTTTGTGACACTTGCCCGAGATTACTTACTGCAGGTGACCTTTGCTCAGTCATTCGCATGCAAAGACTTGTTCCAAGGGCAATGTGTATATGATTATTGAAAGCCTGAAGCATTGTATACTGTATCTGTGTGAAAAATGGGTTCAACCTGTTCAACCTCAAGGAAAAGCTCCCATGTATTGATACTTGTTTCTTGATTTGCCTCTTTCCTTTATGCTGTCTCATTTCAAATTCTATAATGATAAGAGTCGAATGGATTGAGGTGCAAAAAAAGCATTTCCTTCTGGGCAGGTATGAAGAAACTCTTTTTATTCTTTCATCTTAAAAGTGATGCTGTCTTTTTTTCTCTTCTCATTTCCTATCCTCTGATTCCGTCTCTGGCTGGTGGTCAAGTTCGCCAGCATTCTTGGGCTTCCTTTACTCCAACCTATTCCTTCAGCTTTCCTTCTCCTCAAGGTAATGACTGAGTTGGGTGAAATAATTTGATTTGATTTGTTTCCAATACAAACCTTAACCCTCACTGAATGTGGTCAATGCAATGTTCCCATTTCATGAAAGATTAGCTTGTAACTGCTGCTGCAAGACCAAGATGCAGCTACAGCCCAAGACTTCCTGATGTAAAGAGTGATTGTCCCTACATAACACAAATGATATGGTAATGCTGAACAATAGCCCCACAAAACCTGTTGGACTATAAAGTGATGTTGTGTAATTTTGACTTTGGTTTACAAATGGAAGACTGAAGCTATTTGAGATTAAAGACTCCATTCATGTGATTAGAAATAAAAAAAATGATAAAGCATTACACCAGATTTGGAAGACACCCAAAGTTTTCAGATAGTGAAGTGTTAATGCTTTCTATGTATATTTGACTATCGTTCACCACAAACAAATGTTATGGAGAGTTATTCAATGTCTCTCTATTGCATTGTCAAAGATGGGAAGGCTAGTCTGACCACTGGCAGAATTTCCTATTCTTTTTCATGAAGCAACATGGATTTATTTGTGTCTGCCTGGATCAGTGGACTATCTCATTCACATCGTAGCATCTCTCATATATAGTAACATACTAAAATGAAATTTTGCAGGTTAGCTTTATCCCATTGCCTTCTGACTAAGAGACTAAGTAACAAAAAAGTTAACAAGAACTTTTTAAGTGACATAGTTGAAAAGTTATGCTAAAATCTACATTGCTCATGCTATTGGCTACTTAATGCTGACATTTCCCAGGAATCTCATTTGCATTCACTGGAATGAAAGAGAAAGGAGAAATCAATGTATATTTTTGGAGCCTTTCTCCTTCCCTACCCCTCCTCCTGCCCAAAGAATGCAGAACGTAGACCACAAGGATACCCAGATCCCTTTGCACATCACTGATTCCCAAACCATCACCAATGCCATTCTGCTTTGCATAACAATGGAGACAACTGCACACAAATCCACATTATGCTGGATCTGCCATGAATCAACTCAACTTGTCTACATTGCCCTGAAGACACCTTACAACCTCCTGATCACTCACAATCCAACATAATTTTGTATCATTGACAAACATAGAAATATTAATTTTGATTCCTCCACCCTAATGGTTGATACATATTACAAATAACTGGGGTCCAAGCACATGCCCCACCTGCCATTGCCTTTCACTCTGAAAATAGCCCAATTATTCCTACTTTTGTTTCCTGTCGGCTCCTCAATTCTTAGTCCATGCAAGTGTGTTATTGTCAATCCCGTTGATTTTGCACACTTAAACTCTATAAGTGTCTTTTTACAGTACAGCTGGAGGAGTTCTCCTCTCCCAGCACCTCAAATGAATCCTCACCTACAATATGCCAACTCGGCCAACTCTGATCTCTTCAAGTGTTCTTTCTTCCTCAATCTCTGGTCCACCAAAAACGCCTCCCCACTGTGTCCCTTAGCAACCTGAAATATTTCCAGATGCTTGGACGTCAGTTCAAATGGTTGTTGGCTGTGGTTTTGTACCACAGGAGTGCTTGAGTTTTAACAGGCTAGATTGGCAAACCTGGTTGGTTGTCAGATGGGAAACAGGATAGTGAAATGACAATGAGGTCCTGCCATTAAATTTGGCACGTACCCATTATTTCCAACTGTCACTAGAAGGCATTTACTTTGTAGCTGCAGTTTGTTATCTAACAGAATAGCATACAGAGCCAGATAAACATTACAACACTGTTTTCATTTTATTGTGGAAATAATCTCTGATCGTGTTTTTGGGATCCTTAGGGGGAGGGGGAGCAGCCTTAAGTCATGGTCTACATTGGCACCAATGACATAGGTCGGAAGAGAGATGGGGACTTGAGGCAGAAATTCAGGGAGCTAGGATGGAAGCTTAGGGCAAGGACAAACAGAGTTGTTTTCTCTGGTTTGCTGCCCGTGCCACGTGCTGGTGAGGTGAGGAATAGGGAGAGAAAGGAGTTGAACACGTGGCTACAGGGATGGTGCAGGAGGGAGGGTTTTGGGTTTTTGGATAATTGGAGCTCTTTCTGGGATAGGTGGGACCTCTACAAGCAGGATGGTCTTCATCTAAACAATATCCTGGGTGGGAAATTCGCTAAAGCTATTAAGGTGGATTTAAACTAATACAGCAGGGGGATGGGAACCAAAATTGTAGGACAGGTACAGACGAGGATGAGAGTAGGGAGTTCCAAAATCAAGTGTCTCACACTGGCAGGCGAGAACCTGGTTTGAAGTGTGTGTACTTCAATGCGAGGAGCATCCGAAATAAAGTGGGTGAACTGGCAGCGTGGGTTGGTACCTGGGACTTCGATGTGGCCATTACGGAGACATGGAGGGACAGGAATGGCTGTTGCAGGTTCCGGGATTCAGATGTTTCAGTAAGAACAGAGAAGATGGTAAAAGAGGGGGCGGTGTGGCATTGTTATCAGGGACAATATTACAGTTGTAGAAAGGATGTTTGGGGACTCATTAACTGAGGTAGTATGGGCTGAGGTTAGAAATAGGAAAGGAGAAGTTGCCATGCTGGGAGTTTTCTATAGGCCTCCAAATAGTCCCAGAGATGTAGAGGAAAGGATAGCAAAGATGATTCTTGATAGGAGTGAGAGAGGCAGGGTAGTTGTCATGGCGGTCTTCAACTATCCAAATATTGCCTGGGAACACTACAGTACGAGTACTATAGATTTTGTCCAGTGTGTGCAGGATGGCTTCCTGACACAGTATGTAGACAGGCCGACAAGGGGTGAAGCCAGTTTAGATTTAGTACTGGGTAACGAGCCTGGCCAGGTGTTAGATTTGGAAGTAGATGAGCACTTTGGAGACAGTGATAACAATTCTGTCAGGTTTACTTTCATGATGGAAAGGGATAGGTGTACTCCACCGAGCAAGAGTTACAGCTGGGGGAAGGGAAATTATGATGCAATTAGGAAAGATTTAGGAAGCGTAGAATGGGGAAGGAAACTGCAGGGGATGAGCACATTAAAAATGTGGAGCTTATTCAAGGAAAAGCTCCTGTGTGTCCTAGATAAGTATGTACCTGTCAGGCAGGGAGGAAGATATAGAACGCGTGAGCCGTGGTTTACTAAGGAAGTGGAATCCCTGGTCAAGAAGAAGAAGAAGGCTTATGTTCGGACAAAATGTGAAAACTCAGTTAAGGCGCCTGAGGGTTACAAGGAAGTCAGGAAAGATCTAAGAAGAGAGCTCAGCACAGCCAGGAGGAGACATGAGAAGTTGTTGGCGGATAGGATCAGGATTAACCCTAAGGCTTTCCATAGGTATGTCAGGAATAAAAGAATGATGAGAGTTAAATTAGGGCCAATCATGAGAGGTTGTGTGTGGAGTCAGAGGAGCTAGGGGAAGCACTAAATAAATATTTTACAACAGTGTTTACTATAGAAAATGAAAATGTTGGTGAGGAAGATACAGAGATACTTGCATCTAGACTAGAAGAGATTGAGGTTCACAAGGAAGAGGTATTAGTAATACTGCAGAGTGTGAAAATAGACAATTCCCCTGGGCTGGATGGGATCTATCCTAGGATCCTCTAGAAAGCAAGGGAAGAGATTGCCGAGCCTTTGACATTGATCTTCAAATCATCATTGTCTACAGGAATAGTGCCTGAGGACTGGAGGATAGCAAATGTGGTTCCTTTGTTCAAAAAGGGTAGTAGAGACAACCCTGGTAATTACAGACCAGTGAGTCTCACTTCAGTTGTTGTAAAGTGTTGGAAAAGGTTATAAGAGATAGGATTTATAACCATCTAGAAAAGAATAATCTGATCAGGGACAGTCAGCACGGTTTTGTGAAGGGTAGGTCGTGCCAAGCGAATCTTATTGAGTTTTTTGACAAAGTGACCAAACCGGTAGATGAGAGTAAACTGATTGATGTGGTGTATATGGATTTCAGCAAGGCATTCGATAAGGTTCCCCACAGTAGACTATTATACAAAATGCGGAGGAATGGGATTGTGGGAGATATAGCAGTTTGGATCAGTAATTGGCTTGCTGAAAGAAAACAGAGGGTTGTCGTTGATGGAACATGTTCACCTTGGTGTCCAGTTACGAGCAGCGTACCGCAAGGGTCAGTGTTGGGTTCACTGCTGTTCGTCTTTTTTATAAATGACCTGGATGAGGGCTTAGAAGGGTGGGTTAGTAAATTTGTGGATGACACTAAGGTTGGTGGAGTTGTGGATAGTGATGAAGGATGTAGTAGGTTGCAGAGAGACATAGATAGGATGCAGAGCTGGGCTGAGAAGTGGCAAATGGAGTTTAATGTGGACAAGTGTGAGGTGATACACTTTGGACGGAGTAATCGGAATGCAAAGTACTGGGCTAATGGTAAGATTCTTGGGAGTGCAGATGAGCAGAGAGATCACGGTATCCATGTACATAGATCCCTGAAAGTTGCCATCCAGATTGGCAGGGTTGTTAAGAAGGCATACAATGTCTTGGCCTTTATTAATAGAGGGATTGAGTTTCGGAACCAGGAGGTTATGCTGCA
The DNA here is from genome assembly GCF_047496795.1 of Chiloscyllium punctatum. Taxonomy (NCBI): domain Eukaryota; kingdom Metazoa; phylum Chordata; class Chondrichthyes; order Orectolobiformes; family Hemiscylliidae; genus Chiloscyllium; species Chiloscyllium punctatum. The sequence continues at coordinate 33,390,876 of NC_092760.1, read as the reverse complement.
GCTGTACAAAGCTGTGGTACGGCCACACTTGGAGTATTATGTACAGTTCTGGTCACCGCATTATAAGAAGGATGTGAAAGCTTTGGAAAGGGTGCAGAGGAGATTTACTAGGATGTTGCCTGGTATGGAAGTAATGTCTTATGAGGAAAGGCTGAGGGCCTTGAGGTTGTTCTCATTAGAGCGAAGAAGATTGAGAGGTGAGTTAATAGAGACATACAAGATAATCAGAGGGTTAGATAGGGTGGACAGGGAGAGTCTTTTTCCAAGTATGGGGACAGCAAACATGAGGGACACAACTTTAAAGTGAGGGGAGATAAGTATAAGACAGATGTCCAGAGGTAGTTTCTTTACTCAGAGTAGTAAGGGTATGGAATGCTTTGCCTGCAACGGTAGTCGATTTGCCAAGTTTAAGTGCATTTAAGTTGTCATTGGACAGGCATATGGACTTACATGGAATAGTGTAGGTGGGATGGGCTTCAGATTAGTACGCAGGGCGGTGCAACATTGAGGGCCAAAGGGCCTGTACTGCGCTGTAATGTTCTATGTTCTATGTAATCTCTGAAATAAGACATAGATGATCAGAATCCTGTGGCTTTGAAAATTGAACAGAGTTGCGCCATGAATAAAGTTGCTGCTGGAATTGGTAAGCCTGCACAATGAGACTGACCCTGACCTTGTTGAAAGGAATTTATGAAGGTGGAAGTAGTTGTCTCATATTGAGGTCATAAGGAGTACTCTGTATGTGATTAAAATTAATAGGAAGGTCTGGTCAGGTGAGTGCTCTGTCTGTGAAGTTGGCATAAATAGTTCTGAATTTCTGTGATGTTTGTTTCTGTAAATATGCTCAGTATATTACAATGAAATAAGAAACAGTCTGTTGCTGGAACACTGTAGCTTGGTATTTTTTTGAAGTTTCTTTAGCAGGTGGGAAGAACAATATGACGTGCGTGTTCTGTGTCTGAATAGCAAATCCTAAGTGCAGAGCATTATGGTCTGGGTAGGACAGCAGTGTTATATAACTGTGGAAATATTTTCTCCTTTTGCACAATCAACTTCAATCAAAAAATTGTGGCAGCATGTTTTCTTTAGGTATGAATTTGAATGGCAGAGTGGAGGGTTACCAGACTGCAGAACAAGGGATGTAAATGTACTGTTCTACCATTGATCAAGGTAGATTTTGAGTTTGTATATTAGTGAATTGATGGCACATTTTACGTCTTTTCCCATTCTTATTTCACTGTATGTTTCCTCTGAGTTAGAAATGGGATGCAATATTGAGCTTTCCTTTGGGTGTCAATATTTTTGAACGAGATTTCCCTGTTTTGTGTGCCTGGCTTGAGCCTGCCAGCTGTATAACAAAGTCACTAAATCATTTTGTGAAGCAGTTTTCTCTCCACAGACATTGACTCAAACTGAGTAATGCTCCTTCACACCTACCATCCTCTGTTAATGCCAAGTGTACCCCTCTCCGCCCATTCCCTAATCCAACTCTCTTTTAGTTTTCAGCCTAATGTTGACCCTGTGAGTTGAAACATAACAAGCACTTCTGTCCTTGTCTCAGCCTGATTTTCACACTCATTTGGAGTAAACTTTCTTTTTTCGCAATAACAAAATGGGCAGTGGAAATATATCATAGTTGGTCCAATTTTCACCATCCTGACCATAACAGTCTACCTCACCTTTTCCAGGAGGTTGGGAGTGGAAGTCTTAATTGAGTTTCATCCCTTTAATCTGAGGGTATAAAGATTACTGTTTTCCCTAATATTTGTTAACGGAGCAAAAACAAGGGTTTGAACTGTTTGCTTACCAAGTCAGTATAACTCTTTGGAGAAGCTTTGCTTTGCTTTGTAGAATGAAAAATGCATATTTCATTTTATATGCACTCCATGAAACCTCATTTCAATCAGTCAAGGGCATCCACTATGTTCTAGTCTGATGAACCTCCCTTCACTTTGGACTGGGGTGGTTGTGCTTGGGTGGACGGTGAATTATTAAATAAACTGCCCTGTGGATACATTAGGTTTCCCTTTTCAGTGTTGTGCGTTGGGCCATTATGTTTCCTTTAGCTAATGGTGACATTTCAGATTTATCTCCTCGCCCACACTAGCCACAAAGGTTCATCAAAGGTGAGTGCTGCTTTATTGTTGGAATTAGCTGATGATCGGGGTCACCAACTTCAGGAGCTTCAACACCAGATAATCTTTGCCTTCATTTCTGGGAATGTATCTTAAAAATGTGTGCAAAATATCCAATTATCAGTCTGTGTCTACTATATGCAAGCAAGCAATGTGTAGAAACCAAGCCCCCAACTTTTCCGGTACTGGATAATTGGAGACTGGATATATGATGCAAAATGTGCTTGGGGACCCTGTAGGTGTGCTGATGCTCTGACTTTGTTGGAATTGCCTGGGACTTTTAAAATTCTGACAGGCAATTCGCCTGTGCCTCAGTGCACTCTGGAGAAGTCTTTGACTCTGGGATAGAGTCAGAGACCTCAGAGAGTTCTGACTTACTGAATAGTAACACAGGAGATATCTGCCAGATTAAAGCTATATCGAACTCCTGGGTAAATGAACACATGGCCACCACTTCTCCCACACAGTCTTGACTCCCCCAGTTAACCTTTTGACCAATCTTTCTCACCTCACAGGTAACCCCCAATCCCACCTGACCAGACGCCCTCTGTCAGAACAACCCCTCCCCCCCCCCACTCCAGTTCAACTAAACTCCATCTCCTGACCTGACCAAAACTCGCTCCGGCCCACCTATCCCTTCACGTAGCTGCCAGCACGTTCACATCTTAGCCACCCTATCCCCTTACATCAACCAGATTCATTCACTAAGTCACTGAAAAGCAGTTTGAATGTCCCAAAGATTTTCACTTCCTGAATGACCACTTACCTGTGCTTTGCCTTACCCTGATGATCCAATATTACAAGGAAGAACTTTGATTTTAGCTAGTTGCTGCATTTGTCAACATTACATGTCCTGGGGCGGCACAGTGGCTCAGTAGTTAGCACTGCTGCCTCATTGCGCCAGAGACCCAGGTTCGATTCCAGTCTCGGGCAACTATCTGTGTGGTGTTTACACATTCTCCCTGTGTCTGTGTGGGTTTCCTCCGGATGCTCCCGTTTCATCCCCCAGTTCAAAGATGCGCGGGTAAAGTTGGATTGGCCATACTAAATTGCCCCCATAGTGTTCAGGGATGTGTAGGTTAGGTGCATTAGTTAGAGGTAATAGGGTAGGGGAATGAGTCTGGGTGGGTTACTCTTCGGAGGGTCAGTGTGAACTTGTTGGGCTGAAGGGCCTGTTTCCACACTCTAGGCGTTCTATCAATTTCTAAGTGTGGAGGACTATTTGGATAGAAAGGAATAGAAGTGGATGTGGCAATTTGCTGGTGATTGTCACTCCCAGCTGTGTCAATGTTTGCAGTAGATAGCTTGATGCTCTAATGTGCAAAAGCAGCACCTCCTTAGTTAACTGAGTCTAGTTACAGTTCCTATGCTCAGTTCCTTCTATGGCTGCTACTGAGAGCATATGTTTGATTAACAATGATTAAGGGTTAGTTTGGGGAGGTGGGACTGGTAGTTGTAAGGTTATATGTATATATGTTTGGAGAACAGGATTGGATTTGTCACCAAATAAGCTGCTCTCTCTCTCTCTCACTGTCAAAGCTCATTTGTGAATGTCAAATTACGCTGAAGATGCTAGAGGGTTGCCAGCACCTGTTACAAACTCTGACCAAACCACCAACTTTATATGATCTGGTTAGGGACCAATAACTTTTATTTTTTTAACTAGACAAAAGGTGAGGTCCAATGGACTTACCAGGAGAATAAAGCCACACGATTCCACAATTTTGAATAAGCATGAGGACTTTACTATGCATGTTAGAACAGGCATACAATCCACAATATGTTTAAAAGTTATTCCTAGCACTCAGAATTAACATGTGATTGAATAACCCATAGGGCATATTATGTAACTTCCTTGAGCATTCATTATCCAGAACTGTTCAATGGCTGTAGGGCTTCCTAGAGTCTTCACTACGCAAAGCCAGTGTAGTTTCAGCAACACTGTTAATAGCAGCTCTGCCTACCATCGAGGTTTTGTCTTGCCTTTCCATTTCCAACTTACTGTGACCCCAGAATGCTCCTTAGTGACCCATGAACCATCCTTTGTAACCTGTTGGAAACTTCACAATTAGTTCTGCCACAATGTCTACATTGCATGTAACTGATTTTGGATCAGCCAAATTTTGCAAGCCTTTCATGTGTTCTGTACCCCAAAATGTCCCCAGTCACACAGCTGCTAACTTGCTCAGTGCAAACAAAAGGGATATATCTGGAGGATTTTGCCACAAAAATTTACATCAATATGAACCAATTAGGTGAGGAGAAGGGAAGTGTTGGGTACAAATAGCAACTGTTGTTGTATTCTGAAGTGCTTTATCAGACTGATGCTTGTTTTCTCAACATTTATTTGTCACAGTGAAGAAATCCCTGGGAATGCTTGATGTGAACAGTGGAGCCTTGTCGAGAGCAAACAGCTATGCAGATGATCTTGACCTTATCGAGGGAGAGCCAGTACTGGCTCCCATCACACACGTTTCTCAGTAAGTGACAGTGCTCGGTTGCATTGAATTGATTCTGCTGTGAGTTTTGGGAATGCTTTCGGGACTTGCTGCAATAACTGGTGTGGAGTCTGTTCCAAATTGCAGACATAGACCCAGAATGTTTTGAATGGTGCATCCAAGGCAATGGGTCTGTTTTACGCAATAAAAGCCCCTGAAATTTTCAGGTACGGTGTTCCAGACAGTTTACTATTAAATGCATTGTTGAGATTGTTAATAACTTTATTTTTGCAAAATATGGGTGGATTCAATTTCCCCAACAATCTTTTAAGCATCACAAAAAACGCTGGCTTGGAATCAAAGTGGACCTTGTGAAACAACGGTAACCAAAGGGAAACACTTGCAAGTGAAATATTCTGAAATGCAAGAGATGGATGTACAATATTGGATCAGCAAAAATATAATGGGAACATTTCATAATAAAGCTCAAGGTGGATTCTTTCTGATCCTGGCCCGACCACACCCCCTCCCACATATGACTTGCCGAAATATAATTACTGAAAGGAAATTGGATGGGGAGGTGCACAAACCCTTAAGGGAGATTTTCCAAGTTTCTTTTCTCCTTGGTTTGAAAATCCAGTGCATTTGCTCATGGCAGTGTGCCTCTCCCTACCCCAATTTCCTTTTACTGGCTACTGTTAGGCAAATCAGTAGCATGTGGGCACAGGACCAGGAAAATCTACCCCTTCACATATCAAAGTTCTTACTCATCAGTTCAGACACATAGGGAGTCATTTTAACCTTAACCCACCCAGCAGGGAGTTGACTAGATTGGATCAGATGCCCCTTTCATATTGCAGCTGATTTTACATTTCATTGACTTTGATGAAAAGTAATACCGAGCAGAATGTAAAACAGGCATCTGATGTGACCCGGTCAAATTCTCGGCCCCATAGCCAGATTAAAATTACTCCCCTTCAGAGGGTTATCAAGCTTGATCAGACGTAATGCTATCTTGTTGCTTTATTTTTTTTTGTTTGTTAATTATTAATAACCTTTGCAATTCTTGTTGAGCTGTTTGTGGTTTCTGTGGATTTAAATCCCCAAGTATCACACTGGGTGTGAGCTGCTCAATTAACCACAAAGTTGAAGCTGTCAGTGCAGATGGAAAGCTCAGTCAGTGGTGGGCTGGAACATAAGTTTGTGCCTATGAGTGTATTATCGAAGAACTTGAAATTTTATTGTTTGTTTGAAAGCAATTGCACATTAAAACAATCCCTTATGGATTGCTTGGGTCTCAATCGGATATTGTAGTGGCTTGGAGAAATTCGATTGAAAACGTTGTGACTTGTGAGACACCATCGCTTCTCCTTCATTCTAGTTCTTAGTAACAACATGACTATATGTGGATTATAACCAATTATTATAGCTTTCTGCTCATTGTAATCTTGAGAACGAGTGTTTCATTCAGATCAAGAATTTTCAAACAAGTAGGAAACTATTACTGTGCTGTTCCTTGTTGGTAGCTCTGGTTCTCTGTCTTTGTTGTGGCCTTTTCTCCAGGTAATTTGGGCCTTTAGTCTGACAGATTTGTTTTCATTGAATCAGCTTGTCCACAGTGAGTGTTTTCTCAAGGGGAAAAATTAGGATGTAGCTGAACTTTCTCCCTGAATTTCAAATTCAGAAAGAAATTAATCAATCCCAGGAACAAGAGATTTGCTCATGTATTGAATTCCCAAACATTCTGCCTTTGTATTAAAATGTAACAGAATGTTCCAAGTAACATGGAACTTAGTTTAGCTGTATCATATACAAATTGGATTATTTTGCTAATGCACCAGCACAGACTTCAAACAAGGGATAAAGAGTCTCCTGTAACCTGTAACCTTATCTAGTGAATTGGAGAGAAGGTTAGGGCATTCAAACAAAGTACTAAATTAACTGTTCTAAGACAACAGAATAAGGTCACAAGAGACCTTGAGTGATGCATTGAATACAAAATTCTGTTATTTTGAGTACCACAAGTTAATGTAGCATTTCAGCTTTTTGATGGTCATTTCATTGAACATCAGAGGATGTGCCACTGTTGTGGCCTCAAACTGAGAAGAGCAAAATATTCATGTAATCATTATTGGAATCTTTACTTTGTGAATCATAATTCCATTTTTGGGTGGGAGACAGCTGATGTCTCCCAGCTCAACCTCCTGTGAAGACATGCCTTCTACTATGGAACAACAACGACAACTGCCCGAAAGACTGAGTCCCAGAACCGGAGAAGATGGGGCTACCTGACATAAAACGGAGCCAAGAACAAGAGCAACAAGGGGGTAAGTGTGAATTGTGTTAAGAAAGGAGAAACCAGTAAAGCCGTAAGTGAAGTCTGGAGGCCTTACACTTAAAAAACAGATTCCATTGATGAAAACCTGGGAACAAACAGAAAGGATTCACGTGGGAAGAAATAATTGTGAAGGCTGGAGAAAATTAAGACAATGAAGAGGTCTTGTTGCACAGTGGAAAGCATCTCTAGCTCTGAGTCAGAAGCTCTGGGTGCAAATACCACTTCTGGACATGATAACCATGCAAAGTGTGTCATTATGGGGATAAAGCAACTTTATTATTAATCTATAAAGTTTTTCAATACACCTATGGCAGATGCGAAGAGAAGAGATTCCTGGTCAGCTAGAAATATTGGTAGCTTCAGAACAACAACCTCCCCAGGTTCAAAAGTACACGCACAAGGTTCTTACTATCATTTGCTGTGATCTGTATTTTCCAACTATGTCGATCATTTAGGGGATTATGTGGTCTGGTTTGTATGAGGATAGCCACTTTCCACTCAAATGAGAAGAGTCTTGTAAATGAGCTGTAGTTTATTCCAACTCTGCAATAATTTACCGGTTGTAGAGTAGGCTGTTCATTACTGCAAGACTGTGTCTGGAGAACCTAGCCTTAGCTTTGTCTTTCATTAGATCCTACTTTACTCTCCCATCACGTCCTCATGGTGCAGTCATGGGAGAAAAATATCATCATTTCAGCCAACTGGCTGTCCCCTTTGCAGTGATTTCTATTAATTCTGTGAAAGCTTTCCTTTTATCAAGTCTAAGTTCAGGGAGAGGCTTGGAAATGTTGATGCTGAGCTGAGCGTCAAAGACTGTGTCCTCTGAGAACTGGTCCAGACACTCAGCCCACTATCCTGGGTGAAGTCTCTCAGCTTGATTCGTGTTGGTGCATCTGGGTTTTACTCCGTATAATTCAAGGAAAGATCAGCTCTTTAGGTGAGTTCAATAGAATTATGATCGGCTCTGACTGAGGTTCTCTGTTCACATTTTCCATGGAACCAAAGGAGTTGGTGGAAGAAATTGAGTGTATTAAAAATGGCATAACCATGGAGCAAGCCTCACCACATAGTGCAGGGAGACTCTGGTTATGGTCTCACAGTGAATGTGTAGACAGGATTTGTAGACAGGAGCAGTATAACTGACTAATTGTTCAATAGATTCAATTATCATTGTCATTTATGAAGGAAATCTGTGGGTTGCCACTTTGAGTTGCAAGTTGGAGCGCAATTATCTGGAATTACCATTACCGTGGCTACACTGGATGCAAAGATCCTGCGTCTTTTGGCTTCCCTTTGCAAATTACTCCCCTACCATTGGATTCCCCACCCTTGATCTATCTCTTTGTTATCTTCAGTCCGTGCTCCTTACCTGCTCAGTTCTTAGTGTTTTGTACATAGCAGCTGCTGATGTGAAACCATGAACACTTAACTACAGGGGACTGTATCTTTTATGAGGTTCAACCTTTATAAAGTCCAGTAACTTTGCCACCACATTTCTGTGCTCTGTTTGGAGGTAGGGAAGTGGATGGCAGCAGGGCACTGCCCCCCGTGGGAAAGGAAACTTGCTCAGTAACAGTGCTGTCCCACCCAATTTAAATGTCTTTGATCCGTATCTAAATCAATCCTGCACCCGCCCAGTAAAACGAATCAATGGGAAAAAACAGGGACACATCCCTACTTTAAAAGAAAACCCAAAACATGAGAAGAAAAAGATTAGCGAAAAGTAACATTTCCCAAAGGGATTAAGTCAGTATTTATAACTTCAAACTGACGCATTCAAAAATAAAAATAAACTATGATGTGGAAGCAGTTTGAATGCGACTTTTAACTGGTAATTATGTTTCATGATATTTTCCATGTTTGGAGACTAATGTGGTGGGATGTTAAAGTGGTATGTTGAGTATTCTCTATTCCTAAAAGAATGAAGTTGGTTTTAAGAATATTTGCATGACTGTTCTGCAATGAGAGGCACGTGCATGCATACATCAGACACACACATCTTAGGTATATGTAAAATGCATGCTCTTGTACAAGATGAAAATTCTGAAGGGTGAAGCAAAAGTGTTAAACTTTTTTATTTTAATGGTATTTAAAGCTTTTCATTGGAGACAAATGTACTTGGCATGCAATCAGTCAACCTACCAGTGAACAAAAGAATTCTTCACTCAGTAAGTTGACATTCCTCATCAGGAAATCTGCACCCCTTGCTCGAGAGGGGAAAAGAAGCATGTTCATCTATTTTGGCTTCAAAGAATCTTCAAAGCGTTCGCTTAAAAGATGTTTAATTTTGAACAGTTGCATGCAATTTATTGATAATGAAAGCTGATGACATCATGTCCATGACATTGTGTTCAATTCCAGTTGACAAGTGGGTGCTAAGAACACACATGCGTTTTAACTAAGCTTACATAGCAATAAAACCAATTGATGTGTGATGTTGATACAGCAGTTTGCAGTCAAACTTTAATTCTGCCAGTACCCTTTCTAAGGTTTTCTGTAATGTCTAGTTTGGTTTCTGTAAAAAAATCTGATGCTTGTTTTCTGGTTCAATGCACAATGGAGACAATGAAAAGCTCTACATAGTTTGATTTCTTGAATTTAAATCATTAAATGTACTTACAGTTCAGGGTGTTATTATAGTTAGTGAATGGCTATGTTTTTAACAATGCCCTGAAAGAATATTGGGTTCAGTTTGGTAACAGCATAACATAGCCATTCTTCTGTTAGGTTGAGTTTTAGATTGTTCAGCTTTAATGCTATGTTTGACCAGTTCTTGCTCTTTGAGTTTTTTGAACAAAATTTGATTCCACTGTCAAAGTAGAAGGTTAGTTGGGCTTGATACCAAAAATAGTCACTTGAAAAAATTATAGATGAATTATAGGGTTTACAAAACTCCAGTCTTTAATTGAATATCCCATTCCACTATATTTAAATGCAGCATTTCTGAACCTCATCCTTATATTATTGGAGTTGACTTTATAGAAAGGCTAATCCATTTCCTTTGAGGCCTGGGAGAGAGAATAATAATTAACTCAAGCACTTTACTTGAGCTTTTTGTTCAGGTGATAGCAACAGTTGATTAGAGTAATGAAATTTCTGTGATGTACATGGACTTCCAAAAGGCATTTGATAAAGATCATTTCATAAATACAGCAACAGAGTTGATGTGCTTGGAATATTAAGGTCATGAGCAACATGGATGTGAAGTTAGATGAGTGGGTGTAGATGGAGGAGTGTGGTGGATACTTGGTTTTTGATTCAGAGGAAGGTGTGCAGTGGGGATCTCTGGAGTTGGTATGAAGACCATTGTTTTCTCGTTATGTTTTTATGACCTAAACTGAAGTACAGGACAAATTTCACATTTGAAGGTGACACAACTTGGAATTGCTGGGAACTGAGAGAAAAATAATGATAGATGTCAAGACCAGATGGCCAGGCAGGTAGAATGAGTAGATACCAGACTGAGATTTAATAGGAGATATTATAATGGGATCAATTTTGGAAGAAGGAATGAGCAGCGGTAATGTAAGTCTAAAATCAGTCTAAAGAGGGGGTGGGAACTGAAAGGTCTGCGGTTATGCATGCACAAATCATTGGAAGTGACAGCTTGAGATAAGCGGTTAGTCATACATGTACTGCATCTTTGCATTTGAGATGTATCAATTACAAAATGCAGGAAAGCTTGTTATTAACCTTCGTAAAATGTTAATTTGGCTTCAGCAAGGAATTGAGTCCAATTCTGGGCACCACACTTTAGATAGGAGAGGAAGGAAGAGAGAGATTTTAAAATATATTTACAATTTTGTTTTATTTGCCCATCCCTAATTGCTCAGAGGGCAGATTAAGAGTCAACTATATTGCTTTGGGTCCGGAGTTGCAATGTAGGCCTGACCAGGTAAGGACAGCAATTTCCTTCCCAAAAGTGCATTCGAGGGTTTTTTCCCAACTATTCTTTCATGGTTATTCTTAGACTTTTAATTCAATTTTTTCCCACCATCTGCCATAGTAGGTTTTGAACCTGGGACCCCAGATCCTGGGTCTGCTGGATTACTAGCCCTGCAGCAACACGTCTAGTCCATCAGTTTCCCATAAATGTTTCTGGGGATTAGGAATTTCGGTTATGTGTCTGCATTAGTGAAACCATAGTTGTTTTCCTTAAAAATGAAGGTTAAAAAGTATGTTTGATAAAGGTAATCAAGACTATAAAGGGTCTAGACGGAGTAGACCCTTTGGAAAGACATTAATTTAAGATGACTAACAAGCAAACTAATGGGAGGCACAGCAGCTCAGTGGTTAGCACTGGTGCCTCACAGTGCTAGGGTCTCAGGTTCAATCTCAACCTGGAGCGACTGGCTGTGTGGTTTACACATTCGCTTTGTGTCACCGTGGGTTTCCTCTCGGTGTTCCGGTTTCCCCGCACAGTCCAAAGGTGTGCAGGTTAGGTGGATTGGCTGTGCTAAATTGTCCACAGTGTCCAGGGATGTACAGGCAAGGCGAGTTAATCTTTGGGCAGGGCCACAGGGATAGGGGAGTGAGATGGGTAGATGTGGACTCAATAGGTTGAATGGCCTGCTTCCATGCTGTAGTGATTTTATGATGTAACAAGAGGGAGCAAAGTTTTAAACAGTGACTGCCAGAGAGTGTCGTGGATGCAAATTCAATTGTGGCTGTCAAAAGGGACTTTGATAAGCACTTGAAGAGAAAGCAATTTTCAGGCCTGTAGGAGAGGGTGAGGTATAGGTGAGATGCAGTGGGTTAAGTAGTCTCCTTCAGTTTTGTAAACATTCAATTGAACATTGCTGCACATGAGGAAACTAATAGCAGTATTAAGCGAAAGGATTGCAGGCATTTTCGAATGTGATAAATGGCAGATGGTCGAGCAACATTCTCTTTTAAGATATAGGTATGCTTCATTAGTGAGGAATAAGATGTAAGCAGCACCTTGCAACTACACAGCTTCACAGGAATATTGCTGTCCAAAACTGTTTAATCAGATGATGAAGCATCTATTTGTCTGTCACTAGATATCTCTTCGCCTTGCAATTGGAGGGGGACAATAGCGAAGCAAAGATAGGAGCTTTAGCAATTTTTAGCAGAAATGTGATTGCTGGAAGGAGAATGTCATATGATGAACCAGGGTTGGTAACCCTAACTACTGTGCCCCACATCATTTTCCACCAACTCCCTACTTCTCCAGGGGAGAAAATATTTCCTAGTAAAACTTTGGAAAGATGTAGGAAAATTATTGTGATAATAGCCATATCGAAGGTCATGAAAAAAGTCCCAGGCAACAAAGAAGTGACAGGTCAGAACGCTGAGGCTGCATAAATGTGAAGTGAAGTTGGTATATATTGTTTCTTTTATCAGGGTTTATTATATTGTAACCAAGAAAATGTAATGATGCTTGAGAGAGAGGTGACTTCCACTTCATTTGATGGACTTGTTTGGTTACTTTGTAGAGTGTAAGTACTAATCTGAAGTGCATCAGCATAAGAAAGATCCTGACACTTTGAACTCAGAAATAAACAGCTTACCTAAATTAGTTTTTGGGTGGCACTTACAATGGGAATCCATTCAATACATATCGCACCTTTGGTGACATATTTTGAATATGGGTGATGTCCTTTTAAATTGTATAGTCAAATATTCTGGTGCCACAGTCAAAATTTATGTTGAACTTGTGTATTATTTTATTTACTGGATGTTGCTATATCAACTTATTTTCCCCTCACCTGTGAGAACCAGTGCAGTTCCTTAAAGCATCTTCTCAAATCTGAGGCTTTTAAACACTGGAGGAATCCTGGCTCTTTTTTAACCCTTTCCTTAGTGCCCTTTTAATGTTGGAAAACAGAAAGGGCACGGCTATGGTAAGGGACTAACAGACTGGAGGTCACAAAGTCAAATTCTACTGGGCAGATTATGGGCTAGCAGTGAGCGGTAACCATGAAAGCAGTTGGGTTATTGTAAGAATCCAATTACACCCCAAATCTCATCAGAAAACCGAACCTTCACACTTTTGACTGGCCTGATCTCATGTGACTAGAGTTCCAGACTACATGATTGCTTAATACCCTTAAAGTGACGAGAAACGCACAATAATCACTGCTTTCCTCATGTCACACATATTTCAAGATCAAATAATTTTTGATATAAATTCATTTTTAGTAATTGTAAGATGAATAATTGCAATGTAACCTAGTTATTGAGTTATGGGCTGTTTCTAATAACTATAGAGTGGCATGTTTTATTCCTCCCTATGGTTGAATCTTACCAATGGAATTGGTTTATTCAAATTACTTAAACTAAGGATTATTAAGTGCACTTGGTTGACAAAACCACTGGAAATGACTTAGAGTGTTGTCAGAATAACCTAAAGAATAGAATCACACCCAAACTAAAGCATTAACTAACTACATTTGAAACCGAAGGCATCTTTTCTGCCTGAATATTAATTCTGCTTCCTCTCCAGAAATGCCGTCAGACCTGCTGAGTTTTTCCAGCAATTTCTGCTTTTGTTTCTGATTTCCAGCATCTACATTTCTTACTGTTTCACCTTCTCTGCCTGTTTATCATGCAGTGGACATGCTTCAATCTGATTTTAAATTGCATGCTTATTCCTACTCTTCTGTCTTTGTGCATATCAAGACATTATGTAAATTCTTCCCTGAACCTCTCCCCTCCAATTATGTTCGTATGGACCAGATTATAAATAAAACGTCCTCTAATTCTTGATATCGTATAAAAATCTAATGAAAAGTTCATGTCAGTAATTTAAAGAATCACATAGTGTGAAGGAAATAAAAAAGATGTGAAGAGAATGGGCACTTGAATTTAGTGTTTTATGGATTGGGAAGAGCCCTACAATCTTAAATTAACATTAACTCTGCTCTGTCAGTCACCCAGTGAATCCACAGCACGGGAGATGTGCCATTTTCCCTCATGTGTTTGTAGAGTGACGTTATCAATCAGTTTCACTCGGGCGCTTAAAAATGTGTACACACAGTCTGTTCTGATATAACGCGATAGTTCAGTTCCTGTGCAATCCTGCATTATAACAGAGTCGTAGCACCAGTTAACCCAATGGGATCAGAATCACACTGTAGCCAATACAAGTAAAGAAAGTTTGCATTTTACAAATATTAGTCTAAATTCTTCAACCTCATTATAGCCAATTCGCGTTGAAGAAACATGCATTATAGCAGAACCAACCGTATCTGCATGCGTATATATGGTCAAGTTGCAACCTTCGCAAGTTAAGTCAGTGCAATGCTTTTTCAAGGCATGGTTCGACTAACAGCAGGAGCTAAGATGCAGGGAATGCAGCTCAACCTTGTGTAGGTCTAAAGAATGCTCGGAATACACACTGGGTCTGAAAGCATCAGCGATAGAGGAACAGATTTGATCATTCATCAGAGACCACAACCTGGATTTCACCTTGGGATTGGGAACCCAATGTCTAGGTAATGTCCACGTATCAATCCTGCAGCACATCAGCATCAGCAATACAACACAATGCATTCCGCAGATGTCAATCAATGGGAATGAGGCTGAGCAAGATGCAAACGAGGTGCCAATTGTGGCACACATGCAGGAAGTGAGTGCACGCTGAAGTAATGCAAGGTAAACAGAAGTCATAACATGGCTAATCATTGCCTTGCTGAATGGTGCAGGGAGTAAATCATTGCTCCATCACAGCTAAGGTGCATAAAATTGGCCAAATCTTCACCATGAAGGGAAGCTAAGCGCCATGTTTCAATCATGCTATTTTTCACTCACTTAGATGTACCAGTGGGGAAGGCCAGCAACATAAAAGCCAGCAATACTTAGAAATGAACGTACTGGTCTTATTGCAGCTCTGTTTTAAGATATACAAGATGAGTCAGGCCTCTAAGTGTCACTCGCAGGTGTTACTGTTTTTTTACCTGTGAGGTGGAAAATGACTCAATGTCTAATACGTTTCAGCCAACATGCACCAGATTGCTTTCAGCTCCCACTCCCCACTTTATAAAACCTTCTCCTTCGCCCCTCCCTGACTTGTTAGTAAATCCTCTCTTTGAGCTGAGCAGACTGATGAGTGGGTTCTGGATTAGCTTCCCCCTCTGATCCTGCTTTGAAACTTGGAGCGTGTTTTGGAGACATCAGGACCCAGACACCATCTGGGAACACATTCTTCAAAATGCACCAGCCCCAGTGCTAACCCTCCAAAGCATTTGGAAAATTGAGCTCTACTTTTCAGAAAGCGGGACTAACAAGATTCTGGCCCTTAATGTCAGCTGTTTCCCTTTTGTTCCCTGTGTGGTAGTGTCAGTCTTATCCCTTTTATTCCCTGTGTGCTGCTGGTCCTCATTTTAATTTCATTTTATGTTTCAATATTATTTCTGTTGCATCTGCAACTGTTAATTTTTTTTTATTTTGCTAATTTCTCTCATTTTTCTTTAACAATGACTGTACTTTTGCCCTGCCTTCACTCTATTGCTATATTCATTTCCTCATTGGAAATGTGTGTATTATCTCGATTATCTTTTTAAGCACCTAATTTTTATTAAACTTTTTGCAGATCACTTAGCCCCTAGGCTCCCTTTCTCTGACTGCAGACATTCCATCCTAACTCTTGTTTTGCTATTTCTTACCTTTTCTAAGGTGATTGTAGCCCTTAACTTGATAAAGGAAAAACATCCAAAACAGTATAATCTACCTTGCATCTCGATAGGGATACAATGATTGCATCAGTTAGGAATATATTGAGTATTTTGGGATGTGGCCAAAAGGTTGAGGATCACAGTTCCTTTTGTCCTATTATTTCTGCTGAATGAAAAGCTATTGAAATCACCAGCTCTGTTTCTATTTTATGCTCTGTTTAGATACGCACAATGTATGCCCCTTGGGTACTGACAGCACTGTGGTGCAAATCATGATTCCTAAGATAGAGATTGTTTCCACGTTTTCTGATAATTTCCTCCACTCCCTTCAAATTGTAAGCACTTCCCCACAGAAGGCTTTTCCTCTGTACTGCTCTAGCCAGATCTCATGGGACGTTGGGTCAAGGTACTTAGTAAGAAGTGCAACCTCTTCAAACGTGAAACAGATGGAACTGCAACTATCTGCTGTAATAGTGTCTGGAAGATGAAAGTACACAGCCAAGTCTTCAGGAGTGGTCTGGTAATGAGATGAAAGATTCTGAACTACGCAGGTGCCCAGACATCTCTCCAGACCTCAGACTTGTGGTGTAAATGAACAAATACATTTCACAGCTGGCTTCAGTTTTTATGTTGCAATTGGGATCTTCACTTCCTATTCAGGGTGTAGTTAACAAGTAGGTGATAGGTAACAACTGCTAATGAGTCACGTTCTTGTCATCTCCAATTTTTTGCATCGATAGAGAAGATGGAAGCTTGGAAAAATGCCCTCACTGCCAGAGCAAGGGAACTGAGTAAGAAGGTGGATACCCTGAAGGTTGGGAAGATTGGAATTAGAAGGTGTAATGATCAAGCTAACTATCGTCCAATAGCTCTGGAAGAAAAATAATACAAGTGTGCAGGATGAGGATATACATCAACAACAACATTTATTTACCACTGTTAACATGATAAAACATCTCAAAACATTTACATGAGGTGTTATGCAACAAAATATGATGCTGACTGAGTTTGTTATGATCCCAGCTGGTGTTATTAGTAGGCAAGTCCGATCCCAGGCCGAAATCTGATCCAAGAGAAGTTTTTGTTTTCTCTTGGTTTTAATGCGGTAGTTATTTTTTATTGAAACACAAACACATAATTCTGCAAAAATACAGAAGTTTATTACATAAAATAAATGAAGATAAAATAAAGTAAATTATCTTGTAGATGATACACAGTATTGCTACTCAGTGTTGGTACTGGAGAGAGTAGATGCTTGTGGATATGGTGCCAATCCAGCAGAATGTTTTGCCCTGGATGGTGTTAAACTTCAAGTGTTGTTGGAGCTGCCTCCATCCAAGCAAGTGGGGAGTATTCCATCACACACCTGACGTGCCAAATAGATGTTGTTGTCGAGAGTTTGGTGCTGGAAAAGTACAGCTAGTCAGGCAGCATCCGAGGAGCAGGAGAATCAATGTTTTGGGCGAAAGCCCTTTCCTGATGAAGGACTGATTTCCAGCATCTGCAGTCCTCACTTCCTCTTTATAGATGTTGGACAGGCTTTGGAGAGTCAGGAGGTGAGATGTACGCTGCAGGATTCTTAGCCTCTGACCTGCTCTTGGAGTCTCAGTATTTATCTAGCTTTGTCCAGTTCAGTTTCTCTTCAATGGTGATTCCCAGGATTTTAGTAGTGGGGGAATTCAATTGTAACAAGCTCACTGAATATCTAGTGATAATGGTTAGACTCGCTCCAGTTGGACATGGTGATTTGCCTGGCATTTGTGTGGAGCTAATGTTGCTTGTCAGCCCAAAGCTGGATATTATCAAGGTCTTGCTGCACTAGCATATAGACTGCTTCAGTATCTGAGGAATCATGAGTGGTGCTGAACATCGGGGAGTCACTAGCAAACCTCCCCACTTCTGCCTTTATGTTGGAGGGAAGATCTTTGATGAAATAGTCAAAAATGGTTGTACCAAGGACATGACCCTGAGGAATTCCTGCACTGATGTCCTGCACCTGAGATGACTGCCCTCCAATAACCACAACCATCTTCCTTTGCACAAGGTATGACTCCAACCAAGGGAGAGTTTTCCTCTAATTTCCATTGACTCCACCTTTGCTCGGGCTCTCTAATGCCACACTCTGACAAAGTCAAAAGCAATCATTCTCATGTAACCTCTGGAATTCAGCTCTTTTATCCACGTTTAAACAAAGTCCGTAATGATGTCAGGAGCTGGTGGAACCCTAACTGAATGTAAGTGAGCTAAGCAAGTACTGCCTGATAGTACAGTTGATGACATCTTCCATCACTTTACTGATGATATAGAGTCGACTGATAGTGCATTACTTGGCTGAGTTGGATTTGTTCAGCTTTTTGTATATGGAGCACATATCCAGAGTATTGTTAAGACCACATCTCACATACTGTGTAAAATTTTAGTCCCCTTATTTAAATCAGGATTTAAATTTATCAGAGGTAAAGCAGCAGAGATTTACTAGATTGATATCAGAGATGGATAGCTTGTATTACGAGGGCAGGCTAGGCATGTTTCTGACAGAATTGAGAAGACCTTATACAGTTGAAGTATATAAGGTTCTGAATGATCTTGACAAAGTGGATGTGTTAAGTACCTTTTCTATCATGGGTCAGTCCAGAACTTGGGAACATTGTTTTAAATCCAGGGATTGCCCTTTTTGGAGAGAGCTGAGGAGACTTTATTTGTTTCTCTGAGGATTATACAATTGAGGAACTCTCTGCCTGACGGTGGTGGAAGCAGGGTCAATGAACATGCTGAAGACAGAGGTGGATTGATTCCACTGCCCAACAAGAATCTTGGCTCAATAAAAACCGAAAAAACTGTGGATGCTGTAAATCAGAAGCAAAAATAGAAATTGCTGGAAAAGCTCAGCAGGTCTGCCAGCATCTGAATGAGAGAAATCGGTGTTAAGGTTTTGAGCCGAGTGACCCTTACTCAGACCCTGAGGCAGAATTTTACTTCATTAACTGTAGATAGGAATATGGAATTTGAAACACAAAGGTATCAACTATGATTTTATTGAGTATCAGAATGAAAGGCCGATAGGTTTATTTCTGCTCCTGTTTTGTGTGTTTATGTGTAACCTAGTGTGATTGAGAGCAGCATTTAGTAGGGAATGTGAACTTGCAACATCCCGTCCACTGCTCTCCAGTGCCTTTATGTAGATGTGAGTGTCCTGCTATGTGGGACATGCACTATAGTAGCCAGTGGAGTGGAAGAGGAGGTGTGGCAGAGAAGACAAAACAATATAAAGGCAGCTTTCATGAGCATTAGCAGGCACAGTCAATGGTAAAGACAACGCTGCTTGACCTGCTAACCAACTCTTCTATAAATAACATGCTTACTTTGTAACCCGACGATTTCAAAAGTGAACAAAAAAGAAACTGCTTGATGTTACATTTCTCTATTACTGTAGTTTTTAAAATTTGTTTTTGTTTTGTGAGTGCCCGCTCCTGCCAGCTCCCTCGCGAGATTGCGCTCCAGCTGTGATTTGGCCCAGGACATGATTGATGTCAGTAATTAAAGTGCTTGATTTGTGATGCAGATTCAGTCTGTGCTACTTTGATCCTTTGATCTGATAATGAGGATCCTGCCTCTGAAGAACATTCTCCTGTTATTGTTTATTTTTTTGGATGTCACGCAAAGCCGGAGCTGGAGGATCCACAATTGCCAGCTTGCGTTGGACGTAAACTCGTGTGACTCTCTGCAGATTACGCTATCCTAACCCTTGTGATGTTCACTGGAGGGAACCTTTGAACAGAGGGAATTAGTTTGCATTGACATTATGAAACCGGGGGAGTAATGAAGAAACAGTGGGGAGTTGGGGTTAGCGACTGGTTAGTTTCTTGAGATGTTGGAAAACGGAGGCTGGGACAATTACAGCATTTAAAAAGCATCTGGGTAGGTATATAAATAGGAAGGGTTTTGAGGGATATGGGCCAAATGCGGGCAAATGGGATTAGATTAGTTCAGGACATCTGGTCAGTATGGACGAGTTGGACCGAAGGGTCTGTTTCCGTGCTGTACATCTCTATGACTATATGTTACATTTAACCAATCTGGGACTTTTCTGGTGACTAGGATTAGTTGCAAAACCTGATGTCCTTTCTGTTGTAGATTTATTACTTGGCACTGTCTCCTCAATTCCACTTGGAAGGAGTTAAGTCCAAGTCTTTCTCTGCTGATATTAGGTTTTGGGGTTGGGATACTGGGCTGTTGGATGGGGGACATGGGTGGAGAGTTTGAATTTTACTGTCCCTTACACCTGGAAAGCAAAACTGGTAAAACAGGCAGCTGGTACAGTGGATGGAATGTAATGTAACTGATGCAGGTTTTTCCCACCCTTTGGAAATCAGAGTTGTATCTAAGAGGGAGGCCAGACCAAATTAAGTGTCTGCCAGTGGCCAGTGTTGGGCCCTCCCTGATATTTGAGACCCAGAGTGTGGAAAACCTACTGGTCAAACAGAGGCCTGGGTGGCTCTCCAATGCTGCCAGTACCATGGGGCCCACTGCAGCAGTGCTCTGGAAACCTCAGCATGGACTGGGTGACTAGGACATTGGGCTGAGAGCTGTGAAGAGAGTGTATGATGATCAGAGGCGAGAGACAAGGGTGCCATAAAGTGGTTATTCCTCCACCCAACGTTGGGTCCCTCAATTGGGCACTGAGTACCTGATGGCAAGGATCCCTCCCCCAAAGTAAGCCAATATTATTGGGTGGCATGGGAAAGCAATATCAACTGTGTGTGACCCCCTGACCTCCCATTAACCTCTGCTGGGCTCGAGTGTCAACTGGCTGATACCATCATACAAAGCAGGTGAGGCTTTCTATGGGTCCCTTCCCAGTTCCCGCAAAAGGCTTTCTTACTGGTGATAGAGTGATATACAGCCTCTCCTGCTATTAATTGGCCTAGTCACCATGATCTCCAGACATAATTCTTTCCCGAATCCCTGACTGGCTGCAACAGTTAAAACTGACACATTGATCTGATGGTGGGGTTGCTTGTTTGGATAGTTTCACTATGCTGCACAGCAGATCTTTCCATTTAATTCCCTGCTGTCCAGTGCGATCTTCTCACTAAATGGGCCTGAGATCCTTTAAGGTAAAGGGCTGACCATAGGTGGAGGAAGTGAAGATGAAACTTGCTAGTTGTCCTGGGTGCAGTTGATCTGATGGAGGAAGAAGGGACAGGATATGACACTTACCCAGAGGTTGTGTCCTTTGAAGTAAAGTGCCTGCAAAAGATGAAACCAACAAAGGGCCCCACTCAAGAAGCTAGTGCCTATTTTCAGACATGGGTTGTGGCGCTTTAATTAAATGCAGTGCTTCCCTTTGGATTGCTTAGTTGATGAGTTCACAGGCTTTTGAGGAACAGGCCTCTGTTTAATGGCCCTATTTGTGACTAGTATCTGGAACACTCAGTGTCCAACCAATTATAGCTGTACTACTAGGTTTGCCTGTTCTTCTGTGTGTCAAGGTTAACCTGTAAGCATTCTAAAGTTATGATCTTCATTGTAATTGGAAAAAAAAAACCAAGGGCTGGATTATCAAACCCGCTGGTAGATCAAAATGGACGGGCACAAAATTCTGCGCACCCGACTTTCATGCAGGGTCTCCTTAGCAATCCCGAATCCGGAAAGCAGGATCAGGGTTGGGTAGGTGACAGGGCTACCCTTCCACAAGCAACAGTTGGCAGATTCAGCGTATCAATGGACTCTTCTGATCAACTGGAGGAGATTAGTCAGAAGTTTCAAGGCAGCCTCCAGGCTCCTGTGGACAATGGGGAAACAGTACAGTTACCTATACATAGCACCATGACAGCATTCAGAAAGAAGTCTCTCTTTTACTGTAAAGTTGGTAAAATTGAATAAAGGTCCCCTCCACCTATAGGCGCCACACACACAAAGGTTCAACCTCAGATCAGTGCCTATCTCACCAACTATGACATTTGATTTCAATGTTGTACTGGTGAGAAATGGAATTTTAGCAACGATGATGATCCTGAACTCCAAAACATCAAATGATGAGATCAAACTCTGTTGTGATACCTGAGGGCTACATTGCCAAATATGTGTGGGAAGAGGGAATGATGCATTGTAGAGAAATTCCTCCCACAGAACCATACGCAGTAAGAAGTTAATTCCTCATTACTTCAGCAGCAGCTCCTTGGCCACTTCATTGTAAAGGCCAACAGCAGTAATGTTTTGGCAATACCATCATCTTGATTTTCAACCACACTCCCCTATCTTTGAAGCTTGATGTCTCTGTGATGTCCCTACTGGGTCGATATCTTGGAATTCTTATCAAACACCGTTGTGGGAGTACCATTACCACAGGGATTACAAATGTTGGAGAAGACAGCCTACCATTGAGCTATATCTGGAAGTCAATAGGAATGAAAATTGCAAGAGATGTATAACGGGAGACTAAATTGATGACACCTGTTTTGTGCACAGTAAGAATTACCCCCTTAGTCTGTACTGAGCCACAAACACTATTAAAATTCCATAGCTGATCTTTGATTTCTCCTGAATTAGGTGGACTGAATATTGAATGGAAAAAGACTGAATCAGATTATTTGTAACTGCAGATTTACAATTTACAATTGATATCATCGGTCATCTTTTTTTTCACTTAAATATAATTTACAACTTCATCTTAACATTCATCAGTCCTGCTTCAACGTTAACAATCACACTGACATTTATATGCAGTGTCTTTGATTTAAATAAAGATGTAAGATGTCTCAGAAGCAGTCCTACAAAAGGCTTAGTTAAAGAAATAGGAGACCTAAGGAGAGGAATGTTTCAGAGGTAGAGAGGGATTCAAACACATTGACAATTTGAAATTTGAGGCCTTGTGAGGGAGGCTGGGAGACAATGCTTTTCAGGTAAGAAACATTATCAAATACTTTTCAGAAGTCAAGCACCTCTGAGTTCCACATTCCCTTGTCACCAACCAACTCTGTTACATCCTCAGGATAAAGCCTCATATTGTTAGGCGTTAGTAGCTATTATAGACATGCTTTCCATCATATGTTGTGGTTTTAACCCTGCTACATGCTACTGATTTGCTTCTGGTGTTGTGGACAGTTTATTCATACATCTCTGGTTAGTGAGCTTTCCAGCAGTTTATAAATGCGACTTCTCACCTCTTCTCCTTCGAAGAAGCTAACTCTGGCAGGGAAGACGTTGAGGAGAACAGTCCTTCATGGTTAGCTCAGTTAGCTGAACAACTATTGTCTGATGCAGAGTGACACCAACAATGCGACTTCAATATCATGCCTGCTGGGGTCACCATGAGAATCCTTCTCTATCTCTCCCCAGTAAACCATCACCAGTCATCTCTCTCTCTAATGAGAGAGCAGCCCAATAGTCCTCTGGTGATATTACCTGAATGTGGTTTGTGGCTTGAGTGAAGAACAAATTGAAGTAGATAGCTCCAGAGTTGAGCTGCGACACATATCAGCTCCAGAAGATAAATAGCCTCCTTCTGCACTGAAATTTCATTGAGGGCTAATCAATCATTTAACAACTCATCCCACCATCTACATGCCTTTTCTTTTTATTAATTCATGGGATGTGAGCATTACTGTCCAAGACAGCATTTGTTGCCCAGAGGACAACTTTTAACTTTGAACTCCCTGAAGGACATTAGTGAACCAGGTAGGTTCTTCCTGACAATTGACAATGATTTCATGGTTATTTTTAGACTCCTAATTCCAGACATTTATCGAATTCAAATTCCACCATCTGCCCTGGTGCGATTTGAACCCGGGTTCCCAGAACATGACTTGTGTCTCTGGATTAATAGCCCAGTGATAATATCACTAATCACCTCTCACAGAAGCAGCTGAAACAAACCTGTGACTTACCAGCAGAGGGCACTGAATATACATTTTTGATCACATGTCGATCATGGCCCCAAATCATTATCTTTTTGAATAGAAGTCACTCACGATCTGAAACATGTTGTGATTATTAACATTTCAGTGTGTGTCTATATTTGTGTGTAAGTAAGGCTGCACTTAGAAGAACTAGTATGATTGTCATCTTTTCCTCTGTTAGTAAAGTATGACTAAACAAGTGTGTCTAGTTAGACAGCAGGGAAGCTGTAATGGTGCAGAGATAACAAACTTTTCTTCAAACATTTTTGCTACTGTTCACAAACTCACTGCTGATTTCTTGAACTCGCAAACCAATCCCTAACGTCTCCCACTTACTCACTCACTCACTCATTTACTCACTTACTCACTCTCACTCACACACACACCCACCATACACACACACACATCCTCTCCACTACCCCAAAATTCTGAGAGAATTGCTGTCAGACACTCGAATGAAGTACTGGCTTTGCGTTTACAGTTGTGGACTACCAGTGTGAAGGGAGCGAGCTTGATTTTAAAGCTTAACCATGGTCTTTGCTGTCATAAGTGCCATCTCATGTCATAGGTTCAGTAACTAGAGTGTAATAGCTGTTGAAGGATGTAGATGACTTAGACTAATTGCAATTTTTGAGAAGTTTGAAGAGATAATCAATAAGTGGTAGTTAAATTCTCTGCCCTTCCTAGTTTTTATTCTATCCACCAGCCATTTACTCACCACAGAACTCCAGCAGCTTTATTTATACTGAAACATTTACCTAGCAAAAATGTCCAAAGGCACTTTACAGGAGAATTATTGAACAAAACCTGACCCTGACATTAAAACAAGTGAGTAAATGTTTGGTCAAAGAGCTGATCTTTTAAAGAGTGCTTAAAAGGAGCAAAGAGAGGCAGAGCAGTTTGTGGAGGGAATTCTGGAGCGAAGACAAGTCTGTCAGAAGTAGAGCAATTAAAGTCAGGGATGGTTTGTGTCCTAGTTGAGAGGAGTGCAGACATCTCAAATAATTGTGGGAATATAAGAGATGGCAGAAATTGGGCCTAGAAGAGTTTGAAAGCAAGGATGAGCATTCTAACCAAGAGGTATTGCTTAAGCAAGTGCCAATGTAAGAGTGACAAATGTTATGGACCAGGCTAGACCCTCAAAAAGCATTTCACAAAAGTAGCTTCGACCCTAATGTTACAAGTTGCTTGAATCTGGTGTAACACAGATATCTCAGGAGTGATGTAACTGGTCAAACATCATAGTTTTAAACAAAACAGAGTTTATTCACAAGATTATCGATTGAAGCACAAACAGAAAAGAACAGAATACCGAATAACTTAGCCTATCCGAAAACCCAACAGATTATTCCAACTTAATGATGCTGTTCCAAGTACGTGCAACAATCCCCAAAAGCACGCCTTGGCACAAAAGGTAAAATCAAACACAGGGTATTCCAGGAAAGAAGTCAGGGAAAGGGAGGATCAGTCTGGACCTGCTCTGTTGTGTCCAGCAGCTTTTACAATTGGCTGAGAGGTTTCCTTATGGTGGTTTATAAAATCATGAGGGGCATGGATAGATAAATAGACAAAGTCTTTTCCCAGGGTGGGGGAGTCCAGAACTAGAGGGCATAGGTTTAGGGTGAGAGGGGAAAGGTATAAAATAGACCTAAGGGGCAACTTTTTCACTCAGAGGGTGGTACAGTATGGAATGAGCTGCCAGAGGAAGTGGTGGAGACTGGTACAATTACAACATTTAAAAGGCATCTGGATGGGTATATGAATAGGAAGGGTTTGGAGGGATATGGGCCAGGTGCTGGCAGGTGGGACTAGATTGGGTTGGGGTATCGGGTCAGCATGAACGAGTTGGACCGAAGGGTCTGTTTACATGCTGCACACCTCTGACTCAATTACTGCTTTCAGTGAATAGCCAGACTGCCAAAAACCAAATCAAACCAGGGAGAACTGCCTGCACCCCTTTCATTGTGCAAGTGATTTTTTTTTAAACATGGAAGTTTTTTACTGAGGCAGTATCTGTTAGCTAGAATAAAATTGGTCCTAAGACCCAAACAAGCTCAGACTTTTCAGAAGCTGTGTTTTTTATGACATCTAGAAAAATAAAAGCCAAGGACAACATAACCTTGTTAAAGAAGTCGCATCATCACATAGGTGACCAGGACTTGTGATGAGTTAGAAGACAGAATGCAATTGTGGGTCACCTCAAGATAATATCTTATCAATGATGGTACAAGTTCATTGCAGTAGTCAGGTCTGGTGGTAACAAAGGCTTGGATGAGGCTTTCAGCAGCAGATGAGCTGAGACACACGTGAATTAGGGTAATGTTACAGAGGCTGAGATAGTTGGTCTTCCTGACAGCACTCATACATGGCCATCTTGTGATTGATAAAAGTTTCAAACAGCCTAAATCAGCCTCAAGTTGTTGTTGGGGGGAAGGATGGATTCAAGGGAAGAGAGAATTCAGCAGGGACTGTAGAAAATGTCTTCTTTGTCTCAATAATTAGGTTGAGGAAATTTCTGCTCATCCAGTTTTGGAGTGGGCGGATGTCTGGGAACCGTTGGAAATGTCCAAAGGTGTGGGCTGGGTACTTGCAGCAGAAATCATGAACTATGGCATTGTGCTACATGCCAAGATCACAGAGGGGAATCATTGCTTTTGGAAGAGTATTATTAAATTGGAGAGGGTGCAGAAAAGATTTACCAGGATTGGAAGGTTTGAGTTATGAGGGAAGGCTAAATAAGCTGGGACTTTTTTCCCTGAAATGTCGGAGGTTGAGGAGTGACCTTATTGAGATTTATAAAATTCATGAGCGGCATAGATAAGATGAATAGCAAATGACTTTTTCCCCCTGGAGTGGGTGAGATCAAAAGTAGGGGGCATTTTTTAAGCTGAGAGGAGAATGTTTTACAAGGAACTTGAGGGGCAACATATGTGGAATGAACTGCCAGAGGAAGTGATAGATGCAGATACAGTTGCTTCATCTGAAAAACATTTGGGTAGGTGCATGAATAGGAAAGCTTTAGAGGGATGTGGACCAAATGCAGGCAAGTGGGACTAGTTTAATTTGGAAAACTTGGTCTCCATGGATGAGTTGGACCAAAGGGTCTGTTTCTATACTGAATGACTCTATGACTCGATAATTCACAAAGTATACAATTCGGCAAGGAGCTTGTGAAGGACAGATTCATGGGGATATCAGACATAAAACAAAAACATTGCAAGTTGTTCTCTGGATGGATGAGAGTTGAACCAAGCAAGTTCTTCACACAGCCAAATTCTGGTTAACCCTGTTAAAAGCTGCAGACAGGTCAAGAAGAACAAAACAAGAAGTTTATCAATGTCACAACCAGGTAAGATTGTGGCTTTGATAGGAACGGTTTCTGTATGATGGCATTGGTGAAGCCTGGAGTGACTCAAGCACGGAGTTTGGGAAAGGTGGGTGCAGGTTTGAGAGATGACCTCTTGTTCAAGAACTTTGCAAAGGAAAGTAAGACTAGAGATATAACATTCGTTATAATGGAGGGGTCAGGATTTCTTTTAAGGAGATGGTTGATAACAACAGACATGATGAAGAATGGGGCAGTGTTTGAGCAGAGAGGTTTGTTAAGAATATTCAGTAACATGGTGACCAAGAAGGAATGTTGGTTGGTCAGCAGTTTAATGGGACAAGGGTGGGTTGTATGGAAAATATGAGCTCTGAGAGGCCTTGTGCAGACATAGGAGGAATGAGAGAAAATACAGCTCTTGGTTAATTGGGACACTAGAGGAAGCTTGAACAGTTGGACTGAGAGAGAGGTGTAGAGGCAGCTGAATGGATGATTTCAATCTTGGAGACAAAGGCATCTCTGAGATCCTTGCACTTATTGATGAGGGTGGAGGAAGACAACTGCACAATGTGCTGCTCTATCAATTAAATCAATTCAATTATCGAAGTATGTCTCGAGGGAAGTTTGTGATGTATTCCCAATTGTAAAGCCACAGGGTGTTTCAAATGCTGTGTGACTCTTCGCTTCCATGTCAACTAAGTTTCCCAAACTAAATTAGTACTATTTGCCTGTATTTGGCACATAACCTTTCCAATTCATGTACCTGCCCAAATGTATTTGTTTGCTCTTCATCATGTTAACTGGGTGCGCCCTACTCTGCAAGTGATTTCCCGGGATGACACTGGGTCGGAAACACTGGGATGAGATGCCTGCATTCAGCAACTCTGACTGCTCCTAACTCTGATATGTGTGTGTACACTAATGCTTGAAGTGGTCTGTTGAGGAACCAGAGCTCAAGGCCGCCACCCTAATGCAGGAGTGAGTGCAGTAAATTTGAGACAAATCTGCAGAAAAAAACAACAGGTGGATTAGGACACGAGGTAAATCAATGACAAACCTAAGCCTAACTCGGGAGTAGGATGAGATGGGTAGGAGATTAGCCTGCTTTTCCCATCAATGGGACCCTCTTTGCCTCATATCCAAGTTTACTCTTGTCTATATTGTTGGACAGAGATTGATTGCTTTAATCAGTCAACAACTCCATTTATTGTTGCACTAAGTGACTACGAGAAGGAAAAATAGATGAACCTCAATTATTTTCTTTCATTGGGCAGCTTCCCCCAAGCTACTATGAGATGCCTGTCAGTTGTACAGATGTAAATCTGGCAAAAATAAACTCCCTGCTAATGTGCTCCCCAGCTCACTGTTTCAAATGATCAGTCTAATGCACAGAGGCAGCATGCTGCTTGTTCCAGCCAGTCAGCTGTGTGTGGCATGTTTGTATTTTGGCATGTTCTTGTTTAGATGAAGTTGCTGAATGAACGATCGAATGTGCTGAGATTTGCTCGGTTGCAGGGGAGGTGGGGAAGGGAGGTGCGTTTTTTTTAAAAATCAGCAATACTGAAAATCTCGATCCTAGGAGAGCATTCGTTGGAAAACCTAAGGACGTGTTTCTCAGAAGAACTTGCCTGCAATCCTGGAAAGGTCAGGTGGTAGAAGTAATAGTCTTGGCATGGCTTTGAACAGGCAGCCCTTGATATATTTCACTTTCGAATGGTTGTTAATCATCAGGCTGAAATGCCTGCTGTTCCTGTAAAATCAAATTAAAAGTGTGCCTGCTGATTACTCCGGAATTATCAAACCATCATATCTGAGCTCTTTAGCGAGCAAAACATTTGCTTTTCCTTTCCTATTTTACTTTGACTTGATTCATCAGTTTGCTCTGCTCTTCTGAGGCTGCCTGTTTCACACCAGCTGTAGCTGTTTCATATGAAGGCCCACTGCATCATGTTACACCAATTCCCTCCTCCCAGATATTCCGGATATTGACCCTATTGCTCAGGTAGGGAGTGGGGAGGAAGCAGGGAGGGGAATGGAGTTCACTGTTCAGTGGCAGGATGCCTAAGATGGGCATGTCCCAAGCTGCTCCATTCAAGTACAACTTCAGTCAGAATGTGGTTGGCCTCACTACTCCCTGGTGTACTGTAAAAACAATGAAACAGGACCTGTACTTCAAACCAGATTCGAAAATAACCCTACCTCTCAAAGGCGCGCGCCCACAAGCCAAAGTAAAAAAGCCCATTTAATCTGGGCCAAGCCAGGTTCTTTCTGTAGTTGCAGTATCTGTTTATACAGGTGCTTGGAACTCATACTGCAGCAGCGCTGACTGAAAGTAGACCTCTGTTCAACAATGTGGGTGCAATTATACATGCCACGTTTAGTTAGATTCGCCTATAGGGTGAGTTTCATGCCAGGCAATTTAGGCTGAAAGCAGAATTGCAACCTTTTTTAAAAAGAAATTCCCAATGTGTCCACTTCAATACTTGAATGTCTCAAAGCCCTTATCCTTCTTAGGCAGCCACATGGCCTCATTTTGCTTCCCCCAACAGAATTCTCTCCAGCTCCTCACTCGTCCACATCCCCTTTCTCACTCTCCTTCTGGTTTGCCTTTACAATCACTAACCAGCTCAGCACAACGTTCCTCTTTGTAAATGGTTTTGTTCTGATTGTTCCCCACATGGTGAAGTCCCTGACAAACATCGCAGACAAATAAAAACAGGAGGTGGATGGTTTGTTACAACAGTGAATGGGACAAACTGCAATATTCTCTTGATGTGATATTGGGGCGGAGGAGGCACAAGGGTTCATTGAGGGGGCTACAGCCTTAGGAAAACGTGAGGACTGCAGATGATGGAGATCAGAGTCAAGAGCATGGTGCTGGAAAAGTGCAGCAGGTCAGGCAGCGTCTGTGGAGCAGGAGAATCAACATTTCAGGCATAAGCCTTTAATCAGGAATGAGGGCTAGAGCCTTATCTCATTTATTAATCCATTTGGTTGGTTTCATGCATGCTTTCAAGTGTACCTCCAGCACCTCTATTGAGCTACCTTTGTCTTCAGATTTATTGTGGAGACTGAAACCATCATATTCAACACCAGCAAGAAGCCTTCATACCTCTGCCCCCATTGCTGACTCCCTCACTGACTGCTCAAAAAGGTCAGACTTGACAACGGACAGCCTTGGTTTTGTGTTAAGCTCTGAGCTGAAATTGTACACCTCATCCATCCCCCTCATCCTGCACAGCTAGAGGTTAAAAGACATGGGTGACTTTCTATTGGTCAGACAGTTATTATTGCAGCGTCTATGGGCATCATGCATGGGGACCCTGCAGAATCCCCCTTGTAGCACACTCCAGAAGAATTTCCTGGGGAATTATATTTTCCTCTGGGCAGTTCCTATACGCTAGAATCCCATTTGAATTGGAGACTTGAGATTGTTCCAACTAAATTAAGCAAAATAGTTACTCAGCCAAGTTAGGCTCTTAAACATGTGGGCTAACCCCCTGGGTAAATTATTTGAGGAACTCCATACATAGCTCTCACACCCAAAAATATACATCTTGTCACAACCACACTGAAAATCTGACCACGCCCACCTCAACCCGTATGACTCCGAACTTGACCCAACTCAAAAGCTCCAGAGGCTGGAGTTGACCTGCCAGAACTTTCCCCACTAGTCACCTGGATGCTCTCCCCCCATGACATGCACCATCATCTCTCAACTGACCCCACCACCTTTCCCACACAGCTCTACTGGACTCAACAGCCCTCCCAGACCCAAACTAACACCTCCCCAAGATCTAGCCTGACCTGACATCATCCCTTCCTCCCCCTCCAATCCCCCATCCTTTCACTACTGCCTGACCCAAACTTACCCCAATCCCAGACCTGACACTCACCCTCACTGACCCCAACCAGAGATCCCCCACTCACTCTGATCTATCCCAAACACTGCATCTTTACCATGCCACCTTGCATCGTACCTACATGGTAATCTGCCTCTTTTTCACTTGGTGGCTTACCCCCTATTCATTTGGCTTGCTGCTCAGCTGGCACCCTTTTAACTGGAAGCCTGGCATTCCATTCACCTGGCCCCAAGCTTCTGGCATTCTGCAATTTGTGGCCAATCCTTCTCCAGTCGACACCTTAGCATGCTACCTAGTTGGCACTCTACTAACCTTACACCTGATCCCTCTCACCCAATTAGCACCCGAACTTACCTGGTTCCTTATTCCCCCTACCCAGTTGGCACCTTTCTAACTTGGTACCTTATTCCCCCTACCCAGTTGGCACCCTACTAACCTGGATCCATACTCCCCCTACCTAATTGGCACCCTTCTAATCTGATACCTTCTTCCCCTACCCAGTTAACAACCTATTAACCTGGCAGTATATTCCTCCCCTCCACTCGCCACCCATCTGGCACTCTACCTTGCCACCACCCTACACATTACAATTACCTTCCAGCATCTATCAAAGTGGCAATGAAGACCTATGGAATACAGTCGCCTGACTGCGATGGGAAGGTGGTGCCTGGTTTGCCCTCCTAGTTCTGCACTTTCTGTCAGATTGGAAATGCGGCTCTGCATTTCTGAGGGAGACCTGACTGGAATAATCTCCTCTCAGAAACGTGGAGCTCCCTCTTTCTGATATTAAAAGAAATGTCAGAATAGCAATTTGCGAGACTGCCACTCCTTGAAAATTCCAGCCTATGGTTTGCCATTAATGGAGACGATGAATGGTTGGTTACCCGTACTGCTCAATCAGTGAAGTCTTTCTATAGCCTAGAGCCATTCTGGATGTGTGCCAGTCTCAAAAAAAGGCTTTTCCACAGGGAGTGGTCGACACAGAGACTATTACACTTTGAAGGGAAATGTGGAGAACTCTTTCAAATAGATGAAAATGAAAGGGTATGAGAAGACAACAGGGTGGGAGGATTAGCTTTGCTTCACTCCAGAAAAGGGTACATGGGCCAATTGGTTTCTTCTGTATAAGATCCTTTAATTAAATTCATTTCTTCATCTCCTATAGGTGGAGCAGTACACCACTGTTGAAACGTATTACATTATGTACAGCGTTGGCTGCAATTTTGGCTCAATATAGTTCATTAATCAGTAATAATGCTATTTGGCCCACATAATTGTCCAGACATGATAAGAGTTTTATTGTGATTCTTTTTTCTGCGTGGAATGGTTTTAAATTTAAATGTATGCAATGGACTCTGTAACATCGGATCCTGTCACAATGTACACAGCGAAAAAATTGTGGTATGCCCTTCCAATACCATGCCCTGTTGTCCACAGCTGTTCAAGGTGTCAGCCTTGACTGAGTGGTTCTTAATAACTGCCTCAGCATTAGTAGCTTCTGGGTTTCAGTCCCAATCGAACAACATCAGCATGTAATCCTCAGACAGACATTGCAGTACACTATTGAGGGAATTTGCTTGGTAGTCCTTTAGCTGGAATCTTAGACTATTTTTCCCCGCCAATGGATGTAAAAATCAAATGCCATAATGCTCTTAAAGAGGAGCAGGAGAATTCTCCTGCGGTCCTGACCTCCACTAATCCTTAAGCCAACATCTAAAACAAGTGCTGAGTCAATTAATTTATTGCTGTTTATAGGGGGAGAGAGGAGGCTCTTGCTCTATGCAGATTGACTTGCTCTATGCATGTTCACTACAGCATGACCGTACTACATTTTAAAGTGTACTTCATTAGGTGTAAAGGAGTTGGACATGTTCTGAGGTTGTGGAGGTTGCTATATAAAGTTGTGTTCCTTTCTTCAAATCGAAGGTAAATTGTATCCAGAAGACCCAAATGAAATTGTTGACTAGTAATCTGACTTGTTTCCTCCAGGTATCCCTGCCAATACTTTTGCCCCAGTAAACATTGCAAAGAGAAAGGATTATCTGATCATTTGTTACATTGCCTTTCAGAGTCATAGAGTCATAGAGTCATAGAAATGTACAGCACGGAAACAGACCCTTCGGTCCAACCTGTCCATACCGACCAGATATCCCAACCCAATCTAGTCCCACATGCCAGCACCCAGCCCGTACCCCTCCACACCCTTCCTATTCATATACCCATCTAAATGCCTCTTAAATGTTGCAATTGTAGCAGCCTCCACCAGCTTCTCTGACAGCTCATTCCATACACGTACCACCTTCTATGTGAAAAAGTTGCCCCTTAGGTCTCTTTTATATCTATGCCCTCTAGTTCTGGACTCCCCGACCCCAGGGAAAAGACTTTGTCTATTTGTCCTATCCATGCCCCTCATAATTTTTTAAACCTCTATAAGGTCACCCTTCAGCCTCCAACGCTCCAGGGAAAACAGCTCCAACCTGTTCAGCCTCTCCCTGTAGCTCAAATCCTCCAACCCTGGCAACATCCTTGTAAATCTTTTCTGAACCCTTTCAAGTTTCACAACATTTTTCCGATAGGAAGGAGACCAGAATTGCATGCAATATTCCAACAGTGGCCTAACTAATGTCCTGTACTGCCACAACATGACCTCCCAACTCCTGTACTTAGTTCTCTGACCAGTAAAGGAAAGCATACCAAATGCCTTCTTCGCTAGCCGATCTACCTGCGACTCCACTTTCAAGGAGCTATGAACCTGCACTCCAAAGTCTCTTTGTTCAGCAACACTCCCTAGGATCTTACCATCAAGTGTATAAGTCCTGTTAAGATTTGCTTTCCCAAAATGCAGCACCTCGCGTTTATCTGAATTAAAATCCATCTGCCACTTCTCAGCCCATTGGCCCATTTGGTCAAGATCCTGTTGTAATCTGAGGTAACCCTCTTCGCTGTTCACGACATCTCCAATTTTGGTGGCATCTGCAAACTTACTAACTATACCTCTTATGCTCACATCCAAATCATTTATGTAAATGACAAAAAGTAGAGGACCCAGCACTGATCCTTGTGGCACTCCACTGGTCGCAGGACTCCAGTCTGAAAAGCAACCCCCCAACACCACCCTCTGTCTTCTACCTTTGAGCCAGTTCCGTATCCAAATGGCTAGTTCTCCCTGTATTCCGTGAGATCTAACCTTGCTAATCAGTCTTCCATGGGGAACTTTGTTGAATGCCTTACTTAAGTCCATATAGATCACATCTACCACTCTGCCCTCATCAATCCTCTTTGTTACTTCTTCAAAAAGCTCAATCAAGTTTGTGAGACATGATTTCCCACGCACAAAGCCATATTGACTATCCCTATTCAATCCTTGCCTTTCCAAATACATGTACATCCTGTCCCTCAGGATTCCCTCCAATAACTTGCCCACCCGATGTCAGGTTCACTGGTCTATAGTTCCCTGGTTTGTCCTTACCACCCTTGTTAAACAGTGGCACCACGTTAGCCAACCTCCAGTCTTCCGGCACTTCACATTTGACTATCGATGATACAAATATCTCAGCAAGAGGGCCAGCAATCACTTCTCTGGATTCCCACAGAGTTCTACGGTACATCTGATCAGATCCTGGGGATCTATCCACTTTTAACCGTTTCAAGACATTCAGCACTTCCTCCCCTATAATATGGGCATTTTGCAACATGTCACCATCTATTTCCCTATGGTCTATATCTTCCATATCCTTTTCCACAGTAAACACTGATGCAAAATACTCATTTAGTATCTCCCCCATTTTCTGCGGCTCCACACAAAGGCTGCCTTGCTGATCTTTGAGGGGCCCTATTCTCTCCCTAGTTACCCTTTTGTCCTTAATGTATTTGTAAAAACTTTTTAGATTCTCCTGAATTCTATTTGCCAAAGCTATCTCATGTCCCCTTGTTGCCCTCCTGATTTCCCTCTTAAGTATACTCCTACTTCCTTTATACTCTTCTAAGGATTCACTCGATCTATCCTGTCTATACCTAACATATGCTTCCTTCTTTTTCTTAACCAAACCCTCAATTTCTTTAGTCATTCAGCATTCCCTATACCTACCAGCCTTCCCTTTCATCCTTACAGGAATATACTTTCTCTGGATTCTCGTTATCTCGTTACTGAAGGCTTCCCATT
Source organism: Chiloscyllium punctatum (assembly GCF_047496795.1). NCBI lineage: Eukaryota > Metazoa > Chordata > Chondrichthyes > Orectolobiformes > Hemiscylliidae > Chiloscyllium > Chiloscyllium punctatum. Next base: position 33,356,075 of record NC_092760.1, on the reverse strand, counting down.
TTCCAGCCATCCCTTTACCTGTGAACATCTGCCCCCAATCAGCTTTCGAAAGTTCTTGCCTAATACCATCAAAATTGGCCTTTCTCCAATTTAGAACTTCAACTTTTAGATCTGGTGTATCCTTTTCCATCATTATTTTAAATCTAATAGAATTATGGTCGCTGGCCCCAACATGCTCCCCCACTGACACCTCAGTCAACTGCCCTGACTTATTTCCCAAGAGTAAGTCAAGTTTTGCACCTTCTCTCGTAGGTACATCCGCATACTGAATCAGAAAATTATCTTGTACACACTTAACAAATTCCTCTCCATCTGAACCCTTAACACTATGGCAGTCCCAGTCTATGTTTGGAAAGATGAAACACCCATAGCCACCCTATTTTTCTTACAGATAGCTGAGATCTCCTTACAAGTTTGTTTCTCAATTTCCCTCTGACTATTAGGGAGTCTATAATACAATCCCAATAAGGTGATCATCCCGTTCTTATTTCTCAGTTCCACCCAAATTATTTCCCTGGATGTATTTCCAGGAATATCCTCCCTCAGCACAGCTGTAATGCTATCCCTTATCAAAAATGCCACCACCCCTCTACTCTTGCCTTGCTTTCTATCCTTCCTGTAGCATTTGTATCCTGGAACACTAAGCTGCCAGTCCTGCCCATCCCTGAGCCATGTTTCTGTAACTGCTATGATATCCCAGTGCCATGTTCCTAACCATGCCCTGAGCTCATCTGCCTTCCCTGTCTTGGCTGCCACCTCTCTGACATTTTGACAGTGACTACTCTTAAAAATACCTTGACTTAACGCACTTCACGCAATACGGTTGAGAAAATATCTGCTCCAAAAGCAAGTCTTTCTTTGCATTTTCGATTTCAGTAGTGTTGCTATTTTCATACTATTCAGTTGGGGAAAGATTATCCATGATTGATGATGGCTAAATCATTGCTGGCACTTACCTAAGATTCACCATTTTTAAGCACATTAGCGCTTGAGAGCATATTCCTGAGATGTGGTTTGTGAATGGTTAGCCGCAGTGACCCAGACTTGAATTGAGAAAGTCCCCTTCAGGGAAAATCCTAAAGGCTGCACAAGGTAATACTTAAAGTGACTAAGTCTGAAGTTGAGATTAGCAAGGGTTAAAATGCTACACACTGTCCATTAAACTTGGATAGGGAAGGGTGAAATTGCTCCATAATGACCCTTGGCACCATTCCTGCTAACGTTGAACTTTGGAAACTGACATAGAGAAAATTCTGGAGTTCAGACAGGGTCAGTAGATCAGAAAGTGCACTCACTGTAACATTTGTGTAGGGTGACATCTGATAAACCCCTACCAGTTTTGTAACTCTGGTTGCAAATGCTCAGCATTTTTCCCATTTTTCCAGCGAAATTAAAGTGGTCTGGAGGCACAAGATATAAACACAAAACTGCCTCACTGAGTGAGTTACAGTAAAGCAAATAGAACATAGCTTGCAATGAAGCAGTAATGCCATATGCCACTCAGCTGCTGTCTGGTTAGAAGTCTGCTGGCAATTTAGGGGTCTGGTTTATTGACTAATGGGAAATGGTTTACATTAGGATACACACCTAGAAATGTCTGTTGCTCATGCTAGTGGTTAAATATTTAATGTAGTCGTATGACATTCATCTGTCTGCTATTTTGGCAGAAGCACAATCTGTTTAAAATTATTTACGATTCCTCCGTTGTTATCTCAAAGAATAACCGCTGGAGTTTACCCATAATTAAGTGGCTTGCTTATTGATTCTAAATGAAATAATGGACTTTATGAGACTGGCAGAAAGAAAGATGCACTTTATTTTCAAAATTGCTCATTTTTAAGAGGAAAATTAATCTCACTACTCTTTTATTAAGTAATCCCCTGAGCATGGTGGCTGTGTCACATGATGTCTTACTGCGAGACAGGAAAATGCGTTTAAGAGGATAACAGGCAAGTGTTAAATTAAGAAACGTGAAGGTATTTACCTTTTGAAGAAGCAGGGAGAATTTATATAAAATTTTGCCTCGATGACTCACTGTGTGTGGTGGAAGTGTTCAACTTGACAGGTCTATAACTGTCATGCATTCATCCTCCCTTCTCTCCTGTGCCAATGTCCTGCCATTTTTATTTTTTTATTGGGAGAGTTGAGAAATATGTGATTCACTGTTTGCTCACCTGTCTCATGTCAATGAAAAGATTTGTTAGCTTAGAGTAGAAATCGAGTGCGAGTGCACAAGCAGAAAGCTTTCAGAATGGAATAGAATGGAATCATCAGTGGTTTGTCTTTGCGATCAGATTCCTCTGTTACAATCTTCGACTCATACTACCAACTTTCTAGATATCAGTAGAAAAGTCTGCAATCTAAATCAGGGTCTGACATAAATCCAAAAGAAAGTAATGCTTGGATTTAGTTCAAATGTTAGGTGTCCAGTGCGGAATGAAATGCTGGTGGAAACCAAACTGGGGTAGTTAGAAAACCAGAATAACTTCTCTGTTCTGACTCCATTCCCTTCCTACTGTGTTCAAAAATTAGTTTCCTTTTTTTTTAAGGTGTGTAGGACAATTGCTAGAAGGAAGTGTGGAAGAGGGTCTGATTCCCTCTTTGGATAATACCTGCCGAGAGCAATATGCTAGGTGAATAATCGTTGCATTGTGACTCAAATTTTCTGATAGACCTGGAGCCTCCTGGGTCTCAGGGCTCCTTTGTTCAGAGTCAGGTCCTCCTTCTCCTGAACTTAACCAGGCTCAACTGTTTCCTTGTAAGAGGGCATCCAGAACCACACAAGTTTGCCAATATTCTGAAGAGCTTTGTTCTGTGCTGTAAATATAAAAGATTGCCTGTCCCTAAGAATTTGTCTATGCTACCCTCGGTCTGCTATCTAAAATGCATTTGAGCAGTCCTGGATCTACTTCTGATCTGTCCCTTCCTTGGTTCGTTCTAAAGTTTTTGATTGGTGTTAGATATCCTGCCGATAAAGTCTTGAGGAGTGTTGCCGAGCAAAGAAACCTTGGAGTGCAGGTTCATTGTTGCTTGAAAGTGAATTCAAAAGTTGACAGGGTCGTGAAAAAGACAATTGGTACATTTGCCTTTATTGGACAGAGCATTCAGGATAGGAGTTGGAAGGTCATGTTGTGGCTGTACAAGACATTGGTTAGGTAACTATTGGAATATTGCATTCAGTTTTGGTCTCCATGCTATAGAAAGCATGTTGTGAAACTTGAAAGAGTTCAGAAAATATTTACAAAGATGTTGCTAGGGTTTGAGGATTTGAGCTGCAGGGAGAGGCTGAATAGACTCTGGAGCATTGGAGGCTGAGGGGTTACCTTGTAGAAGTTTATAAAATCACGAAAGGCTTGGATAGGGTGAATAGTCAAGGACTTTTCCCTGGGGTAGGAGAATCCAAAACTACAGGGTTTAAAGTGAGAGGGAAAAGATTTCAATGGGGCCTAAGGGGCAACTTTTTCATGCAGAAGGTGGTGTGTGTATGGAATGAATTGTCAGAGGAAGTGGTGGAGGCTGATACAATTACAACATTTAAAATGTATCTGGATGAGTATATGAACAGGAAGGGTTTAGAGGGGTATGGGCCAAATGCTAGTAAGTGGGACTAGATTAATTTAGAAGATCTGATCGGCATGGATGATTTGGACCAAAGGATCTGTTTCCATGCTGTACATCTCTATGACTCTGACTCTATTCTACAGCAGAGTATATAGCATGCTATTCCATCGTAAACACAACTTGTTTTTTGATTTAAATCGTGCATACTTAAAGACAAACTGGTGTTTCGTCTTTATCACCTGTGCTTATTTGATCATCTTTTTTGGTTTCATTAATTCATTAATGGAGTCCCTCAAGTAATCTGTTGACTGGCCTTGCTGAGCAAGACAGGTGTGCGACACTTGATACTGCCCCGAAACATCACAGTGTGATTTGTAATAAAACAGGACCCTGAGAAATGCAGCAACAGCTTGCTGGGAATTGCTCCTGCTGATCAAGTGTTGTGAGTGGATTGGGACCTGCTGTAAACATTGGATGGAAGCAATTCACTTCCCAGTCTTTGCAATTCAGTCTATTGAATCATTCGTTCTGTAGCTTCAGTAAAATCAAACTCATTGAAGATTCCTGATTAAAGCTGACATTTTACTTCAAAGTCACTGTGCGTCTACAGCATTCCAATGCTCCTTTTGCCCTGTACATTAAGAACTGCAATGCAGCTCCAAAAGGTGAATGGTCTGCTGAAGCTAACTGGACTTTCAGTTAGAGGATAGCAACATAGAACCACAAGAAGATACCTGGTACCTATACAGCAGGCATGTTTCTCAACAGACAGTGAATACACAGTGAGATGAAACCAGCAGGAGGGTGGAGTTAAACTGGTTGTGTTCTATGTATCTCTCTCTCTCTTCGTGTCTCTCTCATATTGGCTAGCTGTGTTGTTTTGTTGCATTTTAGCCATTAGAGGACTGGATATTAGAAGATTTGATTGTCTCACTTACATTGCTAGCTTTCGTCTCTTGGTAGTCTTTAAGCTAAGCGTTTAGTTTGTCCTTTTTGCCCCATGTCTGAATAGCAAGTTGAGTACAGCAAGGATTAGTTGCTTTTCATTATGATGGCTTTATCTGAGTGTTTGTGATTCAGCTGCTGATGTGCAGCTCTGTTTGTGACAGTTGTAACGCTGGTGTTTTGGCTCATCATAGCTGGTCTGCTAGTGGTGGCAATTTCCATGGAGGTATCAGTACTGCTACTGGTGGCAGAACTTTGAATAGTCGACATGATTTGGACTGGGGTATTCTAAGTTAAAAATCACACACCACCAGGTCCAACAGGTTTATTTGGAAGCACTAGCTTTCGGAGCGCTGCTTCTTCATCGTCATGGTGACTTTGTTGTAACTGGTAGCAGTTCCATGGGTAATGGTAGTGTTTCTGTCAGAGTTGACAAAATTCTCTGTTTTATTTCTGAATAAAAGAATTTGAAACCAAGGTAGCTTGTTCTGTAAGCTTCCTGCATTAAAACCACGAAATAAACTCAGAAGTCAGTAATCAATTCTCCCACTACTGAGCCAAACCTGCGTTTATCCACAAGTTAATACCATTTTCCGCTTTTATTGCCCATAGATAATGGCACAATAGAGAGTGAGAGAGTTTCAGCTCATCAATCAGTGCTGGTTTCAGTTATAAGATGATTAGTCAATGTTCAGAACAATCATCTCAAATCCGTATTTCACTTATTTTAAACTTGATGACTTATCATCACCTTGTCACCTCAGATTTTTAAAAACAGGTTTGAATCATCAATAATTGATAACACATGCCAGACTTGGGTATCTAATGGATCAATTTTTCCACAAAAAGACATTGAACCAAAAAAAGTATTTTGTAAAAAAAAAAGCAAGCTTAGAAAGGCTTAATGATTTGAAGTTAATACGTGAATGAGCTACTTTTGATATTGTTTCTTAAATTGTAAACAATGAATAGTTCGCTCACTTATCTTGACTATCAGATGATATCAAATAAACATATAGTAAAATATTTCAGTCCTCTTTGGCTGTGAATGGAGGGAGGGGAAATACAGAGGCAGTGATGCTTGTAGTCAAAGTTTTGAAATTGAAAACAACAGCAATGACTCAGAGCAAGACATTGCAATTGCAGAAGGAGAGAGAGAAGTCAACTTAATTAAGTCAAATTAGACAGCTATTAATGTGGAAATGTGAGGTACATTTTTTATTTTGTATTATCACAGAAAGTGGAGTCATATTCAATAAATTAACTGGATCCAACCCTATCAGTTTTTTCTGGAATGTCAACCTGAATCTGAAATAAAGCAGTTTATCAGGTTGTAGCTGGTTTCATCTCTCTGTGTATTTGCATAGTCCGCCTTTGTAATCCATTCACCTTTAGAGCTATTAAAGAAGCATAAATGCAAAATGTCTGAATATCTGGTTAACTTACAAGAGAGTACCACCAATGCACACCCTGGGTTTTGCTGACCCACAGGTAGGTAGGTAAGGTTTAGAGGCATATAGGCCAAACACAGGCAAGTGGGACCAGCTCTAGTTTGGGAAACTTGGTTAGCATGGATGAGCTGGTCAGAAGGGTCTGTTTCTGTGCTTTATCATTCAAGAAAATGATAACTAACTCCTAGAAAAGTATAATGTTCAGAGTGCATAAGCATGCAGCAGAATACACTGAATCCAAACTGCTCATTAACTCTAGGGAAAATTTATAACAGGTTCTTGCATCGTTTTGCCAAAAGGTTATAATACTAGATGTAGGTTTGCTCACTGAGCTGGAAGGTTCATTTTCAAATGTTTAATCACCATACTAGGCATGTCCAGAAACCCTAGCCACTCTCCCTGACATCAAAGACATCTCGGAAATGACTGCCAGACGACTCAGACCCTTTGGCATCATGGTAGCCCACAAACCCACCAACACACTAAAACAGCAGCTAATGAACTTGAAAGACTATACAGACAAGAAGCAAAACTAATGTCATTTACAAATTATCATGCAAGAACTGTAACAAACACTACATTGGACAAACAGGTAGAAAACTAGCTACTAAGATACATGAACATCAACTAGCCACAAAACGCCATGACTCACTTTCACTGGTATCCTTAAATACAGAAGGACACCACTTTGACTGGGACAACACATCCATCCTAGGACAAGCCAAACAGAGACACATACTAGAAGCATAGCATTCCAACCAGAACGCTATCAACAAACACGTTGACTTAGATCCCATTTACCACCCCCTGAGAAAAAGAACAGAAAATGACATCACCATAGGAAATGATGTCACCACAGGAAATGACATCACCAACTCAAGAAAACTCAAACATATAAATAGAAAGCAGGCTATACCACCGGTGTTCATTCGGAGGCCCACTGAAGATGTTACCTAGTATGGTGACGAAACGTCTGAAAACGAACCTTCCAGCTCAGCGAGCAAACCTACATCCAGAACCTCAACCTAAGCTACAAACCTTCTCAAAACTCGCTAGATTATAATACTGTTTGAAATCTATATGCTTCGGAGTTGACATTATTATAACCCCTTTGTACTGTCTGTCTTGCTTTTAAATGTGCCTTAAGGTCTAAATCTTAGATCAATATTTTGATGTAACATTTTTACTTTTACTATTTAACTTTAACTCAAATAACTTTGCAAATGGTTTTCTGTCTTTTTTTTGTCTGCAGAAGGTTTCCAGAGAAAGTTTTTGTGACATTAACAAAAGGTGTGAAGTTGTTTGCACAGAGGCCGATACCAATTCACAGTGTAGGGCTGTTAGTTGCAATTTGTTGTATCTAGTGACTCTTCTGAAACTATAAGTGAGTAAATTTGTTGGGGTTTGGTACTGAGCCATACAAATGTGGAAAGGTCCTAATTTCAATCCCTGATCATAGCATAAGTTGGACAGATGGCTTTAGTATTTCTGAGTCAGGATGAGACATGCCAGCCCAATGTCTTGTGCTTGTCATGATGTAACTAATACCATTGCAATGTGCACATACTGTATCAGTCATAATACTGATTCTACTCTAATAGCTACTGGAACAAAAAGTCAGGAATTTCATGAAAAGAAGGGAGAAAGTTGGAAATTGAATGTTGGGAGGTGGGGGGTTAGGATCGTTTGTGGGAATATTAGTCGACTGTTATCTGCATCCACTTTCTAAATATAATGTTCTATCGTTAATTAATTGAAGAAAGCAGCAGAAATAGCAATGAGACATCACTGGTAGCTGAGCAATGCAGACTAATAAAGTCACAGGTTCGATAGCTATGGTATGTGCTGAGTAGGCTGATAAGTGTGGGCTGCATAAGTATCACTATGACTCAAAGCTTTGGAGATTTAGGATTCCTTGACTGTCATTTGTCTGAGAGTACACTTTCTTTGTTTACTAGCCAAAGAAACTGAGAAACAATAATCAAATGACAAAGACTGACATTGTACTGATCTTAAACCTGTAAACTGAGAGTTTGTTTTTTTTTCAATTCTGCATTGGCCTTTACCAGGCAATTGCTGTTCATGCTTCAACTGACAAAAAGGAAGATAAAGGAACACTAAAATTCTTGTCGATATAAGCAATTTAACTAAAACAGTAAAAATTACACCGTGAGTTAGAATTTCATTTTCCTGATGTGCTTTTGAATATCTTTCAGTACATCATAATCAAAGTTTGGTTTGGGAAGTAATCCACTTCAGAAGTTCAGCTTGTGAATTTTATGCACTCAGTTCTATAATCATTCCAACTGGTGCAAAATATTTTGAGGTATTAATCTGGTTGGCTGCACACTCAGATTTGTATCCAGATTGTTAACTTAAGTATCTTTCATATTAGTTGGTCAATGCTCCAGTCAAATAATGTCCAAACTGCTCAACCAGCAATGATTCTCACGTAGAAGCACAGACATTTGTGTAGCACTCTAGGACAGATGAGAATTAATCTTCGGTGTCATGATAAATTCACCCTTTCCTTTCCACATATTGTGCTATGATGACATATTATCTGCTGTTTTGACTGTTAATATAAATCAGGCTTTAAAACATCCTGTTATGTCGACTCAGGGTTCGGTCTACACTGCCTATAACTCCATTTCTTGAGTTCAAAGAGTGCAGGTGTATTGACAACAGTGTCTCTCATATGATTGTAAAAACAACAGACACTTGATCTAATCCTTCAATGTATTTCCTTCTGCACGTTTTGGTTACAACTGCATCAGTGATTCCAGCCATAACTAATGCACATATGGGAATTATCCCATTTACAGTGTTCAGACTAGTATAGCTTAGCCTAGCAAATATTTATCCCTCAGCCAATGACACAAACATTGATATTAGGTCATTATCCTCACTATAGGGCCAACCTATGCATAAATTACCTACTTCACTTTATATGTTAAAAAAAATTTCACAGGCTTTAAAGCATTTTGCAACAAATGGAGATCATGAAAGGACAATCTCAATTCAAATTCTTTTTGTTTCTTCTATTAAAACACAGATACTTTTCAATCATGCTTGAATTTGCACAAAAAATTTGCATTGCATTTGTATTTAGCATTAAATTTGGGGTCAATGCCACTCGAACTTGCATTTTCATTAGCCATGAATGAGTCTACACAGTTGTATTTTAAGTTCTTTATCGGTGAAAGACATAATTTACTTACTTATAGTATCAGAAGAGCAAACACACAGATACAGGACAAAGGCAGTACCTGTGATTTAATATGCAATTTTCTTTTAAAAAGAACTTGAATGCCAAGGTGATGGCGCTACTGATGGTTGTTGGAGCTTTATGGAGTTCATTGCAGTTGACCATGATGTCATCCACTTTGAACCCAAGACAAATAACAGCACTTGTTCAAAACCTGTGTAAAGTTAAAAATCACACAACACCAACAGGTTTATTTGGAAGCACTAGCTTTCGGAGCGCTGCTCCTTCATCAGGTGGTTGTCCAACCTGATGTCCAACAAAGTCACCATGATGATGAAGGAGCAGGCGCCTAAAGCTAGTGCTTCCAATTAAACCTGTTGAACTATAACCTGGTGTTGTGTGATTATTAATTTTGTACACCCCAGTCCAACACTGGCATCTCCAAATCAAAACCTGTATATGTTGGGATATTTGTAGGGTTCAAAAATGAGATTGCTAAATTTTTGTTAACTGTATTAAAGGATATGAAGCAAAAAGCATTTCAATTGAATTGCCATTAGCCATAATTTATTCAAACGACAGACAGTATGGAGGGACTGAAACACTTACCCCTATTCCGACTGTTGCCATGTTCTTTTACTAGTCAGTCACTAACATTATAAAATAACGTTAAGTACGTTACACAGTTACCATGTCATCATCATGACTGAAGCTCATCACCTTTTTCTGTTACCAATTATGTGCTAATTATGAAGTTGCGGTATCACATGTCTTGTGGTCTTGTTTACAAAGTCCAGCATGGCTTGTTGGTGTTCCACTTCCTGCTGTCTGAGCCGCTGTCTGGTTTCCTGGTGCACTGCAGATACCCACAATCAACTTCAAATCAAAATTGGTGGTTAGAAAACAAAACTGGAACTTAGAGGATTTCTGCGTAACACTGACGCACTTTCATATTTTAAAACAAACCCCAGTAACCTCAACGAAACCAAGATTAAATTGCCAGCCTGATTGAATCTGCCAACAGGCAACTTATAAGGAATAGATAGAAGATATAAAACAGGAGAGGTAGCACCAGAATGAGTTTATGCAAAAGGCAGACTGACAAGGGAAAAAAAAGAGGAAAGAAATGCATTTTATGACCTCAACATCCCAAGTTTCTTTAGAACAAATGCAGTATTATTACCGTGTTGTGATATGGAATACAGAAAGCTTTCACATGGCAGTAGACAAAATGTTGGGTGAGAATGTATTTACCAACTTTTGAATATTGTTACTTTCCAACTCTCTCTCCTTTGCTATATTGTTCACTGCTTGTAGGCATCACAGTCAAACACCCATTTTTACTAGACATGCCCAGCATGTGACCATTCCCTATCTATTTGACTGCAGGGGGCATAACTGTCACGTCCTACTTTATCTTCACTTGGCATCTAGTGAACAGTTTCGAGCTGAAATCATCACAGTAGCTAATGAGTAGCTTTAATGAATTTTTAATCTGGCACACTTTCCAGGTAGCTAATTTATAACTGCAACACAGTAATGGAAAATACGCCTGACTGAGACGTTATGGAGTAATGTGCTGGCAATGCTGCCTCTATCTGTGTAAACTTGAGATTAAAACAACACTCTCAGACAATGCTATCGGTTTTCGCAGACACTTGTGAAAGGGTCTAATGGTGAGTTGACTCCAGGATTCCAGAACGGTGCAGTAAAAGCAGGTTATCTGATAACATTAAGTATTACCTCACCACACTTGGCAGAATTCCTTCCAAGATTACCCTGTAACCTCCACATTCTAATTTAGTGAAGCACTACAGGGAAGTAGACTTTAAGCTGGATGCTGCTATCCAACTATCAAGAAGAAATGCCAAAAAAAAAGTCTAACTTGTCAAAATACCAGTAATGGGTGACACTAACATCTCAGTGCAGAACACCTTCATTGTATTTCCACGGGAAAGCTGCTGTGTATTCACTAATTTCCTCCTTTAGTTTTGGATTGGCTTTTGTAGCATCTCGGTGAAGTGTTCTGGGATGCTTTTCCTGCATCAAGGCACAGTCACTGAAATCTGTAGCCATGAAAAACGGGAGAAAATTCAGATAGGTAAGAAAGTAATCTCAACTTGCTAGATAGGGAAGGAAATATTTTCATTCCCAAGAAACACCCTTCCCAGGTGCCATTCTGGGATTGGAACTAATGTTTCCAGGTTATTAAATAAGTGTGTGTAGTATTAGTGTAGTTGGATAAAAAATTACGCCATAATACACTCAGGGTCAGTCAATAGATGTCAAAGGAAAGTTCAATCTTACTCACTGTAAGTTTTTAGCAGCTGCATGAGAAATTTTATTAAACACTTTAGCACTGACATAACCCTGTTTGCTATGTATAATCATGTGGCATTTTGTTTAGGATCGATAAAGGCAGCAAACCCATTCTACTGCCTGAATCTGAATCAAATGAATTTGCCCCATTTGTTCTGATTATGTTTATTTTCTTTGTATAGGTAGTTCTCCTATAATGCTGTAGCTGCAATTCAATGAAACTTTGCTTCATCAAAAATCACTTAACAGAAATAATCGGGCCTATGGGAAACGTGAGGTTCGGGACAGACTAGGAAAACATATCACTCACAATCACTCAAAAATCACCTGAAAGCCTAATGCAAAGAATAGCACAGCCTGAATGAAGGTTTAAATCATATTTATTAATGAAACAAAAGTAAGTTTAACACATTTCATTGAAAAAATATTGGTAATGCAAGGATAGAGGATTATCATCATCACCACATTCAGGTGCAGTTGCGTTTGCAGAGTGGTTGGCTGTGGTTGATTGTCTTCTGACTGTTTCTTTGGGGTTGGTTTGAAAAAGACATCCAGGTTTTTTGCTGCTTTGCCCTTTTTCTTCTGTCTTGAAAAAGCTGTTCATAGGGTGAGAGAAGATATCTTACTGAATGTGGCAGAGAAGGAAAGTCAAGGAAACCAACCCTGCACTCCAATCCTGCTACCTCATCGAACATCCTGCCCCGTGTACTCAAAGATATCCCAGCTGAGAATCAGCTTGCTCAGTCACACAGAAGTCCCGTGACAGAAACTCACAACCCTGAGAGATGTCATCATAAAATGGAGGACAGCCAACAATGACAAACTGTTTGATTTGTATCATCTTTGGTTCTTCTTTGTCCAATGGAAACAGTTATTCCTTCATTGCTAGAACAAAACCCATCATGACGTTTTTTAAAACTAATATTCAAGGTCCTAGCCTTTCAGCTCTAAAGTAAATAACCCCAAATTCCTGTAACTGAGATATTTATCTTAAGGAGAAACTGAGGACTGCAGGTGCTGGAGCTGAGTCGAGAGTGTGTTGCTGGAAAAGCACAGCAGGTCAGGCAGCATCCAAGGAGCAGATGAATTGACATTTTGGGCATAAGCCCTTCATCAGGAATGAGGCTTGTGGGTTGGGGCTGAGATATAAATGGGAGGAAGGTGGGGTTCGGGTGAAGATACCTGGGAAAGAGATAGGTGAATAATGGTGAGGGAGAAGGAGATAGGTCAGGGGGGAGAGTGATGAATGGGTTTGGAGGATGGTGCTGAGTTGGAGGCTTGGGACTGGGATAATGTGGGGAGAGGGGAAATGAGGAAGCTCTTGAAATCCACATTTATACCATGCGGTTGCAGGGTCCCCAGGCGGAACATGAGGCGTTCCTCCTTCAGGTGTCAGGTGGTAATGGTTTGGTGGTGGAGGTGGCTCAGGATCTGCATGTCCTTGATGGAGTGGGAGGGGGAGTTGAAGTGTTCAGCCACGGGGCGGTGGGGTTGGTGAGGTTGGTGTCCCAGAGTTGTTCTCTGAAATGATCTGCCAGAGACCACACCGGATACAATGGATGCAGTAAAATGACATTGGTAGAGGTACAGGTGAATCTCTGACAGATGTGGAAGGATCTCTTGGGGCCTTGGACGGAAATGAGGGGAGTGGTGGAGTGGTGTTGGCTCAGGTTTTGTATTTCCTGCGGTGTCAGGCAAAGGTGCCAGGAGTGGGGCGTGGGCTGGTGGGGGTTGTGGACCTGACGAGGGAGTCACAGAGGGAATCGTCTTTCCAGAATGCTGATAGGGATGAGGATGGGGAATATATCTTTGGTGGTCGGGCCCGTTTGGAGGTGGCAGAAGTGGCAGAGGATGATGCGTTGTTTGCGGAGGTTGGTGGGATGGAAGGTGAAGACCGGGAGGGGGGGTTCTGCCTTTGTAGTGTTGGGAGGGGTGGTGTTCAAGGGGGGTGGTGCGTGAAGTGGAGGAGATGCGCTGGAGGGTAACGTCAACCACGTGGGAAGGGAAATTGTGATCATGGAAGAAAGAGGCCATCTGGGATTTTCTGAGGTGGAATCGGTCATCCTGGGAACAGATGTAGTGGAGTGGGAGGATTTGGGAATAAGGGATGGCTTTTTCACAGGAGGTAGGGTGGGAGGAGGTGTAGTCTAGGTCGCTGTGGGAGTCGGTGGACTTATAGTATATGTCTGTGGTCAGTCGGTCGCCAGACACAGTAATGGAGAGATCCAGGAAGGGGAGGGAGCTTTCCGAGTTGGTCCAGGTGAATTTGAGGTTGGGGTAGAAGGTGTTAGTAAAGTTGATCAACTGCTCAACCTCCTCGTGGGAGCATGAGGCGGAGTCGATGCAGCCATCATTGTATCAGAGGAACAGGTGGGGGTTGGTGCTGGTGCAACTGTGGAAGATGGACTGTTCCACATATCCGACAAACAGGCAGGCACAGAAGATGGACTGTTCCACATATCCACACCCTTTCTGAAATGTGGTGCCCTGAACTAGCTGCAAAGTTTTAGTGAGAACCAAATTAAAGTTTTCTTAAAGTTTGTCATAGCTTTGCCACTTTTGTATTTTATGCCTTTTTAAACAATTCTCTTAATGTCTCTGGTTGCCTTAAAAGATATGTGAGCGTACACCTCCAAATCTCTCCTTTCCTAAATCCCATCTAAAATTGTACTATTGAGCACATAATGCCTGACCTTATTATTCATTCATAAATGAAGCACTACAACATGGTATGGTTCCTGTTATGATGCTATTTGCAAGCATCTGTTGTAGGTTGGCAGGTGCTTCCTGGAGACATTGAATTCCTGATTGCAAAATTAAAAGGACAAAAAAATTGGTGGAGTTTCAATCAGTGCATTTTTCAGATTAGTTTTGCAATACATATCTGATCACATGTGAAAATATGGGTTAGTGTTTTTGCATTCAGAGCAAATGGCTATAAAGCAGGAAATGTGTCAGAATGTACTGAAATTATTAACTTGGAGAAGTGGTGTAGCAGGAGGAATTTCCACAATAGGTTTTCATTTATATTGTTGCAACAGAGATGGTAAGAACCTTTTTATAGTACCACTTCGAGAGAAAAAATTGAAGACAAAGGGGTAATTTCTCTGCACCCACAATCTCTATCCATACCTTCACATGGCTCCGAATTATGTCCACTCCACCATCAGCAGCTCCTTTAGTGATCCCTGTTCCACACTGAACCTTCTCCCTAAATCCTTTGTTGTTTGCTTCCCTTTTGACAAAACCTTTCCCAGAAATCTTCTGTTTGGGTTTGGCTTCTCCTTACTATCACATAGCATCTTCTGAAACACTGCTCCCTTTTGTTTTCCACCCGAACTTTCAACAAGCATGAGAAGCTCATGGAGCCTGTTTGCCACTGTCACTGCTGTACAACTGCCTCTTCCATTTACTTTCATCATCCTAGCCCACCAAGGAAATGCTTCTAACTTACACCTCCTCATCCTTCTTGAACTGTCTGTAGACATTGATGCAATTGACTGCACCTTGCCCCTTCAGTACCTCTCCAACATCATCCATCGGGATCAGGCTGGCCTTGCCTACATCCATTCTTGTTTACCTGGTTATGTGACAGTGACACCAAGCCGGAGAAGGACTTGTAATTGCTTCTCTTCGTCACCATTACCTCTGGTGCCCCCCCCCCCGGATCTCTCCCTTTTCTCTCATATTTATTATCTATATGCTGCCTCCGAGCATCATCATGCAATGACACTACATTTGGTTTCATGTGTCTCGTGGTAACATCCAAGTCTACCTCATTACATTTTGAACCCTGCACTGTCTCTGATTGATTAGATGCTTGCCTGATATCAGCAGTGAATGAGTAGTATTTTTGAGAAGACAGAAAGCAGAAGACATTATCTTGCGTCCTTACTTAGGGCCCATGCTGCCACAACTCTCCTTGGCCTGGTCTGAGGGCGAACTTGACCATTTGCAAACTTGGTGTCATACTTAACATTGAAATGAGCCTCTGAAGACATAGCTACTTCCAAGACCTTTAACTTCCATCTCTGTAATATCACCCTCTCTACCACTGCCTCATCCCACCCACAGAAACCTTCAAATTTCGAAACTGTTCACAAGACTATTCCAGAGCTTTCTTTCTTGTTTGAGTTCACCTAAAGCTTTGCCGCTCATAAGCTAGATCACAACAGTCCCATTCACCCATCAAATTTCAGCTTGCTGAGCTACTGTAACTGGTGGTCTGACAGTGCCTCACTTTTAAATTCTCACCCTTGTTTCAAATCTCTCTCCAAGATCTCATCCCTTGCTGTTTTTTGTAACCTTCAGCAGCCCCATAACCCAACAAGATATCCAATCTTCCCCAAAGTTACTATTTCAAACATTCTGGTTTGTGTCACTATTATTAGCATCGATGTTATTAGCTAGCCAGTGACGTCTGCGGCTGAATTTTATCAGGCACACATCAGGTTCAACATTAAAAAGGCTGTTCCTTTAATGTGGTTTGAATAAGCAGGGAGTGCAACCTTCACCCCTCATCGGAAATTACTTCAATCCACAGGAGCTGTTGACCAATTTACTTGACCGACAGCTGAGTAGTTCTAGGAGCTCCAGAACGCATTCGATCAAGATCCCATCATACTATTAATTTTAAGGATCTGGCATGTGAATGTTCACCGCACTTATGAATGGAGACTTTATATTGCAGCAGTTTAACTGTTGGCTGGGTGACCAGTTTGCGAAGCAAAGTAAAGACAACCGCGTAGCTTCAATTCCCGCACCAGCTGAGATTACCGTGAAGGGCTCTCTTTCTCAATCTCTCCAATCTCATAAAGTGTGGTGACCCTCATGATAAACCATCGCCAGTGGTTTGACTCCAGTGAGAGAGCAGCTCTATGGTCTGGTAAGGCTATGGTGATTTCACCGTTATCTTGTGTTCTGACATGCATACAAATCGACTTACGAATGTACTCAGGAATGAAGCCCATTAGTAACAGGGCACTACTGGTACTGCAGCTAGTCAATCAGATGACCATTGGTGATCAGACTGATGCAAGTGCCAGGCTTTTTTGGATGGGGGTGGGAATTAGGTGGAAGGGATGGGAGACTTCAGTTTTGCAGGCCAAGTTGGGATTGACAAAAAAGAGTATGTTTGTAGGGAGTGGGTGGCCCCAGTATACTCGGGGCACCTCCCTAAGGATGTCTTCCACATCTTTGCTGTCTTTCCATCATCTTTGGTGGAAAAAAAATGGACTTTCTCATCCTGCCTGCCTTTCAGGCCCAAGTATACTATTGAAATAGATACAGATTGAGGTCCTTAAGTGGCCATTGATTGGATGTTTAATTGGAATATGTTGTCCATTGCAGGGTGGCAGCTTAACCCTGTCACACAACATGCAGCCAACAAGTCAGAACCAAGTGCTTACTTCATGCTTCATCTAAATATCACAATGCAACCCATGATATTGGCATCCATTTTGGGCTTCAGTTCTTACTCAGCCATCTGATGCAAACTGGCCCAAGCCCATTAAGTGCAACGGAAAGCAGTCAGCTGGCACTAGAAATGCTCCCAGAAGGGGTCCAGTGCCTGGACTTCTTTCACTAAACCCCTCTCTCGACATTTTTTTAGAGATGCTTCTTAAAGTCCAGCTCATTGATGAAGGTTATAGTTACATGCCCTTTTGCGATCCCTCATGTATTTTGGCATCAAATCCTGTTTGATTGCATTCCTATGAAGCCTGTTGGGATGTTTTGCTGCGCTTAAAAGCATTACTTCAATGCAAGTTGTTGTTGCATTACCTCTGGTATAACTTCTGCTTGCTGAGTATTTGATAGCTTTGCCTAGTTGAAACGCATTGTGGAATATTTTGGTACATCACTCCCCATCCCCTTTCTTCAGTCACTACAGCTTTTGAAAGAATATTCACATAAAACCAGGACGTTTTCTCCTCTCTCTCTCTCTCTCTCTCTCTCTCTCTCTCTCTGCTATTGAGTCTTTGGTTCAGCATGTCCCCAGTGACGGTGAGTGATATTGGTGCATGCCCCCTGTGAGTACAAGGCAGAAATGGGCACATGCATCAGATTCCTCAACAATCTTAGTCTCACCGATGGCATCTGCATTTTACACAAGCTTTGGCCTGTCTGCATCAGATGGCTGAGCAAGAATTGAAATCCAAAATGAATGCCAACATCGCAGGGGCAGACTTGCATTGCATTGTAACTTTTGGAACAAGTGTGAAGCCAGAACTTGGCATCAGTTGGTTCTGGCTTGTTGGCTGCATGTTGTGTGACAGGGTTAAGCTGACACCCTGCAACGACAGCATATTCCAACCAAACGTTCTCCATGCCATCTCCCTCCCTCCACCCCAACCTTGACAACTTCCTGCACCACACTCTATTTCCCACCAGAAACATAATACTTGACGTTCAGCCAGTTAGCGTTCCATAAGCTAAACTGTCAGCAGCTGGGGCACAAAGGCTTTAATCATTGCGATGTTGGAGCATTCACTTCAACAGTCTTCGTGCCAGCTCCCAGCCGACCTTTCAGAATCAGAACAGGTCGTTTGCAGTCCAGAATTTGGAAGTTCCTGCCTTCAGAACTTTTTAAAAATTTAGTTTACAAAGACAATTTTTAAAATCGACATACACGAAACGGCAAGACCATATACTTAGTTCCTCATCGTTTTTCAAAATTAAATTAAGAAGATGATGAGCCACCAAATTATTTTAAGATTTAAGATGTTGGATGGATTTAAATTTCCTTCTGTGAGGTGAGTTTGGAGGCTATCATTTTTGAATTGGTTGGGAGGATGGTGGGAGGAGATACACACACTGACCCCCTCCCCCCTCCCTGCCTCCTCACCCACCACCAAAATCATTTTTGGATGCTTTGCAATTTCGATATTTTTGGCCTGGGACATCCTGCCTTAATTTCTGGCTTCAGTTCTGGTTCAGCATTCCTTACTTGTGAAAGACCCTCAGTCATTTAAATTAAAGCAGTGGTTTTTGCGTGCAGATTGTTGTCAGTTGTCATTCCTGTGTTTGTTTTTATTTCTCGAATTTATAAGGCGACAGATAATGAATGGGTGGCCAAGCTCACACCAAACATTGTAAAATAAATCTCACCTTTTGAATTAAACTAGGTCTGCTGCTATAAAAAAAAGCAGTTGGCCTTCTCCAATGGATTAGCACACTTGTTCCAGGAGTTAAGTCTCCCTTTGCTTAGGTTTAAATATGTATGAAGTTCATACATTCCTCAAGGGCTATTTTGATTAAAAGGTGAAAGCAGGCACTAAAGAGTGCTACACTGATAATGCCTGTCCTTTGAAAGTCTGCTTTTTGCATGCACCATGAGTCTTAATGGTTAATTATCATCATTCAAAGTTACATGAAGGTGCTAAAACACACATCTGCACGTTTGGCATTCAAGTGCTGATGAAATATGGATTTCCTGGTATAGTACATTGAGATTCAAGCCTTTGGTTTTCTACTTTGGCAGAGGAAAGAAAAGAACAAAAAGAAGCATTTCTTAAACAGTGAGAGGTAGGAAAGTGTAGATGTGAGTTGGGTGTCATTGTCAATAAATCAGTGCAGGTTGACATGCAGGTGCAGCTAGCTAGTCAGAAGGCATCTGCGAGGTTCACCTTTGCTGCAAGAGGATTTATGTGCATGAGTAGTGACGTCTTGCTTCAGTTTAGAAGACGTTAAAACTCACACACAACACCAGGTTATAGTCCAACAGGTTTGGATAGACTGCACCTGGATCACTGAGTACAGTTTTGGTCTCCTTATCTCGGGAAAAATATGATTACCGGAGAGTGTTATCCTACGAGGAGAGATTGGGCAAACGGGGCCTGTATCTGCAGAGTTTCGAAGAATTGATTGCATTGAAACCTGCAAAATACACAGTAGATGGGGATGAAGTGTTTCCTCTGGCTGGAGAGTTTAGAACAAGGAGGGCCACAATTTAAAACTAAGGGGTATGCTATTGAGGACTGAGATGAGGGGACATGTATGGACGGGTGATGAATTTGTAGAATTCTCTACCCCGGAGGGTTGTGGAAACTCAGTCTTTGAGTGTATTTAAGATAGAGGCTAATAAATTTTTGCCATGATATAAAGGGTTGTGGGAATAATATAAGTAAAATGCACTGAAGTGTTCAAGCAGCTATAATCATATGAAATGGTGGAGCAGGATTAATGGGCTGAATGGCCTACTCCTGTTTCCATGTTCATATAATCCAGCTAACATTTCTGCCTGAAGATTATTGAAAAACTATCCAACTTATTTCTTGCAACAGAGTTTAGGACCCTCCAGCATTGAGGGTGAGGATATTTGTGGAGTTTCATCCTCCAGTGAATTGTTTGATTGTCCACCATCATTCACGATTGGAGGTCTGATCCATTGATTGTAAAATGTCTTAACCCTGTCTCTCACTTGTTGCCTCTGCTGTTTGACATCCAAATAGTCCTGTTTTGTAGCTTCAGCTCATTTTAAAATAGGCCCAGGTGCTACTCCTGGTATGCCCTCCTGCCCTCTTCACTGAACCAGGGTTAATCCCCTGGCTTGAATGGTAGAGATAGGGATATAGTAGGCCACAAAGTTGCACATTAAATTGGAGTACAATCCTGCTGTTGTTCATGGCCCACAACACCTCATGGATGTCCAGTCTTGAGCTACGAGATCGCAAATCTGTCCCATTTAGCATAGTGATAGTGCCACACAACACAACGTCGGGTACCCTCAATTTGAAAATGAGATTTTGTCTCCACCAGGACTTTGAAGTGGTCACTTTTATTGATGCTGTCATGGTTGGGGACATCTGCTGTAAGCAGATTAGTGGTGATGAGGCCAAGTATGTATTCCCCTCTTGTTGGTTCCCTCAGCATCTGTCATAGACCAAGTCTCATAACTGTGTCTTTCAATGTGACCAGCTCAGTCAACATGGGGGTCCATGTTGAGGACTCCCAAGGCAACTCCCTCCCATCTCCGTATCATTGTGATGCCACCTCTACTGGACTTGTCAACACAGAATGTACCAAGGCGTGGAGATTGTGGTACATTATCTGTGAATGTTACTATGTTAGATTTTTGCTTGACAGGTCTGTGACAGCTCTTCCAATTTCAGTAATTGGTCCCAATTGGCAAGGAGAACTTTGTAGGGTCAACAGGCCGACCTTTTCTAGTGTAATTCCATTGCCATAGTTAATGCCAGGTGGTCCATCTGGTTTCATTCCTTTTCTTAAGGCTTTTAGGTATAATTGAAGGACTTACATGTTGGACTCATGTTTAGGAGTCAACCATATCACTGTGGCATGTAGGCCAGATGAAGTAAGGACAATAGCTTTCCTTCTTTAAAGTGCTTTAGTGAAACAGATAGGTTTTTACAACAACTGTTTCATGATCATCATTAGATTTATAATTCCAGATTTTGTTGAATTCAAATACTGTGGTGGGATTTGAACCTGAAAAACAAAACCAATATTTCAGTCTCTGAATTGCTAGTCCAGCAACAATACCACTACACTAACACCTCCCCTTACTGATATTATGTACTATTTGGCCACTTAAGTGGCTATTAGCTTCTTAAGACCATATGATGTTGGAGCAGAGTTAGACCATTTTGCCAGTTGAGTTTGTTCTGCCTTTCGACAGCTGATACATTTCTCAACTCTGTTCTCTTTTCATCTCCCCACAACCTTTGATCCCATGACCAATCAAGAACTTATCTATCTCTATTAAACTCAAGCACTTGGTCTCCACAATCGCCCTCTTGCTGAAATGATTCATCCTCATCTCAGTTCTAAACGGTTGTCCATTCACACCAAGGCTGTGTCTTAGGCTCTCCTACCAGTGGAAACATCTTCTCTATGTAAAGCCTATCTCAGCCTCTCAGTATTGCGTAAGTTTCTATAAGATCATCCCTCATCCTTATAATGTCCATTGAGTACAGAGGCAAAGTCCTCAATTGCTCATCTTCATGATCCTCTTCAAGCTCATGGTGTAAGCTTCAAACTCCTCCACCATGATTTTAGCTTTCATGTACTAAAGTATTGCTGAAGCTTAAGATCCATCTGGTCACCTCAGAGACTCTAGCTTCTAAAATATCTGTGGAAAATCACCTCTTACTCCAACTCCTTATGAACGAATGCGTTCCACATATATTTGCATCTGGTTCAGTGTAGATTGTTATTATGGAAGCACTTACTTAAGTTGTAATGAAGCTTTTGAATGAGTGTGAAAACCAAATGGTTCACTAATGTATCTTAGGGAAGGAAAATTCTGTCCTTATCCAGTTGGTCTATTCATGCCTTAACTCTGAACAATACGTGAGATGCTGACTGTTCTCTAAAGTAGCCACACAGAATTCTAACAGCACCTTCACAACAAAGACTGCAGTAGTTCAAGAAGGAGCATCTTCTCAGTAAATGCAAGCATATTGGCATTGTCATTCTCATTCCAAAAATAATTTGATAAAATTGTATTGTTGGTCAAGCATTATTGAATGCTTTTGACTTCGTAATGAAGTTAAGCAGCTTAGGAACAATTTAAACTTGCCAATGCTGTAAAATGGGTAAGATAAAATTGATTGCATGTTATGCACTCCCTTTGGTTTTCCTCTTATTGACTTCAGTGGATAGGCAAATTGGGTACAATTTATAATGGCTGACTGACTGACTAAGCTAAACTGCAAAGGACCACATTGTAGTGCCATTCTAAATTGTTGACTTAGGGACCTTCAATTCCTTTCACCTCATTGTCAGATGGGCTCTTATTCAAGAATCAGGCTGTAAATTCACCATTACTGCTTTGTCTGCCTGAAACAAAAGCAATGTGGGTTAGAATTTCTCCTGGAGTTCCCCAATCCTCACTTCAGTGGAATATTGGCATAAGCCCCAGAAAAACAACATAAAGTTACAAAAGGCAGTTGAGAAATGCTTCCTTGGAAATTATTAAGATTTCTCCTCATGCTGCAGTTTTACTCAAGAAGTCGTAAAATGGCTGATGTCGATAAAGGAAATGGCGTGGAGAAGCTTGTTGCTTTGAATTTGTGACTAAAGCACATTCCACGGGAGAGATGAGCAACTTTTATCTCATAAGAAAAACTGCTGCTTGACTCAGGATGTAACAAAAGTTGAGAGAGGGATTTTGCAAGTGTTGAAATCCTGTATTTTAATGCACATAAAATATCACAACAAATCTTAAAATTAGGAAATCATGGGAAACGCCTTTATTCAGAGAGTAGTGAGAGTGTTGTGTTGAACTGTCAGGCACAGATCACCTGATTCAGTACAACTTTTCTAAGGCAGAATCCAAATCTCAAAGAATCTTGTATGGCTTTCGCTTTTCGCAAATCAGTTAACAAATGATGTGGATGCACGTAGATGTGACTGAGGGAGCAACAAAGCTGGACCTTATTGAGCTGAAGGCAAACACTGTTGTCCTGTTTGAAAAACAATTTAAAACTCTTAACAGTTTTGAAGAGTTGTATAGATACACCTATGGAAGCCAGGTTAATGTATGACAGAGAAAGGATCAAGGGTATATATTGATAAGGTTCTGCAAAGTAGGACCAGAGGATTGTAAATGCCAACTATAGACCAGTTAGACCAAGTGGTCTATTTCTGAGCCACACCTTCAATGTAATTCTCTGTGGAAATATTTTAAAGTAGGGATGAAGCTGCAGGTCGTGGGTGCCAGAGCTTTATTGAGCACACAATGCCTTGCAGCCGGCAGAGGTTTCTGAACCTGCTTGCGTGCGTTCGACATTTTAAAATACATAAGACGTCAAGTGGCCAACAGCTCCATCTCTCAACTGATTTCATAGCCACTCGTTTGTCTGCTGCCATACACACTGCCATTCACTTACCTCGTTTGATCTTCATCCTGGGAGAGGTGAAAGCTCCACAGTGCTAAAACAGAGAGATGTGTATTCATTCAGCAAACATTTATTGCTGCATGGGGATGTCCATTAAATTGAACCACTTGTCAGCTTTAGGGTATTGGACTCAATTTTACCTCTGTGATTTTCAAAAGATTGGAATACCACAGCCTGGGGAAACAGGGTGACTTGCAATCTAAACTTTCAGTTAGAATGGGGGAGAGACAGAGGTAGATAAAGTAAAAGCTGATCAATGTTGTTCGAAATGAGAAGATTTTAAGAAACCTTAATAGCATTGCTCCTTTGGAAGAATAATTGTGCACATTGTGAATAATTAAAAGTGCGAAAAAACGATTTGAATATACGACTATACAGCTGAAGGGGGCATAGCAGAACTCTGTAAACCCAAAAAGAAGCAGAGAACAAGTCATGGTGCCAGAGAGAAGGGGTTTATGATGAAGAAAAACAGAATGGAACAAGTTGCCCGACATGGCGAAATAGAATGTCTGATTAGAAATCCTAGAAGGTGGGAGCAAAAGTGCACTGAGCAACTTTGACAAAAACAACTGCCTCCACAATTCTGCACCCCACCCCCAAAACAAAATCCCACCACTATTGCTTTTGAGTGACAAGGCAATATGTTGTGTGTTGTGTGGTTCCTGGCCATGATGGTGGCCCTGTCCTTACTTGAGGGTGTCACCTCCGCAGGTGGCTGTTTCTGAAAAGTCTCCAAAGGAGTAGCAGCAGCTGCAGGTCGTGGGTGCCAGAGTTTTATTGTGCACACAATGCCTTGCAGTCGGCAGAGGTTTCTGAACCTGTTTGCATGCATTCGACTTTTAAAATACATTAGTCAAGTGGCTAACAGCTCTATCTCTCAACTGATTTCATAGTCACTGGTTTGTCGTTTGCCATACACACTGCTCTATTTCAAGATGAGGTTATGACTGTTCCTTTTTCCTCTCTGCAAACTATTTGTTACTCTCTCTCTTTTCCTATTATAGTTTGAAAATGGATCTAAACTGTTGGTGTTTTTTTAATCAAAACTTGTAGGAGTAAAGCGTTGATAGCTTGATGTATAATTGGCAACCTTTCCGTAAATAAACCACCAAGAGTGACTTTGAGTCAGCCAAGTGATTGGAACATACAGCAGACACATGTACATCAAAATAAAGTCACCATGGGGTGACTCTCTCATTTGACTGGTGCTGGTTTAGTCTGAGGGTCACCAGACCTCAGGTGAGGAAGAAGCAAGAGGACATCTAGAAATTGCGTAAACTAAGGATGATGGGAGAGACTGGAAACATGCTGAAAGGGACTTACTTATGAGAGGATTTTACAAGTGGCAAGAAACATTGGGAAGCAGGGAGGATGAGAAAGTTAGTTCTCGGGGGCAAGATATAATGGCTGAGAATTAATCATATTACTAATTGTGAAGGGAGCACAGACGCACAGTTAGAAAGATTGTGTGCAGTGAAGGATGCATTTTGAGGCATACAGTTGGCAAAGATTGTTTTGGGATAGGGGCCAATGTGTTGGAATTTGTATATCAGCAAAAAAGCTCCAAATGCAATGTCCATCCACTGTTATTATCCCTTAATGAACTGAATCGACGGGAATTTTCAAACTTCCAGCATTTACAAATGAAACCCTGAAGGGAGATAATGTTGAGATTGGCCCAGGAATTGTAAATAATGTAGATTTGCATCGAGATTATGGTAAACAGGCTTAGATATGTGTGCACGCTGATCAGGATGACTGATTTTGATTATGATTTTAACTTAATTTAATTACGATTTCAAATTATACATCCGCCAGTTTGTAGAAGATTGCTCTTGCTCATTTTAAAAGCAATAAAAATGTCATTTTATATCCAAATCCAGGATATTGGATATGCAATGGAAAAGGGAAGAATTGCGGTTTGGACTCATTGAATGGCATGATGGTCCAAAAAAACCTCTTTTTTAATAATTCATTCACAACATGTGGATGTCGTTGGCCAGGCAAGTATTTATCACCGATCCTAACTACCCAGAGGGTGGTTGAGAGTCAACATGGCTGTGGGTCTGGAGTCTGGATGGCAGATTTCATTTACCAAAGAACATCAGTAAATCATGATAGGGTTTTCTGACAAGCAACAAAGGACGTATGGTCATCATTTGACTCTTAATCCCAGATTTGTATTGAATTCAAATTCCACTAAACTGCCACAGCGAGATTTGAATTGGGTCTCCAGGACTTTACCTGGGTCTCTAGATTAATAATCTCATGATAATAACACTAGGCCATCCTTCTCCTTTTTTGTGGTATTGTTAGATACCTGAAAAGCTTGTCCGTTCAGAGTTGGGAGAAAATCCACCAGTGTGAACACTGAACAGACTCAAGGAGCAGCCATCCTCACAGGATGTCTAGTTATTGATCACAAAGGTAGCCCGCAGAATAGACAAAGTCATACCACAGAGTGTCAGAGTCACCCCTCCGCATTTCCCCAAATTACCTGCTGAAAATGTGGTACTGTGCCACTGGGAAAATGGATAAGGACAGAAGGGTCTGTGGCTTATGGAAGTTCCAACAATAGAAGGAATAGAAGAATAAGACCAGTCCACAATATACAATAGACAATAGGTGCCGGAGTAGGCCATTCAACCCTTCAAGCCTGCACCACCATTCATTATGATCATGGCCGATCATCCACAATCAGTACCCTGTTCCTGCCTTATCCCCATAACCCTTGATTCCACTATCTTTAAGAAGGAAAATAGGTGTTTAATGATCTTATTAAGTCATGAATAGTGAGAGGAGTTAATCATGCTTTCTAAATGCCGTGTTACTAATAATGATTATCCGTTATATTTATGCATGATTTTAAACAACTAATACTGGACATTATGCAGTGCCAATTATGCCTTTGCCCTCATTTATGAAGGTTTGCAAATCCTGAGGCTGTAAAAGCTGGAATGTCATTGTTGATCTATAGCCTTAATCTCAAGCTGCACCAGTCACCCTGCTGAAGTCTTTTTGTTCCCAGTCTTTTAGTGCTTCACATGGTAACCGGAGATAGTGCTAACCTGTTTCACTTGTTGCAGTATAAATCTGCAGTTCGATAAACTTTAAGGGTAGCCTTTCCTTTTTAATGGATATGCAGGTTACTGATATTGACACCTTGAACACAAAATTGGAAATAGAAACCTCTGTGGTTTGGGCAGGCTTGGTTTTCATTGCTCCACCATTAGCACTTCACCTATATTCCTGATGAAGGCTTATCCCCAAAACGTTGATTCTCCTGCTCTTTGGTTGCTGCTTGACCTGCTGTGCTTTTCCAGCATTGTACTCTCGACTCCACCATTAGTGGCCATGGTTTCCCCTGTCTGGGCCAAAAGCTGTGAAAGTCCCACTGTAAACTTCTCTACTTCTCAACCTCTCTCTCTCCTTCTTAAAGTATGCTTAAAGCTTACCTCATTGCCGAAGTTTCTGTGTTCATCTGATCTAATATTCCTTTAGCGATGGTTTGATGTCAAATTTTGTTGGATAATGTTCCCACAAAGCAGCTTGAGTATTTTTACTACAGTAAAGATGCTGCATAAATGCAAGTTGTTGATTATCTCTCTTGGTCCATATCCCTCTAAACCTTTCATATCCATATATCCATCCAGATGCCTCTTAAATGTTGTAATTGTACCAGCCTCCACCACTTCCTCTGGCAACTCATTCCATACACGCAACACCCTCTACGTGAAAAAGTTGCCCCTTAGGTCCTTCCCCTCTCACCCCAAACCTAAGCCCTCCAGTTCTGGACTTCCTCACCGTAGGAAAAAGACCTTGTCTATTTACCCTACCCATGCTCCTCATGATTATATAAAGCGCTATATAGTCACCCCTCAGTCTCGGACGCTCCGGAAAAAAGCTCCGGTTTATTCAGCTTCTCTCTATAGGTCAAACCCTCCAACCCTGGCATGTCAGACAAGGAGCTAAGAATTGGAACACTTGTCACTCTATGTTGGTTTCAGGTCACAATGGATGATCTGTAGGAGTAATCCTGAATCTATATTCAGCTGGAAAGCATCAGAGATCGTGTGAGTAAAGTAAAAAATGTTCCTGATAGGCAAAGGGAAAATAAGCCAAGAAAGTTAGAAGTAGGCAGAGTTTTACTGTTTGGAGTGAACATTGTCTCCATTACAGGAGACACCACAAGGAGCAGCAAAATTAAAGGTCATGGAAATAATTTAAATGACAAGATCCCCTTCAGGTTGGATTACAGAGTGATTTTTCTCCACCATTTTATGCTAGTCAAGTCCTTTAAATCCCAATCTAAAAGGAGGATGATGGCACTGCAACTATCTGATGTTATTGGTGAAGGTGACAAGTGTAAGGATCAATAATGCTCCATTCACTGGCTCAATTTGGTCCCCATTGTCACTCTCACAAGCACAGGTACTCCGTTGGAGTCTTGAGGAAACACATTAATGCTGAAGAGGGTGGACTTCATCTCCAATGTGCCACTCAGCAACCTGCAAATTTGAGATCAAACACAGTGGGAAGGGAGGGTATTTTAAAAATAAATGAAACCTCCAAAGAAATTAGATTTAACTTGTCTGATGGTGCACTGATGATCATGAGTAAGCTGCATGTTGAGCAAGTTGAGTCCTTTGCTGCTGATGTTGTGGTTGCAATGCAAGAATCCCTGCACCTTGGGGTGAGTTTGCAGTTCTCTGTCATTTGTCAAGAGATGAAATTCTTAGCTGGCTTGATGCATCTGTGCACATTTGCTCAGCTTATGTTTCAAGCTGTCCTCTGTGGCAGCTCTTGACAGAATAACCCCATGGATTAAACGTTAAATGCACTGATGACATTAACAGCCACTGGCCGGACAACACACATAGTGGCAGAGGCTATGAATCTGTTTTCAGCACAACTCTGTGGCACACTTTCTGTAAAGCAAAGCCTCCATTAGCACAGTTCTCAGTTGTATACAGGTATGAGCATTTCTGTCTGTTTACTCCAATTAGCACATTATTGGCATAAGGTTGCTGATAATCTGCAGAACACCTTCACCAAGCTGGTCCTTCTCCCCTAAAGTGGCAAAGATAACGAAAAATTCCAAATAGGAAACCCATCAAGCCAAGCCTGAAAGGGCTAGATGTGAGCCCCAGCACCACAGAAAATTGCATCAAGAAATATATAAGAGTTGATGGCAGCAGAATTTTGTTTCACAAGAGGACAAAATCCTCTTGTCTTCAATCATCTAATGGAAAATCACACACGGGTTGAAACAAACGGCATTGCTGTATGACAGATCAAACTCCATTTGCTGCCTGATACCCTATCTCAGGGGAAGTCGAGATGAAGGTGGTTTTAGGTGGTTACCCTGCAAACTTGTATGTTTTCTATTTGACGTGTGTAGAGAGGTCTGCGTATTTATACAGCTGGCTAAGTAGAAATGGTTTGTCCTGGTAATCGTGCACTGCTACTTTAATGATTTTCAGTCAGGCATGACCTGCTGGAAGTCTGCATGGAAAAACTGAGGGTGCTTTTGAAAAGAACAAAAAAAAAGATCAGATGTTTGTTATCATGAGAACATGTGTGGTGGGCACAATTCTGGACACTGCGTTTGATAGCTGTGCATAAATTACACTTAGATGTTGTTTGTTCTTTTTCACCAATACTCAAGCTACTGTTTTGAAAGTGGGAAAGATATTAATAGTTCTTCTGGGTGTTCAAACAAGTCGTTCTAACTGGAAGCCTGTCGAAATGTGACTACTTAGACCTTCTAATTGATGCCATATTTTCCAGGCTGAATATTTTGAGTGTTTATTAGTGCGTTTCGCCTAATGAATTTTGTTTGATGCCAGACTGCAGACTACCGTGGCAACGGAGATGCCAATGCCCCTCATACCCAATGGTCTGATGTGATGACTTCCTTTCAAAGACATAGTGCAAGTGCTGAAATTGAGCAAAGCTGAAATTGGCAAGGATACCTAATCACAGATTATGTTTGTGCACCAATTAGATGCCAGCGTGCCGAAAACCTGGGACTCATTTGCTCAAATATTTCTCACCATTAAGTGTGGAAAACAAGCCCTGGTCTTCCCGTGGTGATTTGTTTTGCTATACCATATTGACGCTAAAACAAACTGTTATTGAAAGATGATTTGCAGCAGCTCCACATGTTTACTATTTATGCCAGCATAAACCTGGGTGGTTTGTACCATGCTTCTGCTCTACATTTTTAAAGAGTTGAGGCAGCATGTTTCCAAAGAAAAAAAATTTACTTAGGTTTATAGTCTACTGTGGAAGCTGTTATGCTAGTCAGATTCTGTAGAGTTGTATAATTAACCGTCCCTCTCAATCCTAATAACTTTCTATCAGTTGATCATTCCTTCTAAGTAGTTTTCCATTGACCAAAGCTTTTAAACATTTTGGGGGATCTTGGACATCAAGAACATCACAGAACTATGGTATAGAAGAAGGCCATTTGGCCCACCATGTCTGTACTGGCTCATTAAATGAGTGTCATTGCCTAGTACCATTCTTCTGCTTTTTCCACATACCCTTTCACATTTGTTTTTCTTATCCAAGTAACCATCCAATGCTCTCGTGAATGCCTCGAATGAACTTGCCTCCCCATATACTCTTCTTTGTAACTTCATCTCTTACCCCACCAGCATCCTTCAACTCTGAAATTTTACATATGTGACATGATGTATGCAGAAACAAGTCTATGTTAGCACATTTGTTCGCACATATATTGATACTTTCTTTATTTATTCTTGGAATGTAAAAACTACCTGAAAGGCCCACATTCAGTGCCCATCTCTAATTGCCTTGAGAAGATCCCTGTTTGTAAGTACCCTCACAGTGCTGTTACTCAAGGAAATCTTGGAATCTAGCTGAGTGACAGTGAAGGAGTAGAGATATAATTCCCAGTCAGAGGAGGTGGTGAAGAAGTGGTTATTCAGAACCCCGGGATAGTGTTCTGAAGCTCATGGGCTTGAATTCCCCCAAAGCAGTTGGTGAAACTTGAATTTAATTGGAAGGAAAAATCGAGAATTGGAAAACAAACTAGTCTAATGGTGACCATGTAACCACTATCGATCGTTGTGAAAACCCATCTGGTTCACGAAATCTTCAGCAAAGAAAATCTGCCGTCCTTACCTGGCCTGGCCTACACATGACTACAGAGCTGCAGCAAATTGGTTAACTCTTAACTGGCTTCTGGGTGATTAGGGTTGGTCAATAAATATAACCAGCGGTGCCCACATCCCGTGAATGAATAGAGTCAAGCTGGACTTGAATGGAAAGCTGCTGTTGATGGCATTCCCATCCATCTGCTGCCCTGTTCCTCTGAGGTGAGTGAGAGCAAAGGTTTGGATGGTGCCATGTTGGGAATTGTACATTCTAGTGTGTTGGTAGTGGAGGAAGTGAATGTTTAAATAATGGATGGTCACTGTTTGGCATATGCCACCTGCAGCCCTGATGCCATGGGAGAATCCTTAAAAGTAGGGCAACCTCTTTGGATTGGTGTGAGGCCACCTGATACAGTGAACCCCTCACATTAAGAAGGGGGGTCTGCGATATAAAAAATGTAACAGGCACCAACACTGCATAGCAACTATGTGCCTAAATGACCAGGTTATGTGGAAGGCTGTTTGCTGAGCACCTTTCTAATTTAGTGTAATCTGGGATTCCTGTGCAGTGCTGGCAAGTCAGGCTTAGCCTCACAACACGTGTATCTCAGACACAAGCGGGTGGTGCTGAGTTTGCCTTTTTAACGTGTGAAGCCCTCAGAGTGTTTGATTTGACTAAAGTAGAGAATGGGGAAGGCAGTCTGTGAAATATGTTTGGATTCCCTTTATTTTCTCAAGAAGAGGTACAAGCTCTTAAAATTAACATTGTTCGATCCCCCTTTATGGAAAGGGCAAAAGTAGTGGAATTTTATGCAAACAGAATCGCCAACCTTTGTCTTGCGTCTCCCTCCCAGACTGCCCATTACCACCCAGGTTTGAAAGGCTTGCTTTCAGATGAAAATGGCAGCGACACTGGGCCACACAATAGAGCCATTTCACGCCTCATTTCATTATTTTTAAAAACTGATTGCAGTTGCATCCTTTTTCAGCCTCTAGGATTCTCAGCACACTCCGCAGAGCAGGCTCAGGGTTACAGGATAGGTTTGTTGTGGAGGGGTTAGAGGTGGGGATAGCAGGAGTGTGAAACTGCAAAACAAAAATGCTCTTGTGCACTGTAGGACAGGAGAGAGACAGGGAGAGTATTAAACCTGAGATTGCTAACAGAATTGTTGTGTCACGCAGCAAAGGAGATCATTCGGTTCATAACACAGATGGCGATGCCCCTGTAAACGGCTCCAGGGTTTGGTTAGTTCAACCGGCTGGATTATGACACTGTGTGATGCCAACAGCTCAGAATCAAGTCCTGTACCAGCTGAAGTCACCACCTTCTAAACCTCACTGTTTGCTTGAGGCAAGGTGACCCTCACGTAAACTCACCATAAACTATCCCACTTTCTAACGAGAGAGCAGCATCTGCTCCTCTGGGATTAGGGTGTCTTTCACTTTCAAGAAAGAGCGATCGAAATAGTCCCATTTCTCTGCATTGTGTGTGAGGAAGCAAAGTCCAGTCATTTTGAACACTTCATTACGTGCAGTCTGGGAAAGAGAAAGTAAAGAGGGCTGACAACGAGACAGGGAACTCAGACATGGATAAATGTACAACGCTGAGATTGAATTGATGAACCTCAGCAACATGCACCCTCAGGATATATGTAAAAAAGAAAGAGAGAAGAGAAAGCCACAAGACTGCAGGAGATGCATGTGGTGGGAGAGGGGAAAAGAGGCTGCTTGTTGTAAGGGAAATAGGTCAAAGGAGGCAGCCAGGTTCCAAAGAGTGACATGTGGAGAGAAGAGAGACAGATTCTAGGTATGGATCGTCATTCTCAGGAAGGTGAGGAAAGTGGAAGGAAACATACAGTGTATTAATACAAGCCAATTAGGTATTATTATCCTGGAGTTCTGCTTAATATCTCACACAGAAGAGGGAGGCTACCAGAAAATCAACAGGAGTTGTTGCCATCAGCTCTTTCATATGTGAGAGACTGCAAGAAGGCCTCTCCCTTAATTTTCTTCAAGCTGATGCAGGAGTATTGTGGCTGAACAGATGAACGATCCAGTGATGGTGGGAATTCCCTCAGGCACTGGTCTTCCAATCCTGCATTGGTGCACCATTCTGCCCCTGTCTCACCATCGCCACCAATTTCAAGTGGAACTCTTACCAGGGAAAAGACCTGTATTAATTATCTGTACCCATAAATTTAGTCAGATATAGGCTTCTAAATGTAAAATGTACAACTTAAAATTTACACTCAGTTAAATGGGAAAGGAAGATATTGACTTTTTTCCTTTATTTCTCCCCAGTACTCCTGAATTTCATATCTTTTATTCAGGTATTGACCCATACATGCCAATGGAAGCCATTTTTCCTGTCTCCATGAAGGTAACTGATTGAACACAGGCTGGGGCTCCATCCAGGGTCCTTTTCAATCCATCTTGTTCACATTTTGTACTTAATATGGAAGCTCAAACATTTCAAACAAAAGAATATGTATGTCTTGCATGCTCAATGGATATTAATCCTCCCTCTGTGCTTAATGAATGATTCCATTCTAAGCCATGTTAATATTTTCCATTCAGGTTGCCCCAGTCTGCCAGATTTGCAGAGACAGAGTAAATTACTATTTATGTTCATCTTTGCAATGAAAGATCCAGCATAGAGTCAAGAGTAATGCAGCATGGAAACAGACCCTTCGGTCCAACCACTCCATGCTGAACATAATGCCAAACTAAAATAGTCTCACGTGTCTGCTCCTGGCCCATATCCCTCCAAATCTTTCCTATGCATGTACTTATCCAAATGTCTTTTAAAAATTGTAACTGTGCCCACATCCATCACTTCCTCAGGAAGTTCATTTCACATGTGAACCACCTTCTG
This sequence comes from Chiloscyllium punctatum, assembly GCF_047496795.1. Lineage (NCBI taxonomy): Eukaryota > Metazoa > Chordata > Chondrichthyes > Orectolobiformes > Hemiscylliidae > Chiloscyllium > Chiloscyllium punctatum. The sequence continues at coordinate 33,322,731 of NC_092760.1, read as the reverse complement.
TGTAAAAAGATTTCCCCTCATGTCTTTTTAAAATCTGTCTCCCCTCACCTTAAAAATTTGCCAACTTGTCTTGAAATCTTTCATCCTAAGGAAAAGACATGTACTTATTTATACCCCTCATGATTTTATAAACTTCTATAAGGTCACGTCTCAACTTCCTATGTTCCAGTGCAAAAATGTCCCAGCCTATCCAACATTTCTTTATAATTTAAACCTTCCACACCCAGCAACATCCTGGTAAATCATTTCTGGACTCTCTCCAGCTTAATAATACCCTTTCTATAACAGTACGACCAGAACTGCACACCATACTCCAGAAGAAGCTTCACCAATGTTCTGTACAGCCAAACATGATGTCCCAACTCTTGTCCTCAAAGGACTAAGCACCCTTGCAAAAATCCTGCCTCATAATCTAGGTTGAATTTACTCACGTTTCTAAAGTTAAATCAAGTTTGGCCCCAGGGAAACAGTACTCAAAACTGTTTCATAAAGCAGCCGTTCTAAAGATAATGCAGTTGCTACTTACATATTATGTGAGCTTAGATTTTGGAAGAAGTTGTACTTTTGTATTCAGTAAAATTGTTTATGGATTGCATAGGAATACCTCCTTGATTCAACATTGCCATTTGTAACTAGAAGCCCAGTTTTGAACTGTTAGGTTGATTCAGTCGAGCAAGCTGAATTGGTATCATCTGTAATTGCTAACTGGATAGATTAGGAGAAAGTGCATGATCTATCTTTTCTGTGAGATCCTGCATGTAAAATTGGAAATTGTTATTGAGTTTGATCATCGCTGTTTGTATATGGATGCTTAATGGAATAGAACTACATGCGCAATACTTTTGTTGAGGGTGTGACAGATCAGCAATGGGTAAAGAACAGATCCGTACTGGGAATGCAGTGGATTGGGAGTGGGTATGAAATCCTGCTTTTGTTGTCAAGAACGAGATTCTACTCATTCTGCGATTATAAGGTTGTGTGTGTTTAAACCTTGCGTGATCTTTAATTACTATTTCTTCTGCTTCTTGAAGAAAACAAAAAAAAAAGATGAGTTATTGAAGTCAGCTGGAATGGACACCCAGGGCTACAGCCAGAATAAAGCAGAAGTGTGCAGTGGCTGATCTGAATTGGGACCACCCAACTCTTTATGCTAAACTCTTTGCCCTTTGTTCGCCAAGCTGAAAATGTGCGTCTCATATTTCACCTTTTAAGCCTCAAGATTGATTTAAATTATAGACTGGGTAACAACAGCAAATGGGATTTCTAAAGATAGCAGACATTCCATGGTCTAGTGAACTGCCTGAATATTAAGGCTGTGTTGAAATTAGAGTTTTGTTAATGCACCCATGTATGTAAATAAAAAAATAAAAGCTATGTTGAATACTCTGGGCTTGTTACCCACGTATGTAAACACAACTAAAAAGAGATGAAGGATACCTACAGGGAAGATTTTTTTTAAAGGATTGGATAGAAGCAACATTAATAAATAAAAGATGGAAAGCAGGTGAAAGATTAAGTATTTGTTTGCGTCGGGGGTTGGTGAGTATATTTAGGTGGCTAAGAATCTGGTAATTTTTTTCTTTAATTTTAAGGATTCCGACATGGCTGTATAACAAATCTTTTAGATATTGTAATCTCCCAAACCAGCAAAGACAGTGGTTTTGCTTTACTATGGTCTTTGGGACCAATTGTTTTCTTTAAGTAAGTACGAATAATATAGGCAGAAGTCACACAACACCAGGCTACAGTCCAACAGGTTTATTTGAAATCACAAGCTTTCGGAGCACTGCTCCTTCATCAGGTGAAGACTTCATCTGATGAAGGAGCAGCGGTCTGAAAGCGTATAGTTTCAAATAAACCTGTTGGAATGTAACCTGGTGTTATATGACTTCGGTCTTTGTCCGCACCAGTTTAACACCGGCAGCTCTTCATCATTAGTATGTAACACAGGTTCTTGTTCTTAATCTCCATCTCTCCTATTCAAGAGTATTAGCTGGAGTAGTTAAAATGAAAAGCTTGGGAAAGTTAGATAAATACATGAGGGAGAAAGAAGAAAGAGGGTTGCATATTAGGACTTTTGCAGCCAAGACTGAATTTTGATTGAATTATTTGGAAGGTTACTCGTCACCAAATCTGACGATACTTGCTCCGTTAATACACTACCTCACCCCTATGGCATGAGTGGTGTCTAATTTCCTGCCCTTGTCCCACATGCCTATGCCAGGACAGCTTGCCACTCGGTGGCTATCCAGACTGGCACCCCTTTTGTCTCTGTCTTCTCTGAAAGGCTGTAAGGGCTTTTGCCCGAAACTTCGATTTCAAAGCTCCTTGGATGTTGCCTGAACTGCTGTGCTCTTCCAGCACCACTAATCCAGATCCTGGATGAGCATTCCAAAGCTAGTCCTTCTTATCAAAGGACAGAGTCAGATCATGATGAAGAAAGGAAAGAGGGCACAATGATTGCCACCAACAGGGGGCCGAGTGGGACAGGTTGGTGCCAAGGGGGGAGGTACTCATCCCAGAGCATCAGGGGAGGTGACCACACTGTTAGCCCCCACCAACTTGACCCAAGGTGCCCCCCCGGGTCAGTGCCATTTTCAGATTGCAGTGGAAGAACCCGCAGTGCCACAAGAGGTCAATGGCATTCTTCACTCTGCCAGGCTAAGTGCTCCACTCTGCTCTGATCTTTGCTCACTCTCATTCACTGTATCTTTGCAAACGCACCCATTTCCCTTCCACCAAGGATGATGATTGCAAAACCTTCCCTCAGCCGTTCTATTCTCCCCACCCGTCCCTTGCCCCACCGACCTATCATACCACTACACACCTGCCTGCCCTCAGTGCTGCCTCCTCTGTCCCTCTGTACATCTTTGCCCCATGTGCGCATGTGCTAGAAGTCGTGGCACTCACTAGCATCTCACACAACAACGCCCAACCCCCGCCCCCTGAATACACGATAAGGCAACCCTTAACAGGACAGAGCAAGGTCATGTGGCTGGTGCCATTAACCCCGGCCATCAGCCTCATTCATTGCACACCACTTTGAACCAGTGACCCGCAGTGCTGTCGCTCTCTTGGGTCTTGCAGGTACTGCCAGCTTGCCACGATGTCTCCGGAGAAATACCCAGATTCTGCAGAAGCCACCTCCCTGACCACTGAGGGCAAGCACCTCATTGCCCAGGCTTGTCAAGGAGGAAACAGCCAGCCCACTGGCACTTGGAAGACTGCTGGATCCTATGCCCCTGCTAAGCCCGGAGTGGGAGAGGGCAGAGCAGCAGAGGCAGATGGGATGCAATTACCCCCATGGCAAAGGAACTCTAGCAGCGCTATGAATCATCTTCCTGTCTCCTTGGGTAGATTGGGAAGCTGCCATTGGACAGCCATGCCCAGAGCCCTCAGTGGCTGAAGATGTGCACACACAAACCTGCACTCCATTGCCCTAGCCATTGTTCCTCAGGACTGAAGCCATAGCCCTGGAGAACCCTTACCCCTGACCACAAGGAGGCAGGACAGTGACAGGAGGCACCTGGCTGGAGGAAGAACCACACACACAAACACACAGTCACACGCATGCACACACGCAGACACACACACACAGACACACACAGACACACACAGACGCAGACACACACAGACATACACAGACACATGCACACAGACACACACAGACACGCACATACACATGCAGACACACACAGACAGACAGACAGACAGACACACACACACACACACACACAGTCCTCCTTTCCCCCTCCTAACCCCCAGCCTTTCCTAGCCCTTGGAAATTCAGAGTCAGCAGTGTCAACTTACTTCTGGTGAGAAGATCCTCAGCATGTCTGACCTGTGTGGACACAACCTCCCACCCCAAGGTCACCCACCAAACGTCCACGGGCAATGGAGACCACTGCTGAGCAGGCTCCCTCATTTTCCGCTGCAGAACAAGGGAATAAACTAAGGCTAAGTACTGGGAGGAAGTAAAAGAACCTATTGTGGGCACTTTTGTGGCACAGGGGACAATTATTTGTATGTGACTTTCCCCACGTACAAAGGTTCATGTTCTAACAGCGTGCAGGCCGGAAACACATTGTTGTCCAATCCAGCATCACTTCATGGCTACAGACAAGGTTCAATGGATTGGGGTCTGTGCTAGGAGCCTACTGCACCACTGAGAAGCAGAGGGAAGCAACATGTAATCATAGCAATGGGTCATGCTGGCAATCTTGGTTGTCCCTGTTCACCTCCCTCTGTGCACAAAGGTGTAGCTGTCAGCGAGTTGTATGTCAGTGGCTGTGTCAGAGAGGGTCAATGCTGCAAGATGGCCAGGGGTAGACTGTACAGCACATGCAGCTGTGAGGAACATTTTCTCCATTTAAAATCCCTGCCATCAGTGGTCACTTCAGCCCCTCCCCACTAGTCAGGACACTTAGCCCTCCCACTTTGAGTGGGGCTGTAGCCATTTTTCTCCCCCTTGTGCACAGCATGATGGGAGGTAGCGAGTGCTCCTTTGCAGTTTTGGTGGGAGTTCTTAATTGGCCTCAAAGTGCAGGTTAGAGAGGAAATCAATGATTGCTGTCCAGGAACATACCCCTCTTTGGATGTCAGGTGTCTGACTCTGGATATTTTTGATCAACCAGTTCAGAAATGTATGACAGACCTTGCGAGCAAGCAGAACATGGGTCTTCTGGCTCAGAGACAGAGATCCTACGACAAGGTTTATAAAATAATGAGAGACATGAATAGTGTAAATAGACAAGGTCTTTTCCCTGGGGTGGGGGAGTCCAGAACTAGAGGGCATAAGTTTAGGGTGAGAGGGGAAAGGGGCAACTTTTTCATGCAGAGGGTGGTGCATGTGTGGAATGGGCTGCCAGAGGAAGTGTTGGAGGCTAGCAACATAGTCATCTGGATGGGTATATGAATAGGAAGGGTTTGGAGGGATATGGACCTGGTGCTGGCAGGAGGGACTAGATTGGAGTGGGATATCTGGTCGGCATGGACAAATTGGACCAAATGGTCTGTTTCTGTGCCACACATCTCTATGACACTATGACTGTAAGAGTTCTGTGTCTGAGTCTATAGTGACAGTAGGATCAGCACAGCACATTGAGTCAAATAGTTGATTGATATTTACTACCTACCGTCAAACATGAAGGGTACCATTGGATTGAGATATTTGAGGGTTCCTGGCATCTATATAAACTTCCTGAACTGGCAGTCAGAAAATCAGAGGGGACATTAGTGTGGAATAAGAGCAAAGACTCGAGACCTAAATTGCAGCGAATAGGATTGATTAACTCGGATTTGAAACATCACATTTAGCCCTGCATAAAATGTTTGAATGCCACCTACTAGCCTGATTGTTTCCAGCATTAGATTTGTTCCTTGTGTGGGGGTGTAGGAAATACTACATCACAACTGTTTTAATAAATGACTTCCTTGGTGTATGAAAGACCTGTCCCATTACAAAGAGGATGAAGAGAACAGTTTCATGTCATGGTATTGTAGGCAAGTAACTTGGTGAGGCCAGCCGAGTTAATCACTAGAATGCAGCGATTCTAATACAAATTAACATCACACCCTGATTTGAAACATTTAAAAATCTACCCACTACTTTGAAGAAACTGATACGCCTTTAAATTAGCGACAGAATAAAACATTTACAGCTCGTTAAAGGCTGTCTTTGATGTGAAAATTTTGGAATCCATCCTTAAACTTTGATCTTTTTTTAAACAAAGGCCTTTGGCATTTTCGGTGACAAATCCATTAAACTAGCTAGTTGCATTACTTGGTAAAAACAATGACTGCAGATGCTGGAAACCAGATTCTGGATTAGTGGTGCTGGAAGAGCACAGCAATTCAGGCAGCATCCGAGGAGCTTCGAAATCGACGTTTCGGGCAAAAGCCCTTCATCAGGAATAAAGGCAGTGAGCCTGAAGCGTGGACAGATAAGCTAGAGGAGGGTGGGGGTGGGGAGAGAGTAGCATAGAGTACAATGGGTGAGTGGGGGAGGGGATGAAAGTGATAGGTCAGGGAGGAGAGGGTGGAGTGGATAGGTGGAAAAGGAGATAGGCAGGTAGGACAAGTCCGGACAAGTCATGGGGACAGTGCTGAGCTGGAAATTTAGAACTAGGGTGAGGTGGGGGAAGGGGAAATGAGGAAACTGGTGAAGTCCACATTGAAGCCCTCAGTTCAACAGTTTCCTCATTTCCCCTTCCCCCACCTCACCCTAGTTCTAAACTTCCAGCTCAGCACTGTCCCCATGACTTGTCCGGACTTGTCCGACCTGCCTATCTCCTTTTCCACCTATCCACTCCACCCTCTCCTCCCTGACCTATCATGTTCATCCCCTCCCCCACTCACCCATTGTACTCTATGCTACTTTCTCCCCACCCCCCACCCTCCTCTAGCTTATCTCTCCACGCTTCAGGCTCACTGCCTTTATTCCTGATGAAGGGCTTTTGCCCGAAACGTCGATTTCGAAGCTCCTCGGATGCTGCCTGAACTGCTGTGCTCTTCCAGCACCACTAATCCAGAGTTGCATTACTTGTATTAGTACACTCCTGTGTAAGGTGCTGGACCCTGATTTGGTGCCAAGAATCTGCCCATTCATAAAGATCATGTCCACAGACTGATGAAAGGAAAATGACGGAGGGTCATCCTGCACTTAGTGTCATAGAGTCATAGAGATGTACAGCATGGAAACAGACCCTTCAGTCCAATCCGTCCTCACCGCCCAGATATCCCAACCCAATATAGTCCCAACTGCCAGCACCCAGCCCATATCCCTCCAAACCCTTCCTATTCATATACCCATCCAAATGCCTCTTAAATATTGCAAATGTACCAGCCGCAACCACATCCTCTGGCAGCTCATTCCATACATGTACCACCCTCTGCGTGAAAAAGTTGCCCCTTAGGTTTCTTTTATATCTTTCCCCTCTCACCCTAAACCTATGCCCTCTAGTTCTGGACTCCCCGATCCCATGGAAAAGACTTTGTCTATTTATCCTATCCATGCCTCTCAAAATTTTGTAAACCTCTATAACTCCACCCCTCAGCCTCCGACGCTCCAGGGAAAACAGCCCCAACCTGTTCAGCCTCTCCCTATAGCTCAAATCCTCCAACCCTGGCAACATCCTTATAGATGTTTTCTGTAAATCTTTTGAGTGCGATGGATTATCCATGATACTTAACAGGTTACTACTGGGGCAAGATGGTACTACTGGATTCTAAAATGAGCAATGGCCCCAACTAGTGTTTGTTCACAGCCTTCAACACAGTAAAGTTTCCAAAAGATTTCACAATGGTGTTATAAAACAAAATTTGACACTGAAAAAGAGATATTAGGACAAAAGCTTGGTCAGAAAAGGATTTTAAAGAGAATCTTGAAAGAAGAGGTAGAAGTGGGGACAGATTTAGAGAGGGGATTCAGACCCAGGTGACTGAAGGAACAGTCACCAGTAGTGGTGCGATAAAGTACTAGGAAACAGAGCAACCTTGATTATCCGAATGACACAGGTGGGGAGTATTTTGTTCGGAAATCGAATGTGCAGACAATTGAATGTTCGGATAACCCAGTTTACCCAAACGTTGGGACCTTGAGATCTTGTTTGGATCACCTGAACTTTGAATAATCGATGTGCGGATAACTGCACTTGTACTGTACACAAGAAGTTAGCTTGACCCTGCAACTTCTACTTTTGAGAAGTCCTTCCTCATTACCTCTGTTGAAGGCAAAAGTGGGCCAGTTTCTCTCAACTTTCCCATTTTTTCAATTGCCCATCACTGGGACGTTTATGAAGGCAGCTTGGAGTGTTTAATTCTTGTGGATTTGAGTTGCATTTAGCTTCGGGGTGGCAGTCAACACTTGTAGCTGAGTGGGGAGAAGGAAAGTAACAGCATTGAAAAATGCTGGGCAGAGAAAGGAAAGCTGGTCTCCCTAATCTGGCCCACATCCTTGATGCCTGGAGCATCGAAACAGAAGAAGGCCATTTCTCTCTATCAGTCAGCTCCTGCCATTCAATTAGGTGAGTGGTCTGTATCTTAACTTCATCTATTGCTTCCTGTAATACAATGTGACTGAAAAATACTTTCCAACCTCAGTCAACTGACATAACTGCAATAGATTTTGAGGGAGGGAGTTTCAGATTTGCACTATCTTTTTTATGTAGATGTGCTTTCTGCTGCCATCCTTGAATAGCCATCTCTAATTTTAAGATAATGCCCCATTGCTCTAGACCCCTCGTAAACCCTGCAGGTCAGCAATTCTGCATGCCAAATTCAGATTTGGTGAGTGCACTTTATTGTACAGATTGTTCTGCTATAACGTGGCAGTTATGTTCCTCTGTAAGCTCACGCTACAGAAAATTAAGCTATGAAAAACCTCTATCGGAAATCATGCTGTAGTAAATCGCGATTAGAAAATCACTAAACCCGTTCAGTAGAAAGTTTACGTTATTGAAACAACGTCAACAATTTATTAATCATGTTTTGGTCAATTCACGCTGATGAAACACACGTTACAGCAGATTGATCTGTGCAGTCAGTTCTGCTGTAACATGCATGTCTTCAACGTGAATTGGCTCTAACGCGACTGAAGAATTTAGACCACTATTTGTAGAACGTGAACTTTCCTTCCCTGTATTGGCTATAATGCAATTCCGGTCCCATTGTTTTAAATGATGTTGCTATGACGTGATTTTCTTATGATGCAGGATCACTTGGGAATGAAACTATCGATCAGATCAGACTGTATGTATGTCTGATAGGATCAAAACGCAGTGCCATAAACAGTGTCGACGATGGAGATGTCATGTACACTATTGACAGAACAGCTTAGAATTTTGAATGAGTCAGATCTTGCATCTAGACCTCATGAAAGTCTCTATAACAATCTCTATAATATCAATGTAATCTGTAACTAGTTCATAACTATATCCCGTTAACTGTTGAGAATATTATAGTTAAACCAAGGAGTAGTTTTCCTCTGCCACATTGGATCAAGCAGGCCCTGTAATTTCCTGCATTTAGAGGTTGATGACAGTAATCTTCATCTTAGACAGTAATTCATGTAATTTCATGAGTGGGCGTGTCCATTTCCTGGGCACCCTGAGTACCATGAGATCACTCCTCAGTAAAGGTGCTTTTAGGAAGAAGTCGTGCAGATCAGACAAAACAAAAATCGATTGATTTGCTTTCCATAAAGAAAGGGGCGAGGATGGTATTGTTCATGTTTAACCTCCACGCCCTACCTTCAGCTCAGGTCTGCTTCCAGTAGTGACAGCCCTGACCCCAGCCCATTTCCTGTAGCCCACCATGAAGGTAGGGTAGGAAGGCAAGCACAGGATTGCAACATCCAACAACCTAACTCCTAGTTCTGAACTCCCAGGATGATAAGCTTGCCCCTGGTCTATGCACCACATAATGCTTCATAATCTCTCTTGATGTGCCTGTTATGCTTAGTCCTATGAAATATCCCTCTCTTTTTGTTTCACTCTCTTCTCAAATTTCTTCTTGCTGTTTCTCTCCCTGACTGATTTTCTTATTTTCATTCCAGGGATGGAAGGTGCATTGCTTTTTCAGTAAATGGTCATTTCTGTGGTGACTGCTATTAGTTGGGTAATCCCACAACTGCAGGCATATCAAAGGGCAAACTTGAAATGACCCTGAATCACATAAAACAGCAGTATGAAGATGCTGTAATGATTATTCCTGTTGGAGATAGTTGTTTGATTTGAAACATTCCTTTGACCTTTAGTTTGAATCTGGACAATGAAGCAGATTGTGACTTTCTCAAAGGAAGAACTTGTGTTCATTAAGTATCATTTGTGACCTCTGGGAGTCCCAAAACACACTGCATTTGATCAATTAATTTTATAATGCAATCATGTTGGAGGCAAGCATGGTGGCCAATTCATGCATGGCAAAATTCGATACAACACAAAGAAATAGCTTCTAATGTTATTAATCTGCTTGCAAATGTCATGATCAGGGTTTCTAATTCATATTTAATATTTTGGTGGTCGTTTAATCACATACATTTATCTCCACACGACTTGGGTCACGCGATACTAAATCCTATGACCTCCCATGAGACATGCTGCATAATATTCATGTTGCTGTATTGGTTGATTGCTTTTGTGCATGCTCTTGTGCCAACAGTACTTGTACAAGTTCAGAAAATCAGAGGGACCATCACATGAAGATAAAGAAAGTTCGCAGAATGAGGTTATGGAGGTTTATGAAATCATGAGGGTTTGGATAGGGTGAATAGCCAAGGTCTTTTTTTTTCCCAGGGTAGGGGAGTCCTAAACTAGAGCACAGAGGTTTAAGGTGAGAGGGGAAAGATTTAAAAGAGACCTAAGTGGCGACTTTTTCACACAGCAGGGGGTGGGTGCATGTCTGGAATGAGCTGCCAGAGGAAGTGGTGGAGGCTGGTACAATTACAACATTTAAAAGACACCGGGATGGGCATATGAATAGGATGGGCTTAGAGAGATATGGGCCAAATGCTGGGAAATCGGATTAGATTAATTTTGGGTCTCTGGTCAGCACAAATGATTTGGGCTGAAGGGCTTGTTTCTGTGCTGTTCATCTTAAAGTCAATCAAAAGTGGGAAATTCCAAACTATGGAGATCTGCGGCATGAATTAGTTATGGTAGGCGACATGCAATGAGGCTTTTTTTTTAAGCACAGGAAAAATGCACACAGGAGACAAAATATGTTGTTATATTAGGATTTCAAAAGGAAAAAGAAATTTATTATGACCAGGATAGGAGGAGTGCACTTTTATTCTGTGGCCTCTTGACTTCACAGATTGCAATATCTGTTGAATTGGTTTCTCCAGTAACACGTATGAGGCATCAAACTCTTCCTTTCTATTCGACTCAGAATGAAAACAACAACTAGGTTTCATTTAATAAATATAAAATTTTTGATTTATTATAAAACAAGATGCAAAACTCAGCAGCATGAATTTTTTAACTTGAAAATATAAATGTTTATCCCTATTAATAACATTCAAGTGAAAGAAAAAAAATTCTCTCTCCAGTGATTCATTTTGGTGGAAAAACACTCTTTTTTTGCCAATAAAGGTTACTTTGGAATTTCCCACTTTTGGTCGACTTAAGACTCATAGATCATAGAATAGATCAGAGATCATAGAATCCCTACAGTGTGGAAACAGGCCATTTGGCCCAACAAGTCTACATCTACTTCAAACCCATCGACTCCCACAGCAACCTGGACTACATCTACTTCCATCCCCCCTCCTGTAACAACACTATCCCTTACTCCCAATTCCTCAGCCTCTGTCGCATCAGCTCCCAGGAGGACCAATTCCACTCCAGGACATCCCAGATGGCCTCCTATTTCAAGTACCACAATTTCCTCTCTCATATGACCAACAATGTCTCCAGCATATCTCATCCACTTCCCACACCTCCCCCCTTGAACCCCACCCCAGAAACTGCAACAAGGATAGAACCCCGCTGGTCCTCGTCTTTTACCCCATTAATCTCCGAATACAACGCATTATCCTCTGCCATTTCCACCACCTACAGTCAGACCCCACCATTAGAGATATATTTCCCTCCCCACCTGTATCAGCATTGCGCAGAGAGCATTCCCTCCACGACTCCCTCATTAGGTCCACACCACCCACCAACCCATCCTCCACACCTGGCACCTTCCCTTACCACCGCAAGAGGTGTAAAACCTGTTCCCACATCACCCCCCTCACCTCCATCCAAGGTCCCAAAGGATCCTTCCACATTTGGCAGTTGCATATCACAATGTGCAACTTAACATGTCAACTGTACAAATGAATGGGTACACATGTCCATTTATAAAGAAGAATTTCTATGCCTCTCTTCCTCTCTACCTTTGCTCCTTTAAGACTTCCTCAAAGCATTCTCTTAGGCCAAACATTTATTCACCCGTTGAAAATCTCTTACGGATCACTGTCAGGTTTATATCCTACAATGCTCATGAAGCTGTTTGGGTGGTTTTATTGCATTCAAGGCAATGTACATTTGTCGAGAGTTGCATTTTGTCCATTACACTGGGAGAGCTCATGTACTGTTCTTTGAACAATAATATGGCTTTTTACACCCAACTGAAGGGACAGAAAGAACCTTGGTTTAATACCATATCTAAAAGCCAGTCATCCTGAAAATGCAGCACAACCTCGGTACAATACAAATATTAAACTGTTATAAACTCAAATCGTGCAGGGGCTATTGAAAGAAGAATGATTTGTTCTTCTATAGCAATTTCCCCAACAACAGGATTTGTTTCTCATTCATTGTGAATGAAATGAATGAACATTATTTTCTAGGCAGGCATTTATTAACAATCCTTCAGTGTCCTTGAGAAGATGAAGGTGAGTGGCCTTCCTGAATTCCTGTCATCCTTGGGGTGTAGAGACATCTTCAATGCTGTTAAAGAGGGAGTTCCAGGGTTTTGACCCAGTGACAACTGAAGGAACGCTGATGCACTTCCATATCAAGATGGTGTGGGCTTGGAGGGGAACTTGCAGCTGGTGGTGTTCCTGTGTTTCTGAAGCTGTTGTTCTTCAAGATGGTTTTGGTTGGGTGTTTGGAAGGTGCTGTTGGAGTTCTCTTGGTGAATTTCTGCAGTGAATTTTGATATGCATTGCTACCATTGTATTATTGGTGACAAGGAATGAACGTTGAAGATGGTGGATGAGTTGCCAGTCAAGTGGGTTGCTTTGGACTTCTTTGGTGCCAAATTCAGTGTATTGTTGCAGCTGCACCCATCCAAGCAAATGGGGAGTATTCCATCACGCTCATGTCTTGTGCATTGAGAATAGGACATGAGCAATCATAAGGTGAGTTATCCAATTCCCAACCTCTGACCTGCTCTTGTAACCTTGGTTTATTATATTCTAGATTAGTGGTGCTGGAAGAGCACAGGGAGCAAAGACCGTTCCCTCTGTGACTACCTGGTCAGGTCCATGCCCCCCTTCAACCCACCCTCCCATCCTGGCACCTTCCCCTGCCGCCGCAGGAATTGCAAAACCTGCACCCACACCTCCTCCCTCACCTCCATCCAAGGCCCTAAAGGAGCCTTCCACATCCATCAAAGTTTTACCTGCACATCCACCAATATCATTTATTGTATCCGTTGCTCCCGATGCGGTCTCCTCTACATTGGGGAGACTAGACACCTCCGAGCAGAGCGCTTTAGGGAACATCTCCAGGACACCCGCACCAATCAACCACACTGCCCTGTGGCCCAACATTTCAACTCTCCCTCCCACTCTGCCGAGGACATAGAGGTCCTGGGCCTCCTTCACCACCACTCCCTCACCACCAGACGCCTGGAGGAAGAACGGCTCATCTTCTGCCTTGGAACACTTCAACCCCAGGGCATCAATGTGGACTTCAACAGTTTCCTCATTTCCCCTTCCCCCACCTCATCGCAGTTCCCAACTTCCAGCTCAGCACTGTCCCCATGACTTGTCCTACCTGCCTATCTTCTTTTCCACCTATCCACTCCACCCTCCTCCCCCAGCCTATCACCTTCATCCCTTCCCCCACTCACCTATTGTACTCCATGCTACTTTCTCCCCACCCCCACCCTCCTCTAGCTTATCTCTCCACACTTCAGGCTCTCTGCCTTTATTCCTGATGAAGGGCTTTTGCCCGAAACGTAGCTTTTACTGCTCCTTGGATGCTGCCTGAACTGCTGTGCTCTTCCAGCACCGCTAATCCACAATCTGGTTTCCAGCATCTGCAGTCATTGTTTTTACCTACTTGGTTTATTATATGGGCTGGTCCAGTCAGCTTCTGATCAAAGGTCAACCTGAGATGTTGATAATGGGGGATTTAGCAAAGATTGAACATCAAGGAGCAATGGATAGATTCTGTTTCGTTTAGAGAAAGCTATCCCCTGGCACTTGTGTGGCGCAAATGTTCCTTGTCGTTTATCAGCCTGAGCTATTGGCCTGGTCTTGCTGCAGAGGAAAACATGCTGCTTTTAGTATCTGAGGGGTTGCAAGTGATGCTGAACAGTGTGCCATCATCAGTGATCATTCCCATTTTCGACCTTACAATGGAGGGAAGGTCACTGAAGCAGCTGAAAATTGTTGGGTCTAAGACACTCTCCCCCCCCGCCCCCGAGGGATGGAGGATGCCCCAGAATGCTTTTTAGCTAACAGCTGTTTTAAGCCTCCATTTTACTTTTGTAGTAAATACATCAAGGTATTAAGTTATTGCCTACCATATGGCCTGAATTTAGATGGCAGTTGGCATAAATCCTGGATAATTTAAAACAATAAAATGATGATGGCAGCCGTTGGCAGAGGGAGCAAAGGATGATCGTGTAATGAGAATGTGAGATCGAATACAAATAATGCTGCCTACACCTGTTGTATCAGTCAGTTGGACTCAAAGGACTTGGCCTTCAGTCTGGTGTTTCAATCCCCCTTCCTGTTGTCAGGTTTCCCAGCACAGTGTTTTTACAGGTGCCGATTATTTCTCAACCATTTAGCCTGCAGTTGGTACTGATTGTGTTGTGGACAAGAATACCCTTAACTAAGGCAGTTGCCTTTTCTTTTTCTCCCCCCATTGATTGTTGGCTGGTGACACATAGACTTGCTAATTACTTTGTGTGTGTGTGAAAAGCTTACCGCCAATTCTGCAGCATTTCTTTCTCCACCCACTGCCTTTGTGTGCGTTTTTTTTATTTGACCAGTGACCTCTGAACCCACTCTGTTGACTCTGAAACCAAGAAAAAGCAATCAATCCCCTCTCTCTCTCGACACTCCCCCTGTCCTCACATCCCCACAGCATCCCCTGCCATCATCATGGATCTGCCTTTCCATTCTTTTCAACACTGAGTCCATCTGAAAGTAAAGATCATGTCTCTTCCCTGGCTGCTAAATTTCCTAGAGTTGGGCTGCGGAACTTTTAAATTAAGAAAACTGAGCTGGGAAAATTGTTTGACAAGGTGGTAGAAAGCATTCAGATCCCGCAACTTACATATGTCTGGTTTAAGTTAAAAATCACACAATACCAGATTATAGTCCGACAGATTTAATTGGAAGCACTAGCTTTCGGAGTGCTGCTTCTTCATCAGGTGAAAGCTAGTGCTTTCAAACAAACCTGTTGGACTATAACCAGGTGTTGTGTGATTTTTAACTTTGTCCACCCCAGTCCAACACTGGCTACTCCCAATCGTGTGTTTTAGTAGTTGGTCATGAACCTACATGTTTTATTGCACAATACTCTCTTTCTGAATATGCTAGATAGATTGGGATGCAATAGAAATTAATTTTGTGTGGGTACAAATGACATAAGCGTTGAAGGAGCATTTTTATGAAGAAGGCGAACATTTTGCTCAGGGCAGTAAGTATGGGGAAGACTGGAGGGTTTTGTTTAGTTTTCCCTGTGGAGAAACATATCCATGTAAGGAGATGGTTATGCAGGGATTGAGTTTGCTCAGGCTGTACGTGGGGATTTCTCAGGGACTGAAACCGGGAGGATCCCAAGCAGCTGTTCAGATTGAGCTGTCACTCACATTGAGCACATATTTTGGCACTATCCTCCCCCTCCACCCCCCACCCCCACTCCCCCCCCCAACTTCTCCCCATCCACACCCAGTCTCCTGTGAGTTGTGACCAACTTCCATTTATGCTCAACACCTCTGCCACACAGATACACTTTATCTAAATGTTGAAAGATGTTTTGCATCAAGTAGCATACCATCATCATCACGTTTATTTGTATTTTATTAATACAGCAGACTCCAACCCTTTAAAGTGTTGCTGACATTCATTTCAGTTTTATTTTCATTACGTGGCCCCTTCAAATCTTTTTGCATCACTGTGGATTGGTGATATTTAACAAGGAACTTCAAGATTGCTGCACATTTCCACACATGCAGAACTTATTGGGAATTTTGGCTGTGGGATTCTGTGTTAAAAAGAGCTGGGCTAAAGTAGCTACCAGGATACTGCAACTCTCAGTGGCCCCTCAGCTAGAATTGGCCAACACATTCACCAAGGTCTTTTTTTCTGATTAGTATTAGTTAAAACTACTGAAAATTAACAGAAAGGTGACAGCAAAATCTGATGCGGTTCGAAGTCAAATATCATTCCAGACGTCTATGTCAAATATAGTCACTTCGGGCAAGCTAACAGAGAGGTGGTGCTGATGAAACTATTTTGACAGTCCAAATCAGCACATTCAGAAAAGCTAGAGGCCACAGGTTGTTTG
Organism: Chiloscyllium punctatum; assembly: GCF_047496795.1. NCBI lineage: Eukaryota > Metazoa > Chordata > Chondrichthyes > Orectolobiformes > Hemiscylliidae > Chiloscyllium > Chiloscyllium punctatum. The sequence continues at coordinate 33,306,493 of NC_092760.1, read as the reverse complement.
CGGGGGGGTCGGAGTGATAATAAGAATTGAATTGTATCTCAAAAAGATTTTCTTTTAAGAAGTGATCTTACTGTATGTAACAGCTGCACGACTAGGGGCTGTTAAGTACTTAAGGCAATTTGTAAAGATAATGAGCCTGCTGAAAAGGGATTGTATGGACTGCTTTAAACTACACAAGTGACCCTTTGTTAGTCAACATGCTTAGCACCATTGTAAATTAATCCAAGCTTGAATCGCCTCCTGTGTTCCTCATAATAACATATTTTAGATTAAATGCATAAAACTTTGTTCAAAACATAAATCCTAATTTAGTATTGTGTTCACTAAAGCAGAACGTGGGTGATTTGGCTGCTGCTTGCATTGTATTCGCGTATTCAGACTATGAGTATAAACGTCAGATTGTTGGGGATGTAAATCATTTCATACTGCGGCCTATAACTATTATGTTTGCTGATTAGCACAAGTGATTATTGAATTGCTTCAAGCAAAATATTCCTGGCTTCTGTCCTGGAACTGGTGACGACAGTTATTAACATTTTGGTTGTGTGTAATGCAGGGTTGTTGTGCCCAGTAGGATACAACATTCAAAGGTCTTTAAACACTTTGTCTATCAGCTTTTGTAAATTGTTTATTGTTTCTGGAGTTAGAAGAAACACCAATTTACAACAAGCCTTTTTTAAATGATTATAGGCTGTGCAACTGGCCCTCTTCAGACAATGGAAAGCAAAAACCTACAACAGAGATTAAGGACTGGGTGGGCTGCTACATATTGGTAGCAAGGCATGAGTATTGGGCAGGGGACGTGTGACTGGACAAGGCTAGTGAGCAGTTGGGATTGTGCAGGATACACACAATTTGAAACTGGCATTTGGAATTGTACTTCAGTATAAATACCACCATTTCTGAGCTACAATCAATTCTAAAGAAGGGTCACTGGACCCAAAATGTTGACTCTGCTTTCTGTCCACACATGCTGCCACACCGATTGAGGTTCTCTAGTAATTGCTATTTTGGTTCAGTTTGCAGCATCTGCAATTCTTTGTGTTTTTGTCAGCATTTGTACTGCTCACTGGCAACATAGAACCAGGCTTTGGAAGATACAATTGTTCTCTGGTAGCGAGTGTCTTGACTGGGTAGGGTATACAGAGGAACCTCGAATATCCGGCATTCGATTAACCAAATTTTGGATGATCTGAACAAGATCACAAAGTCCCAGTGTGTGGCTAACTATGTTATCTAGCACCGATCATCCGGCATTCAATTAACTGAACGAAATACTCCTCGCCTTTGTCCTTCGGAAAATTGAGGTTCTTCTGTATATGACAGTACAGGGGCAGTGAGGATAAGATTATGGGAAAGGCACTTGTGACTGTACACTGGCCGTGAGGAGGTGAGATATGCAATGGAGAGATAGGATTGGTAGAGTACAGTCAGTGGTACACAGACTAATTGTGTGATTACACTCTTGAAGTCAAACTTTGAGATTGAGCAGAGTGCAAAGCAATGTATATAAGCAATGAGGAGTTGGGATTGAATTGTCTACATTGACTACTCACTGCTTGCAAACAGTCACATGTTGTCAGGCTGTATGTGACTCTGTGGAGTTAGGATTAGCAGGGAATGTTTGACTGGGTGCAGGCAACTGCATGTGACCTTATGCTGACGGGCAGGTTACTGTACACTGGCAGAAAACTGAGACTGGATGAGGTATATCGTTTCTTTACAACAATGAGGAGTCATGCTGGGCAGGGTCTGTACAGTTTTAAAATGTTAGTGAGAACTCGGAATTGGGTAGAGTGCATGCGACTGTGTACCAGGAGTCAACCGAATACTTTTCCTCGGACTCTCGAGATTTCTCAAAGGTTACTTTTTGATTTTCAGGGCTACATTTTCATTCTCATTAACTTCTTCATAAGGTAAGCTGCAGTCATTTATTAAGATTACCTTCTGTGTTTGTGATGACATATGGAAGCAAAAGCAAAATTAGAAGAATTCATCAATATCCTCAATAGATATCAACCTGCCATTAATTTTTAACCACAATGTATAAGGAGGCTTAAACTTCCCAGACATCACAGTATTTCCCAGTCATATATATGCAAGAGAACTTATTTTTTAACACTGATATACACTTCATAAAGAATTCAACAGTTTGAAAGGAATTCATTGCTTTTAGCTTCAAGTTTCACAATTGCAGTTAGCCAAGCCTTCCTTTCACAGCTTGCCCCTGTTATGGACCAGACCAGCCCCCCTCAAAATGTTTTAAGAAGGTAGCCTAGACTCTATTTTTTCCTTATTTTAACAGTAGATGTGAGGTATGTGTTCCAGATGTGATGCAACTGTTCTAATTGCTTCATGTTAAACAAGACACAATTTATTTAAACAGTGTAGTCAAAATACAAACAAAAGAATGAAGAACTTAGAATAACCTAACTGTTGGAAAATTTAACTGAACAATACATACAGTACCTATTACTAATTAACTGCTCCAACATAGTCACATCCCATAAACACACCACTTGGCAAAAAGCTGAATTCAGACACAGATTTTCACGTGCAGCTCCCCAATCCAGAAGGAAACAACATCAAGAGAAATTTCAGAGAAAGGAACAGCTAGAAATCCTTTCCTGAATCTTCAACCCCTCTGGGACCAAACAGCTTCTGACTGCTACAGCTAAAACAAACTAGAAAGCCTGATCTGTGACAACTGGCCACTCCCCTTCCACTGCTACAACTGTTTTTAAAAGAAAACTCTAAAGGCCTCCTAAACTATTGATTTAGGCTGTCTCTGGTAGCCACTTCACCCCCTCTGCCTTTACAACTCTCTTCAAAAAAAAATCCAGGACAAAATAACCTTTTTAGAGTGACAGCATCATCACAGCCCCAAATCCACATGTCAGCCAGTCGTTTATCACCAGCCCCCACTGATGCCTCACCGTTTCTAGCCACCCACATCTCACATCGTTCAGCAAATCCTCGCTTCTACTGGCAATTCTTGTCCAATTCCTGGGCTTACCCAGCAGCCCACTTCCCCATGGACTTGCCCACATGTTCCCTGGCTATTTCCCTTCTGCTCTTGCTGCTGACATGCTCACTCATGAGCATGGTCATGTTGACCGTTGCTGTGTAAGAGGGTGAGGCATTAGTTGGGTGACCAGGGATGTGCCAGGTTTGGGCAGAATATACAAAATCCTATGCAAACATTGGGAAGTTTGAGATTGCATTTATTCCCTCTTCCCACACTGAAACACAAAGTGAATACTGAAATGCAAGTCATTGTCTGAATCCACCTTATGCTGAAAGCATAGACTGAAAAAGCATTCCTGATACTGTGGTGAAACTAGACCACTCTCAAGTCTGTGTGATTCAAGGAAGTTAAGATCATATTTGTGTATTTGCAAAGGAGAAGATTCCAGTTACGCTAAGACATTTAGGCACGGTGGCTCAGTGGTTAGCACTGCTGCCTCACAGGGACCCAGGATTTGATTCCACTCTCAGGCAACTGTCTCCGTGGAGTTTGCATATTCTCCCCGTGTCTGCGTGGGTTTCCTCCAGGTGCTCCGGTTTTCTCCCACAGTCCAAAGATGTGCAGGTCAGATGAATTGGCCATGCTAAGTTGCCCCATAGTGTTCAGGGATCTGCACGGTAGATGGGTTCACCATGGGAAGTGCAGGACTGCAGGGATAGAGTAGGGGTGTGGGTCTGAATAAGATGTTCTTCAGAGGTCAGTGTAGACTCGATGAACCGAATGGCCAGCTTCTACACTGTAGGGATTCTATGGTCTGATTTCAATAGTACTGAATTTACAACACATATTTATCGTTCTCAACTTTGTGCAGGTCCCTATTATCTCAACTCTCAGCCTTGTGACCGCTAATTTCCATCGTGAAACACATCACTCTCTCTGGCCTTCGATTTCCCTTATCTCCTTGCTCCATGTGGCAATGAATATTGCGCTCACACAGTTCATTATTTTATGATGGGTGAATAAACATTCCCAAAAATGTCTTTGGCCAAATATCTTGTCATGTCTGGAAGAATTGAAGCATAAATGCAGCTCTTCTTTCGAGACTATCATACACTTTAATTTTAACTCCACTAATGTTAACTCTTTCACGCCTACTTCACTATTAATCCTGCAGATGCTGTGACAAAATCTGATTGACATGTTGGTCGTGGAGTATCAGAATGTTAATTGAGCAGACCCCAGTTTGAACAGTGACTATTCTTAACAGAAAAACAAAAGGCATTTGTTGACCAAGATGGTAGCACAATGGCATGGGTTGATTGACAGTTGTATACGGGTGTGTAGTGACTTTGACAGTAATTTTCAATGAAACCTTTGTTTGAAAAATGTGTGGTGTAATCAGAGCTAGCGAAACAGTTTTCATTTTCTTATCAGAACTGTGCCTAGTAAAGTTGTCAGAGTAGAAGACATGATGCAGTTCCAAAAATAAAAGTTTTCTAAATCCAAAAGTTGAAAGTTTGAGTTTTAACAAAATTGGATGCAGCTTTTTTTTGTTTCCAGACCTTACCATTCCTGCCCAGATTCAGTGCTTGTAATCTCTTCTGAGCTGGTCTATTGATCCAACTTGCACCCTCTGAAGTTGACTGGTGGCAAGGGCTATAGCTTACCTCTTTCATGCACCACCTTTCAACAAAGAAGATGGATAGACAACTTTCGATACACATCCAGAAAGTAGGAAGTGCTCCACAAAAGCGCTCATCACTTCCAACACATTGCAAGGATGCTGGTGCTCTGTACACTATACACAGGTTCACCCAAAGTCCCTTACTGATACCTGTTAAACCTACGTGCATTGTGGGCAGGGTACAGGGAACGGGGGCGGGGGGTACATCAGGGCTTGAGAGCCACAGTACTGGGGGTCTGCTGTGCTCTGGTGTGGGGCTGGGAACCTGAGTCAGAAGCAGCTCCCGGGCCTCCAGTCCCTGTCACTGCCCCTGGTTCTGGTCAATGAACATCCAAATCACCCACATAATGTTGGAAGGTCATGATCAGAAACTTTTCAAGTGTTTCACATCTTGTTCGACTCTTGTTCCTCCAGAGTGGGAAACAATAGCTTAATGGTATTGCCACTGGACTATTAATCCAGAGACCCCAGTAATGTTTCTGGTTTACTAATGTCCTTTAGGAAACGAAGCTGCCATCCTTACCTGGTCTGTCCTACATGCGACTCCAGACCAACAGCAATGTGGTTGACTCTTAACTACCCTCTGAGTCATTAGGGTTGGGCAATTATTGCTTGTCTTGCCAGTGACACCCTTAACCCGTGAATGAATTAAAAAAAAACACAATAGAACACAATGATTCAGATCAACATCCAAGGTCTACTCTGTTTTGGACTCTTCCAAGTCCTATCACTGGTGATTGTACTGACTAGGATCTTAGAATTCCTGCTTAAACTTCAGTACTTTTCAATCACCCTCTTGTCCTTGAAGACACTCCTTAAAACCTACCACTGACCAAGTTTATAGGCCTCAGTCCTAACGTCACCAAGCTTATTTGATAGCATCCGAGAAGCATCAAAATCGACGTTTCAGGCAAAAGCTCTTCATCAGGAATACAGTATCCCTGATGAAAGTCTTTTGCCCGAAACGTCGATTTTACTGCTCCTCGGATGATGCCTTTTCCAGGACCACTGTAATCTAGACTCTAGTTTTCAGCATTTGCAGTCATTGTTTTTACCAAGTTTATTTGATAGTTTGATAGTTTTTACCACATTGAAGACGCTTTGTTTATGTTTGCTGTTACATTAAAGCTGCTCTTGGCACACTCGGTGCTGATACTGAGAGGAAATCAAAGTGCAAATAATGTTTTGCTCACCAGCGTTGCAACATTTCTCACTCATTCAAGACAAAAATACACAAACACAAAAATGAAGAGAAAATGTCATTTGAGATGGTTTAACTGCAGAAACATTGCTGCCTTGGATACTGGTGAAAATCTCTCACTGAGAATGATTCAGTTTGAAGGAAAAAAGTCTTTGAGCTTCAGGCTGAGGGAGAAGTCCATCTTTCATTGATATGAATGTATATAAAGGCAATATTGACTGCTCTGATGCTTGACATATCAGAGCATTTGCTTGAATCATTATTGCTAAAAATATAATGTCAAATAAGGGGCTGAGCTATGGAGGGAAGAGCACTTTTACCCTCATTGTTTAGTGAATTGGAAGTGGTTGGGGACAGTATGTTCATGGAATTAGGATTAGCTTTATTATCATGTGTTCTCAAATGTGTATGGTGAAATGTATATAAGTCATCACTTGCACTGTCATCTTAGGTACAAAGGTACCTAGGTACACCTCTTTCAGTTACAAGATCTTAGAAAATAGAGAAATAAGATGTCCAGCATTGCAGCAAGAAGTCAAGACTGCAATGCACTTCTATTAATAAGCTAAATGAGGTCAGAATCTAAACCTGTGGAGAGAATCAGATCGAAAATGTGTTATGAAAAGAAAAACCTATAGTCAGCAATGGAACCAGTCACTCTTTAAGGTTGGCTTAAGTGATGTGTTGACTGTAACAAAGTTGGATCAAAAGAAGAAAGTAAGTCACCATTATGCCAGAGGACCAGAGGCTGCTCTCTCATTTGAGAGAGGTGGCCGATGATGAGCTCACCGTGAGGGGTCACCACGCCTCAGTAAGGTGCACGAAGGCAGAGTCTTCACAGTGACCTCAGCCAGCACAAGGTCTGAAACCCTGCTGCTGGCATTAGTCTGCATCACAAACCAGGAACGTCATTGCCTCGCTGGTCGTTAGAATAGAACCAGCTTCCATTACTCTCAGGAGTGTTTGGGGCAGGGAGTAAACTAGAGACAGTGGGAGGTTAATTGACTTCAGTAAAAAGCGTGGGATGTATTGGATAAACTGTTGGGACCATCATTATAAAACATGTGTGCAGACTTCCCTTTTTCTTTGAAAACACCTTATTGTCTTTCCAGAGATTTCTTTTTGCCTTGGTCTCTTAACACTGTGAGGTGAAATTTATTTAGCCTGAGGAAGCAAAATGGGTGACAATGAACCAGCAGCCCATTTCACATTTATACCACCCATTAAGGCTAAATTTACCAGTTTCATCTTTTGGACCCATGTACTTATTACTATTTACATAATTTCTAGCCCTTCATTCACCCAAGAAATGCCAAAATACAGTCACTTAATTGCCATTCAAGTTTTTGTTCCAAATTCTATCCTCCACCCATTATTTTCAAATAGATCAAAGTTTCCCTCACCCTTTGTGTAATGGATAAATACATGAAAACCCCTCCATCGTGGGAACAGTTTCAACAGTCTTACATCTTTCCTGAGTTCTCTATAATTTATTTTTATACCTATTTTTGGTTGCCCATATTTGACTTGAGGTGTTGCTTCTGTTTCTGTTTCCACAGATGCTGCCAGATCTGCTGAGTATTTTAAGCACTTTCTGTTTTGATTGCAGATGTCCACCATCCACAATATTTTACTTTTATACCCAGAAAGATATTTGTGGAGTGTCAGTGGACTATCATAGATTACTGTAACTGAATTGATATTTATCCAAAGGGTTCAGATGGTACGCATTTAAAGCTATATCATTACAGTAGGAACTAACTTCAAAAGCACTTAATTGACTGCAAAGTGCTTTGGGCTATCCTAAAGCAATGCAATTTATTTCTTTAATGTATACGTAGTATTGAATTAACTGGCTGTTACCTAATTGAGAGCTACAGGTACAAAAATTTATATATGTTGTTGTGGAACTATGTGTTTGTTTAAAGTTGCAATTCAGTAGGGAGAGGATCAATAACTTGCACTGTGCTCTTTCTCTCTCTCTCTCTCTCTATTTTTATACATTCTGGCCCAGCTTTTACAGAGCAGTAACTAAATTAGAGAAAACTAATTCAAGCAGACCAAACTTGTACCACAATCTAAACCAGTTCTTATTGGTTTGTATCAAGCTTCCAAAGATTTACCCTTGCCCAGCCTTTCTTTAAAATGTATATTTATAGTCACACCATCTGGTTCCTGTGCACATGCTGACCTCAGTCTGAGTAGTCAGGGTAGCATGTGCCAGTGTGTTGAAAGATTTCAGGGCATAGTGAAAGGCTCAATCTTCCATGAGGATTGTTTGCTGAGGATTCTCAATAGGCGATGGCCTAGTGCTATTATCACTAGACTTTGGACCCAGAGATCCCACTAATGTCCTGGGGACTCGTATTGTCATGGAAGATGTGGAGTTTGGATTCAGTTAGGAAGAAATTTTGGAATTAAGAGCCCAGTGATGACCACAGATCCATTAAAAACCGAAAGAGCTGGGGATGCTGTCAATCAGAAACAAAAACAGAAGTTGCTGGAAAAGCTCAACAGGTCTGACGACGTCTGTGGAGAGAAATCAGAGTTAATGTGACCCTTCCTCAGAAGGTTGGACCCATGAATCCATTGTTGATTGTCAGGAAAAACTCATCTGCTTCACTAATGTCTTTTCGGGATTGAAACTGCTGTCCTTACCTGGTCTGGCCTACGTGTGACTCCAGACCAACAACAATTTGGTTGATTCTTAACACCTGGGGACGGGTATTAAATTCTGGCCCAGCCAATGACACCCACATCCTGTGAATGAACAAAACAAAAATCTGCATTACCAACCGCTAGATTACCTGGATTGTTCTCGAATTTCATTTTGCCTGGGATACCGGGATGAAGCTCAGATGGAGGAGCTGATTAACTGACTTGCTTTTCCAAGGAATATTAAGTACTTGATTTTAGGACATGGTGGGCTTTTCCCAATGGTCGCTTCACTCCCACCTCCCAAAATAAAAATCCTCAGATTTGAGCGTTGTTGAGTGATGTTGGATTTGCGAGTTATAATATCTAAGGTACCCCAGGCTGTTATTTGCCTTGGATGCTAACACAAAGTAGGCAGTAGCGAATTGACTGCCCATTTTGCAGCCCAGCCTGTTTCTTTTCCAGTTGACAAGTCAATTAGGCAGACAGGTGTCCAAGACCCAGCTCACACCCTGAGGGGGATTTATGCCACCTAAACACCCTCCCCGCCCCCAGGGAGTCAAGTGTGGAGTCAAGTAAATAGGACATTAAAAACTGGATGTGCTGAAAAAACTCAGCATGTCTGGCAGCATCTTTACAGAGAAAAGCTGCATTGTTGTTTTGAGTCTGATATGACTCCACTGAGGCTACCAGACAAGCTGCTGTTTTTATTTCAGTTCTTTACTAACCACAACATTTTAACTTGTTCTTTAAATATAGAATCCATACAGTATGGAAACAGGCCATCGAGTTCACAGTGACTCACCAGAGAATACCCCATTCAGATCCACCCTCCTTCCCTGTAACCCCACATCTCCCAAAGCTACCCTACCTCAGCTGCACACCCCCGACACTATGGGCAATTTAGCACATCCAATTCATCTAACCTGCACATCTTTTGGATTGTAAAAGGAAACCCACACAGACACAGGGAGAGTGTGCAAACTTCACACAGCCAGTCACCAGAGGGTGGGTGAAACCTGGTCCCTGGCACTGAGAGGCAGCAGTGCTAACCACTAAGCCACCATGCCACCCCAAAATGAAATAGGGTGTGTGCTCTGTCCAATACCTTGCTCACCCATCCTAAGCTCGTTCCCCACAGGGTAAGTGGGAACCATAATTGGCAGCCCACATCTTAAAGTTCAATAAATGGTTAAGGGTCACTTAGCTTACTGCCAAGCCAGTTTAGTATGATGATGTACTGCCTTTGCTGTAATGTGGTTGCCACGGGCAGCTTTATAATTGTCTTTAAAGTTTAATGTTATAAGGGTGGAAAATAAAGGGGTACTGTCTCCGGAGAGGTACACCAGGGGCAGGACCACACCCTGCTATGCTCATCCCCTACTGATGATAGAACATAGAACAGAGAAAAGTACAGCACAGAACAGGCCCTTTGGCCCACGATGTTGTGCCGAGATTTAATCCTAATGTAAAATATAATAACTTAACCTACGCACCCCTCAACTCACTGCTATCCATGTGCATGTCCAGCAGTCGCTTAAATGTCCCCAATGACTTCGCTTCCACCACCACAGCTGGCAACACATTCCATGCATTCACAACTCTCTGCGTAAAGAACCTACCTCTGACGTCTCCTTTATACCTTCCTCCTAATATCTTCAAACTATGACTTCTCGTCCCAGTCAATCCTGCCCTGGGGAAAAGTCTCTGGCTATTGACTCTATCTATTCCTCTCATTATCTTGTATACCTCGATCAGGTCTCCTGTCTTCCTCCTTCTCTCCAGAGAGAAAAGTCCAAGCTTATTCAACCTTTCTTCATAAGGCAAGCCCTCCAGTCCAGGCAGCATCCTGATGAACATTTTTTGCACCCTCTCCAAAGCCTCGGTATCTTTCCTATAGTAGGGCGATCAGAACTTGACACAATATTCCAAGTGTGGTCTCACCAGGGACTTGTAGAGCTGCAGCAAAACCTCACAGCTCTTAAACTTGATTGCCCTGTTAATGAAAGCCAAAACACCATTTGCTTTCTTAATACCCCTATCCACTTGGGTGGCAACTTTGAGGGATCTATGTACTTGCACACCCAGATCCCTCTGTTCCTCCACACTACCAAGAATCCTGTCTTTAATCCTATATTCAGCATTCAAGTTTGACCTTCCAAAATGCATCGCTTCCCATTTATTCAGGTTGAACTCCATCTCCCATTTCTCAGCCCAGTTCTGCACCCTGTCTATGTCACACTGCAGCCTGCAGTAGTCCTCTATACTATCAACGACACCTCCAACCTTTGTGTCGTCTGCAAATTTACTAACCCACCACTCAACCTCCTCATCCAAGTCATTTATAAAAACTACAAAGAGCAGAGGCCCAAGAACAGATCCCTACGTGACCCCACTCAATACTGTCCTCCAGGCAGAATACTTTCCATCCACAACCACTCTCTGCCTTCTGTCAGCCAGCCAATTCTGAATCCAGATAGCCAAATCTCCCTGTATCCCATACTTTCTGACTTTATGAATGAGCCAACAATGGGGAACCTTATCAAATGCCTTGCTGAGGTCCATATACACCACATCCACTGCTCGACTGTCATTGACCTATCTTGACACCTCCTCAAAGAAGTCAATAAGATTTGTGAGGCATGATCTGCCCCTCACAAAGCCACGCTGATTGCCTTTAATCACACTATGCTTTGCCAAATAGTCATAAATCCTATCCCTCAGAATTCTTTCCAAAACTTTGCTGACCACAAATGTAAGACTGACTGGTCTGTCATTGCCAGGGATTTCCCTATTACCCTTCTTGAAAAGTGGAACAACATTCGCCTCCCTCCAATCCTCCGGTATGACACCTGTGGAGAGGGAGGAGGCAAATATCCTCGCCAGCGGCTTAGCAACCTCCTTTCTCGCTTCCCGGAGCAGCCTGGGATAAATCTGGTCTGGCCCTGGGGACTTAGCAATCTTAATGTTTTCTAAAATTTCTAGCACATCAATTTCATCAATCTTGATCTGGTCAAGACTGTATACCAGCTCCTGTAAGTTTTCATTTACAACAAGTTCCCTTTCCTTGGTGAAGACCAAAGCAAAAAACTCATTTAGGGCTTCCCCTATCTGCTCAGACTCATGCACAATTTCCCTCTGCTATTCCTGATCGGCCCTACCTCCTCCCTGATCATTCTCTTATTCCTCACGTATGAGTAAAATGCCTTTGGGTTCGCCCTAATCCTTTGTGCCAAGCCTTTTTCATGCCCCCTCCTGGCTCTCCTCAGTCTATTTCTGAGCTCCTTTCTAGCAAGCCTGTAATCCTCTAAAGCTGTGCTAGATCCTTGCTTCCTCCACCTTACGTAAGCTGCCTTCTTTCTTTTGACAAGAAGTTCCTCTGTTCTCATCATCCAAGGTTGCTTAATCTTATCCCTTCTTACCTGTCTCAGAGGAACAAATTTATGCATCACTCACAACAACTGCTCGTTAAACAGTCTCCACATGTCTGCTGTGCCCTTTCTGTGGAATAATTGCTCCCAGTCTGTACTTCCCAACTCCTGTCTGACAGCGTCATAATTTCCTTTTCCCCAATTAAATATCTTCCCTCGGTAACTACTCCTTTCACTCTCCAAGGCTATGCTAAATGTAAGGCAGATGTGATCACTTTCACCAAAGTGCTCTCCCACTGTGAGATCTAACTGTTCTGGCTCGTTGCCGAGCACCAAATTCAAACTGGCCTCTCCCCTCATCGGTCTGTCTACATACTGAGTAAGTAAACCCTCCTGAACACACCTGACAAAAACAGCTCCATCCAAACCATCTGCACTTAGGAGGTTCCAATCGATATTGGGAAAGTTGAAATTACCCATAACAACAACCCTGCTACTTTTGCATTTTTCCAGAATCTGCCCTCCTGTGAAATCTTCAATCTCTCTGCTGCTATTAGGTGGTCTGTAGAAAACCCCCAATGCGGTGGCTGTTCCCTTGCTGTTCCTAACTTCCACCCATACTGACTCAGTAGACAAATCTTCCTCAACAACCTTCGTTTCTGTAGCTGTGATGCACTCTCTGATTAGCAATGCTACACCCCCTCCTCTTTTTCCACCCTTCCTGTTCTTTTTAAACGTTCTAAACCCTGGAACATCAAGCACCCATTCCTGCCCCTGTGAAACCCACATCTCCATTATGGCCACAACATCGTAGCCCCAAGAACCCTCTTCCATCTTCCTACACACCCATTCTCTAAAACTGACTCTCTCCCCACCCAGCCCATTCCCTAGGTTGACCTGTTCTCTCCCTCTGCTGCCATCCAGGCCCAATGCCTTTGACCTACTCAACTTGACAATCCATTGGGCCTTCTTTATGCCCCTTCCTGCTGGTTCAGCAGCCCCACTGAGGTACAGAAGTCCCACTTGCTCCAAATTTAGCTTATCCACAGAATGCTAGAGCCTGGCTGCAGGCTTCTTATTGATCATTCGGCAACCCGAGGCAGTAGGTTTCATGCAATATCCCATAAAGATCCAACTCCTAAGTTTTCTTCGCACCTTGGGTGTTCTCCATTTTGTCATAAGCTTGAGGTGATGAGAGCCATCCTCTTTGTTGTGCCACTCTAAGTTGAGGTCAGAAATGATTCCTTCTCTCCCATCCTTATGATTTTTCCTTTTTACTGTATGGGTCAATCCCGTGCCCATGCCCAATAGGAGTGCAGCTAACTGCAGGATGGGAATGGGGAAATCACCATTTTCCCAAGTGTATTGATGCTGTAAAGAAAAAAATGGGACATTATACACTTTTGCCGGAAGAATAGAAGAGCTTGAGTATGATTAAGAAAGCTGCGGCATGGAGGATTTGGGGGTCCCTACAGTGTGGTAACAGGCCATTTGGTCCAACAAGTTCACATCGACCCTCTGAAGAGTAACCCACCCAAACCCATTCCCCTATCCTGTTGCTCCACATTTTCCCTGACTAACGCACCTAACCTACACATCCCTGAACACTATCAGCAATTGAGCATGGTCAGTTCACCTAACCTGCATGTCTTTGAACTGTGGGAGGAAACTGGAGCACCCAGAGGAAACCCACACAGACATGGGGAGATGCACACTCCACATAGACAGTTGCTTGAAGCTGGAATCAAACCCGGGTCCCTGGCGCTGTGAGGCAGCAGTACTAACCACTGAGCCATAGTCTTCGTGCTGAATCATAAAAAGCCAACTTCCAAGTTCAGTGGGTAATGTTTTTTCTAATTTACCCATGGGACATGGGCATCACTGGCCGGCCAGCACTTATTGCCCATCCATAGCTGCCCTTGAACTGAATGGCTATCTCAGCGGGCGGTTTAGAGTCAGCCACATTGCTGTGAGTCTGGAGTCACATTAGGCTGGACCCAGTAAAGTTGACTGATTTCTTTCCCTACAGGACATTAAGGAGAGAGGTTTTTCTTTTTCCTGACAATCAGCAATGGATTCATGGTCATCAGTAGATTCTTAATTAAAGACTTTGTAAAAAATTGATTTCAAATTCCACCACGTGCCGTGGCAGGATTCAAGCCCAGGCCCCCCAGAACATGAGCTGAATTTCTGGATTAATAATCTCGCAATAATACCACCAGGCCATTGTCGCCCCAGAAATAGGGAAGGGAAATGGAATGTTGTCTTTGTTTCAAAAGGAATGGCATATAAAAGCATGAACATCTTTGTTACAACTATCTAAAGCATTAGTCAGTCCACAGTTGGAATTCTGTACAGTTTTGGTCCCCTTATCTAAAGAAAGATACACTGGCATTGAAGGCAGGCCAGAGAAAATACTGCTGATCCCAGGTACGGAGAGATCCCATTGTGAGGAGACATTGAGTAGGTTGGGTTTGCACTCTTTAGAGTTTAGAAGAATGAGAGGAGATCTGAGTTAAGCATATAAGATTTTGAGGGGTTTGACAGGTTAGATACAGAGAAATTGTTTCCTCTTGTGGGTGAGTCTAGGATCACAGCACTTAATCTCAGATTAAACAGTCACTCCTTTAAAATGGAATTAAGGAGGAATTTATTCTCTTTTAGTGGTAAATCTGAGCAATTCTTTACCACAGAAGACTATTGAGGTTGAATCGTTGAAGATATTCAAGGCTGAGTTGGACAGAGTTTTCATCAGAGTGGGAATCGAGGGTTAATATGGTTAAGGCTAGAAAGTGGAGTTGATCAGCTGTGATCCTGTTGAATGGCAGAATGGACTCGATTGGCTGATGGTATTACAGCAGAGGTGTGGAATTCCCTTACCAGCTTGGCAATGCAGAATCTTTCCAATTCCCACATCTCATGTCAGATGTGCTGTTTCATTGGGCTTTGTGCCAAAATTACACCAAAGTCACGCTGGGATATAAGAATAACTTTTACAGCAATTCAGCTGCAGGGTTTTGAGCAGTGAATGCGGTTAGCAATAATTTGATCACGTTGGCGTTTGAATTGGCCTTTTCTTTTTCACAATATTTTACTATCTATCTTCACCGATCATCTAGTGTTCTCTGTTGTGCCCACACATTTAGATATAATTTGATGCCTCCTATTATTAGTTGGGAGAAGGTCTTTTGTAGAAACACCAAAACAGACTTTTTAAGAAGTAAAATAATTAGAGATTGGGATTTGTCCAAAGAACGACTATTAATACAAGTTGTGTTTGATCTCCTACATAAACAGGAAAGGAATGCAAACAGTACTTGCTTCTGTCTCCTGTGTTCTTTCATTAATTGTACACTGGTCAGCCAATTCTGTGTCTCTGTCTATCTGTCTATCTGTCTGTCTGTCTCACAATGTTAGTCCAGAGTCAGGAATTCACAATTACAAAATATCAATAAAGATGGTTCATTGCACAATTCCTTGTGTTTTTAATTGTTATTGAACTATTTCTCTGAAAAATGAAACGAGTATATACTTGCAACAGTTGAACAAAATTGAAATAACAATTAGGACTATAAGCTTGGCAAAGTATGTAATTTGAATAACAGCAGTCAAATTAACTGGAATTTCAAGGAGAAAACAGTTCGGGTTAAAGGAGGGGATGCTTAGAGAGTGCAGAGGGAAATGACAGAGGATTTTCAATTTTGGCTCAGTAAACCAAAGTGGCATTTATCCAACGTTTTTTTTTGCCACGCAGTTGATTGCTTTTTAGGGAGAGGATGTTCTGAATGAGCCTCTCTGGTTTTGCTCTCTTGAATTAACTGAAATGTTCAAGCTTCTTTTGAAGTGAATTTGCAATATTTATCCAGACAAATGTTTCAGTGAAGGGTTCAAATTTCAATTTCTTTGCCAGTTATGCTAAATCCCTGCCCTCCAGTTACTGGCCTTCCTTCCAGTTTCTCCTCATTTGCTCTTTCAAATGCTGCATCAATCTGACCACCTCTGTAAAAATTTCCTTTTAATATTTGACTAACCACAGTTTCCAGGTGTCGGGTGACACCACTTCTGCACCATTCCCAAGTTCTCTAAAGTGAGGTGCCCAGAACAGCTTGCAATACTGAAACTGAATTGCAAAGGTTTTACACAATTTTCTTGCTTCTTGGTTTACCGACGAAGGGATGTGTTTCTGGAGGGAGAAGCGATAGGCGGATATGAGAGCAAATATTGCTAATGGATGAAAATTGGTGGAGGACAGATCCTAAATTTTTAATATTCGCTCATCTTGCATGAAGCTCTGTATTAATGCATGTGTTTGGAAATTCTTCAATTTATTGATCATTATTGTGATCTGCTTTTTAAAACAAACACTGGAGATAATTTTCACTTCTGGCAATAATGATAGAACAGTTGGATATTATTATATCAGTATATCGTATCAGTTGCATGACAATGTGATCTTTTGCGATAAATGTTGCATCTTATGATCATGCTCGACTAGTTAGCTAATGATGGAGCAGCGCTCCGAAAGCGAGTACTTCCAAATAAACCTGTTGGTCTATAACCTGGTGCTGTGTGATTTTTAACTTTGTCCACCCCCGTCCAACACAGGCATTTCCACAACCTGGATATTGGATTGACCCCTGCTCTATATCTTTTCTTATTTACCATGCCCTCCTTCACCTCCAAGGGAATCAGCACTGATTTATTATTACTTCACAGTAAGTTAACTAGGTTTGAGTTGACACATAACTATCCTCCCTCTTTGTTCCTTTCCTACTCACCGTATTGCTGCTGCTGCTCCTGCTCCTAGCTTTGTAGAGAATGTTGTCCCGTTCCTAATCCCCCAGTCTTCTCACCTCCGTCCCAGCCTCATTCCAACTGAACCTCAGTCTCCATCTCTTCATCCAGCCCCATTATGTAGATATCTTCTAATTTCTCTGTACAGGATTGTAATGACACAGTTCTGGAGCAGGTGGGACTTGAACTTGGTTCAGAGGTAGGGACACTACCACTAACCATCTAACCATTAAAGCCCTAAAGCCCTATTTTGTATTCCTGGCTGAGAGCCCAGGCAATTGTGAGATGACATCTTTTATTAATAGCAACTAGTTTGTTTGGAAAAGCTTCATTGACAGCTCAGCTTATCTAACCTCCCGCAACACCACAAGTTAAGGAGGGTTAAGTGATTTCAACTGCATTAGAGTCATAGAGATGTACATCACGGAAACAGACCCTTTGGTCCAACCGTCCATGCCGACCAGATATCCCAACCCAATCTAGTCCCATCTGCCAGCAGCTGGCCCATATCCCTCCAAACCCTTCCTATTCATATACCCATCCAGATGCCTTTTAAATGTTGCAATTGTACCAGCCTCCACCACTTCCTCTGGCAGCTCATTCCATACACGTACCACCCTCTGTGCGAAAAAGTTGCCCCATAGGTCTCTTTCATATCATTCCCCTCTCACCCTCAACCTGTGCCATCTAGTTCTGCACTCCCCCATCCCAGGGAAAAAACTGTCTATTTTAAAACTTTAAAGAGACTACATGATTGGCACTTCCATTGTTCTCCAGAAAAAGACATTGAAAATTTTTGAATAAACCACTTTTCTGAAGCTATTTTCTACTACATACAACTGCTACTACAGAGTCCTTTACTTCAATACAGTGTACAGTGGGTGAATGGACATGAAAGGGGCATACCTTAGCATGGCGAGCATGAAAAGGTCAGAGGGCCACTTGGGAGGGTTTTTCTTGGACTGGAGAGCATACCTTGGGAGGCAGTTCAAATTACCTTTCAAAAGGTTCTCTTAGGTAGAATAAGGTTCACAACGTCTCAGATGTGCCATGAAGCACAATCATTTAATCACCTAATTTAATTTCTTGACCACTGCAAAGGAGTTGGCCATGCCTGTTTCTGCATTGGAGGTGACTGCGTCTGTGCTGTCAGGTGTGTGTTCACAACCTGAACCTGCACATTTCAAACAAAATTGCTGAAAATTGCAAAGCTCACAAAGGGGTGGGTTAGGAGTCCCAGAACTGGGTCCCTGTCACTATTTTTAAGTGGCTCCCAATTTAACTGGCCTGGCCCATTGCCCAAAGTGAAGCTTTTGTAAAGATCTGTTTAGAGTATCTCATTCAGCTTCGGAAAGTCATCTGAAGCTCTTAGAGAGAGAGTGCAGTGACTTACTACATTGGATCCAGGGACTAAGAGAATTTAGTTACGGGATTAGGTTTGGAGAGGCGGGGATTCTTCCTTTTGGTGCAAAGAAGGTCGATGGAAGCTCTGACAGATTTTGGACAAGTTAAGACACATACAAATGAGGTACACAAGGAATAGCTATTGCTATTAGTTGATGATACAAGGATTAGATTTAACGTGTTGGACAAAAGATATAAAGGAATGTGAGGAAGAGTTTTTTTTAATAAAGTTCTGGAACTTACTGCCTATGAAGGTGACGGAAGTGAAGTTGTTCAGAGATATCATAAGGAATTTGGTTGAACACATGAGAGAATCATACTTGTAGGGCTATGATGATAAAGAAGGGGAAAGGGATTGACTCCATTGCTCTACAATGGGCTGAATGGTCACCTTCTGTGTAATAGTGGTGTAAGGGCTTTTGCCCGAAACGTCGATTTCGCTGCTCGTTGGATGCTGCCTGAACTGCTGTGCTCTTCCAGCACCACTAATCCAGTAAGTGAGTAGTCATCTCACTGATCCTTTGTTTGCAAGCAGAGCCTATATTGAAGATTTTTTGAGAAAATATTCCAACATAATTGTCAAAAAGCTGCCCAGGGACTGTTAGAACCGTGGTATATCTGGTTTATGGCAGCTATGTTCAAGGAAGATTAAAGTCACAAGGAAAGTGATGGAGATATTCACAGACACAATGCAATTGCTGACGGCCTCAGTCATGATGTGAGATGAGAGATATTGGAGCACCCTCTTCAGTACAGAGGTCAGATAGAGGTATTAGAATTGAGAAGTTCTGAAGCAGCAACAGTTTCCAGTGGTGTTTGAACAAGTGACAATGTGGATTAAAGGAAGAAATTTGGGACTTTTAAAAAATTGTATCAGAATAAGTAAGGAGATAGTAAACCTTCCAGAAACAAGGAATAAGTAGAATCCATAAAATACTTCAAAAACAAGAGGAATTGGTTTCATTGCTATCATATTTAAGGATGTGAGAGTGAGTTATGAAGCCATGTACCTTCTCAAGTGGACATGAACCTGAGTGAGTCCGTCTTTCTGTCTGTGCAAACACAATAATTTCTCCTGTCTAACTGATGCAACTTCTGGTCTCTTTACACACTGTGTTCCTGACTGAGAGCCCTGACCCTGGCCATATAATCACTTCGGATGCCCGAACAGTGCGAGCAAGTTGCAATCAATTATCCTTTGTTGCCGTCATGAACATTGTGCCCATTGCTGTGGAACAAATGTTACAGGATAATCCATCATAACTGGCGCGCAGGTTCCTTGCAGGCATCAGAGGTCAGACTGAGAAGCACAATGAGGACTTGTTTAAGAAAATACACACACACACAACACACACACACACACACACACACACACACACACACACACACACACACACACACACACACACACACACACACACACACACACACAACCACAATTAGCTTGTTGGCGGAAGTCAAGGAGTCAAATTGAGAGAGAAAGAGAGTTTGTTTGGGACAACAGATGGAGGTGACAGGATAATGGATGACCAATGATTCTCAGGTTAAGGGATGAAACAGTCACAATGTGTAATAATACATTTACAACATTGAAATTCAAAGCACAATGAATTCTCCACTCCCCCTCATTCAGCACTCATTGAGAATTTGTGTGGTACTTAATGTTTCTTCTGCAGGTTCCAGCTTAAAATTCAACAGTTTGAAATTGACCAAGATCACTGATATCTCTCTGATATTTCCTGCTTCCTTTGAAGACTTGATCCCATCGTAATTTCTATGCTTCTGCCCCTCGCCTTTTCTTTCCTCTGACCCTCCCTGAGGTGAGAGAGTCCTCTTGTACCCACCACACTTTTGGATTAACAAATCATCTTCTACCATTAGCCCCTCCTCCTTTTGCTTCTGACCCTAAACACTTTAACAATTGTCAGCTCAGTTCTCCATGCCTCTCTACTCATTCTGTTTTTGACCTTCTATTATAGTTCACAAGCTCAGGACATCACAAAGAATAGGTATTTAAGACAAAGAATTAAGCCATTTGGCTTACCGTGCTGGTTACAACTGAAGAGTTAGCTAGTCCATTTCCATATTCCAACTATTGGTCTATAGTTTTGTAGATTACTGCATATTTTTTACACAGAGGGTGGTTTGATTGTGGAATGAACTTTCTGAGGAAGTGGGCAATGCGGGCACATTTACAACATTTGAAAGACATTTGGATGGATACATGAATAGGAAAGGTTTGGGAGGGATATGGGTCAGGAGCAGGTAAGGAGTAGTTTAGTTTGGGATTATGTTCGGCGTAGACTGGTTGGACCGAGTGGTCTGTTTCCTTGCTGTATGACTCGATGACTCTGAATGAGGGATAGATGTCTCTGCCATGTAACCATCTCCTTTTCTGTGTTCGTTCTTGGCACATCAGTGTTTGGACATTGTAGTGATTGGACCTAGGTGGATGTTGTTGACTACGAGATCATTAATTGGAGTTGTCAACCTGGGTCAATCAGGGAGCCCTGGCTGACAGATATAAACATGACAATAAGTATACCGCTTTGGATACTGTTGGGGGGGGAAGGCCTAGCAGGGGTAAGCTGCAGTGACCGGGTCTCTGGCACGAGGTCCGGCTCTGAGGCTCAGAAGGGGAGAGGAGGAGAGCGCTAGTTATAGGAGACTCGATAGTTAGAGGGACGGACAGGCGGTTCTGTGGACATGGGCGAAACTCTCGGATGGTTTGTTGTCTCCCGGGTGCCAGGGTCCGAGACGTCTTGGACCGTGTTTTCAGGATCCTTAAGGGGGAGGGTGTGCAGCCAGAAGTCGTGGTGCACGTTGGCACTAACGACATAGGTAGGAAGAGGAGTGGGGAGGTCATTCAGGAGCTCAGGGAGTTAGGCTAGAAGCTAAAAGCTAGGACGGACAGAGTCGTCATCTCTGGGTTGTTGCCGGTGCAACGTGACAGTGAGGCAAGGAATAGGGAGAGAGTGCAGTTGAACACGTGGCTGCAAGGATGGTGTAGGAGGGAGGGCTTCAGGTATTTGGACAATTGGACTGCATTCTGGGGAAGGTGGGACCTGTACAAGCAGGACGGGTTGCACCTGAACCAGAAGGGCACCAATATCCTGGGGGGTAGGTTTGCTAGCACTCTTTGTGGGGGGGTTTAAACTAATTTGGCAGGGGGAAGGGATCTGGACTTGTAGTCCAGCAAGTAGGCTAGCTGTTTGTCAGGATGTCCAAGAATGTAGGGAGGCTGTAGAGAAGGTAGCACTGACAAGGAATACTTGCGGACACAGAGATGGGTTCAAGTGTGGATACTTCAACACAAGGAGTATCAGAAATAAGGTGGGTGAACTTAAGGCGTGGATCGGTACCCAGGACTATGATGTTGTGGCCATCACGGAAACGTGGATAGAAGAGGGACAGGAATGGTTGTTGGAGGTTCCTGGTTACAGATGTTTCAGTAAGATTAGGGAGGGTGATAAAAAAGGAGGGCGTGTGGCATTGCTAATTAGAAATGGTATAACGGCTGCAGAAAGACAGTTCGAGGGAGATCTGCCTTTGGAGGTAGTATGGGCTGAAGTCAGAAATAGGAAAGGAGCAGTCACCTTGTTCAGTGTTTACTATAGGCTCCCCAATAGCAGCAGAGATGTGGAAAAACAGATTGGGAAGCAAATTTTGGAAAGGTGCAGAAGCCACAGGGTAGTAGTCATGGGCGATTTCAACTCCCCAAATATTGATTGGAAGCTCTTTAGATCAAGTAGATTGGAAGGGGCGGTGTTTGTGCAGTGTGTCCAGGAAGCTTTTCTAACTCAGTATGTAGATTGTCCGACCAGAGGGGAGGCCATATTGGATTTGGTACTTGGTAACGAACTGGGACAAATGATGGGCTTGTTAGTGGGTGAACATTTTGGTGATGGTGACCACAATTCTGTGACTTTCACCTTGGTTATGGAGAGAGATAGGTGCGTGCAACAGGGTAGGTTTTACAATTGGGGGAAGGGTAAATACGATGCTGTAAGACAGGATTTGAGGAGCATAAGTTGGGAGTATAGGCTGTCAGGGAAGGATGTCGTGGAAATGTGGAACTTTTTCAAGGAACAGATACAACGTGTCCTTGATATGTATGTACCTGTCAAGCAGGAAAGAGATGGTCGTGTGAGGGAACCTTGGTTGAATGTCTTGTAAAGAGGAAGAAGGAGGCTTACATAAGTTGAGGAAACAAGGTTCAGACAGAGTGTTGGAGGGATACAGGATAGCCAGAAGGGAGCTGAAGAAAGGGATTAGGAGAGCTAAGAGAGGGCATGAAAAATCTTTGGTGGATAGGATCAAGGATAACCCCAAGGCCTTTTACGTGTATGTGAGAAACTTGAGAATGACGAGAACGAGGGTAGGTCCGATCAAGGACAGTAGTGGGAGACTGTGTATTGAGTCGGAAGAGATAGGAGAGGTCTTGAATGAGTACTTTTCTTCAGTATTTATAAATGTGAGGGATCGTATTGTTGAAGAGGAGAGTATGAAATGGACTGGTAAGCTAGAGGAGATACCTGTTAGGAAGGAAGATGTGTTGGGCATTTTGAACAACTTGAGGATAGACAAGTCCCCTGGGCCTGATGGGATATTTCCTAGGATTATGTGGGAAGCAAGAGAGGAAATTGCAGAGCCGTTGGCAATGATCTTTTCATCTTCACTGTCAACGGGGGTGGTACCAGGGGACTGCAGAGTGGCGAATGTTGTGCTCCTGTTCAAAAAAGGGAATAGGGATAACCCTGGGAATTACAGGCCAGTTAGTCTTACTTCGATGGTAGGCAAAGTAATGGAAAGGGTACTGAGGGATAGGATTTATGAGTATCTGGAAAGACACTGCTTGATTAGGGACAGCCAGCACGGATTTGTGAAGGGTAGGTCTTGGCTTACAAGTCTTATTGAATTCTTTGAGGAGGTGACCAAGCATGTGGATGAGGGTAGAGCAGTGGATGTAGTGTACATGGATTTTAGTAAGGCATTTGATAAGGTTACCCATGGTAGGCTTATGCAGAAAGACAGGAGGCATGGGATAGAGGGAAATTTGGCCAGTTGGATAGAAAACTGGCTAACCGGTCGAAGTCAGAGAGTGGTGGTAGATGGTAAATATTCAGCCTGGAGCCCAGTTACAAGTGGAGTTCCGCAGGGATCAGTTCTGGGTCCTCTGCTGTTTGTAATTTTTATTAATGACTTGGAAGAGGGAGTCGAAGGGTGGGTCAGTAAATTTGCAGATGATATGAAGATTGGTGGAGTTGTGGATAGTGAGGAGGGCTGTTGTCGGCTGCAAAGAGACTTAGATATGATGCAGAGTTGGCCTGAGGAGTGGCAGATGGAGTTCAACCCTGTCAAGTGTGAGGTTGTCCATTTTGGAAGGACAAATAAGAATGCGGAATACAGGGTTAACGGTGGGGTTCTTAGTAAGGTGGAGGAGCAGAGGGATCTTGGGGTCTATGTTCATAGATCTTTCAAAGTTGCCACTCAGGTGGATAGAGCTTGTAAGAAGGTTTATGGTGTATTAGCATTCATTAGCAGAGGGATTGAATTCAAGAGTCGTGAAGTGATGTTGCAGCTGTACAGGACCTTGGTTAGGCCACATTTGGAGTACTGTGTGCAGTTCTGGTCGCCTCACTTTAGGAAAGATGTGGAAGCTTTGGAGAGGGTGCAGAGAAGATTTCCCAGGATGTTGCCTGGAATGGAGAATAGGTCGTATGAGGATAGGTTGAGAGTGCTAGGCCTTTTCTCATTGGAATGGCGAAGGATGAGGGGTGACTTGATAGAGGTTTATAAGATGATCAGGGGAATAGATAGACAGTCAGAAACTTTTTCCCCGGGTACAACAGAGTGTTACAAGGGGACATAAATTTAAGGTGAAGGGTGGAAGGTATAGGGGGGATGTCAGGGGTAGGTTCTTTATCCAGAGAGTGGTGGGGGCATGGGATGCGCTGCCTGTGGGAGTGGCAGAGTCAGAATCATTGGCGACCTTTAAGCGGCAATTGGATAGGTACATGGATGGGTGCTTAAGCTAGGACAAATGTTCGGCACAACATCGTGGGCCGAAGGGCCTGTTCTGTGCTGTATTGTTCTATGTTCTATGTTCTATGACATTCAGAATCTCCTCATTTCAGGGACTGATTCCAAGCTGGCAGGTCACAGCTAGTGTACAGTGCACATGTAAATAAAGGGTGACTTGGTGACATGATACCAGTCTCTGTGCAGTTATTTCAGGCATTGGACATTTTTTCCTCCTCCTCCCTTCCTCTTTGTTCTGTTCCTTTTTTTATGCTTTGTTCATCTGTAATACTTTTCCAGTGCTGACCTATTTCTGAGAAAACAATTATCTTTTGACTTGACTTGCTGAGTGTTTCCAAACTTTCCTTCATGTCAATATTCCAGTATCTGCAGTATTTTGCTTTCTTTTTAGGCTACTTCCAAAGACTAGAAACATCCTCAGAGCTCCCTACGTTTGAAGTGTGCTGAAAGCCCCAATAGTTTGCGAATGGAGTAGGAAATTCGTGGCAATTTTGTTTTGCTGTCTCCCAACAATAGGCATTTTGGAATGTCGGCCCTACTCGAAAGAGGATTATGGTAAACCATCTTTATGCACTTTGATTTAGAGTCGGCCATAATCACAACATGCCTGTTTTGAGGACTATGAAACATAGGCCATAACTGGAGGTCCAGAAAGTGGTATAGTCACCAATCTATTGTGAAAGCATGGGCTCTTGTGACGCAGTGATAGTGTGGCTACTTCTGAGCCAGGAGGCCAGGTCCAGAGATGTGTAGTAACAACTCTGATTACAAAATATCTTTAAAATGCATTGAACTGAGAGATTCTTTCCTTTATGCTCACCAGGGGTCAGCCCACTGGTTTCCCATTAATTCCTGATAAAGCAACACCTAATTTAAAAATTCTCATTCTTATTTTCAAATTCCACCTCTTCCTATCCCTCCAGAACCACAATCCTCTAAAGTATCTGTTTTTTTTAATTCTGGTCTTCTAAGCATGCTGATTTTTAATGTTCCAGTATTGTTGCCCATGTCTTTAATTGCTTAAACCCTAAACTTTGACTGTGTCTTGTACCTGACCGTATCACTCACTAAATGACTCAGTCGCATCGTTTGGCTGATTATGCTCTTATGAACAACCTGGGGAAGTTGTATTGATTTGATGAAGCTTTGCAGATTTGTTGCGTTGTTCAATTCTTGCAGTGTTGACCTGATTTCCACCTTCAAGCTATCAATCAAGATTCTGGCAAGATGGCAGTGGAGTAGGACGGCTGAGCCTGGGGCTTGTCCACTCTGCCCACGTTTCTTTTCATTTCTTTTCTTTTTATTCTCTCTGCTCTCTTGTATTTCTCTTCTATTTTATTTTACTTACCTCTTGTTGAAGAACTCAGTCACGGCAACAGCATCGGCAGTGGTGAGTGGGTCCAGCAGTGTGGAAACGCATAGGCCCAGCAGTGTGGACTCGAATAGGCCCCAGCACTGTAGAGTCGAGTCGGCCTGGCAGTATGGATTCGAGTAGGCTTGGCAGTGTGGACTCGACTCTACAGTGCTGGGGCCTATTCGAGTCCACACTGTTGGGCCTATGCGTTTGGTGAGGCATAATGGTGAGGCCATTGATGAAGGCATGATGGCACCGAAGGGTGGAAACTTTCATTCTAGTGGCGTGGCAAAGGGGACTCATAGCTAGCCACCCAGCCCATAGCCCATGACGCAGCACTTAGCAAGAAGGACTTTGTAAAAGTGGACATTTTCTTTATTCCTTCATTTTCCTGACTTTATATTCTATGTTTTGGTTTACTTTTTCTGTATTTTAAGAGTGGTGACACTATACAACACTTGCTACTGTATTTTTTTAACACGATACATGTGACAATAAATAAATTAAGTCAAATCAAACTCTAAATGTATGTTTTTGAGTAAGCATGAATTAAACCTCATTCTGATTGACAATGCAAGTATCGACATTGGAATTGTGCTACAGTAAAGTTCCTTCAATCCCAGTTCTAATCAAGCTGCGTTGTTATAAAATAAATTCAGGTTCGCAATAATGCTTGGTTAAGGATTGTTTCTTGATAAATCCTCAACCATATTCTTGTTGAATTGTTTCTAATTAAAAATCCCATACGAGTCTAGTCAAAATCACCTTAAGCAATGAATGTGACTTGCAATAAAGTGAGAAAACTGTAGCTTCAAATTAGAATAAGTTCTTTGTCTATGCCTCACCCTTCGTTTCCTCCTTTTAGCCTCCTTATACCAGGGAATTTAACTTGAGTGTGGAAATAATAATTAACCAACTGCCAGGTCTAGGCCAACTCACAATCTGAGTCAGATTCATGGACTGAAACCCTGGGATTTCCCTGCCTGTCCATTTCCAGTCAAAACCTCTGCATCTTCTGAAGGCTTAGTGTGTAGGGAAATCACCTCCTTTTGACGTGGCCAGAAATAAGGTGACAGACCTAATCGCAATTCCTGGCAGCTTCCATAGAGTTATTTTTCATTTATGTCTGCAATTTTGCAGGTCGCTGTTTAGTTTAGAGGTTTTCTGACCTCACTATGGATTTTGCGCTGTTTACAGCCAATGCACAGTGTTTTCATGTCAATACAGATGGCGACTGCCTCTGCAGGGGGGACTTCACACATCAGAAGAGATTTATGTGGCCCTTCCCCCAACCAGCTGAATATACCTTGCTGTTCCTTTCACAAAAGCTTGATAAAGGTTGAGCTGAATCAATAGTTGGCCCACTCATTCTCCAATATAATACTACTGTGTTCAGATTTAATTCTCTCCCCTTGATCTTTCCACGATTTGTCGTTATTCCTTACACGGTCTCCTGTGTTGTGTTGACCAGATAACACCTGCCACCTTAAAAGAAAGCAACGAGGTGGCGAGTTTGAGGAAAGAAGGAAGAAACTTTACGATCTGCCTTACTGTTGGCATCCAAAATCGTCTTTAATGCTTGCTTATGAGGTCTGTTTTAAAGAGGTGCGTCATCTCCAATGCTGTGGATAGAGGCTGACACACCGGTGGGAAAATAAGCTTCTCTCCTTGTTGCTAGATCCTTCTGGCATTGGGCCGGTCTCCGAGCTTCTAGGTTCTTCCACTTTGCTGCCCTCAACCTTTTAGGACAGTGCGCCTGGCCACCTACAGCTTCAATAACATAACGCTACAACTTGCACTTCCCTGGAGAATCGTGGGTCACCGTTTAAGAATACTGGGTTGGCTATTTAGGGCTGAGATGAGGAGAAATTTCTTCCCCCCCCCAAGAGTGGTGAGCTGTGGATTTCTTTGTCACAGAAAGCAGTTGAGGCCAAAGCATTGAATGTTTTTAAGAAGCAAATTGATATCATTCTGAGGTCTAAAGGGTGCAAAGGGTACAGGAAGAATGCAGGAACAGGATACTGAGTTGGATGATTGTATTGAATGGCAGACCAGATTCAAAGTGCCGAATGGCCTACTCCTGCTTCCATTTTCTAAGCTTTTATGTTTCTCTCCCCAGGAAATGCCTGCCAGAGACCTCTTCAGTTGCTGATTGGCTTGTGGTGGGCCTTCCCCATAGGAGGAGAGACCCTCTTTGCCATCGCAATATTCTGGTCAGGGAAGGTACAGAAGCTGATCATTCACTCTGTTGTGTTCCTGTCATTCCCTCAAATCAAAAATGCTAATTAGTTGAACACAATTTGCCTTTAAAAAGATCTGTGCTACATTCATTCATTATCCCATATTCTTCCAAATTATTTCGACTCAGAGTAATGCCTATAAAAGATCACCCACCAATGATGTTAGGGTGACTGTCCATAATTGCTAGTTCTAACTGTCTCTTCCTTTGTAAACATGATTGTAACATTTGCAATCCTGCAATCTTCTGGCACGATCCCATAAGGACAATCAGGTTATTATAGCAAAAACCTCAGAAATTTCTAACTTTACTTCCCTCAAAAACTTAGGCTGCATCCTGTCCAGACTGTGTGATGTTTCTACTTTGTGTGGCGACAGACTTTTCATTGCCATTTATTAAGTCATTTTCATTCTATGCCTTTTTTTTACTGCCTCCTCCTTTGACTTGGTAGCAGCCTCTTTTTTTTTAATGAAGACAGATGCAAAATATACATTTAATACTGTAGTCATGCTATCTACCTCTGTAAGATTATCACCTTTTTGTGATGTAATCAAGCCTACTCTTCCTTTGGCTACTCTTTTACAGATTTCCCTTGTGCGTAGGCAGTTGAGAGGCGATCTTATAGAGGTTTATAATATCATGAAGGGTATGGATGGAGTTAATAGTGGGGGCTTTTTGCCTGGGAAGGGGGATTTCAAGACCAGGGAGCATATTTTAAGGTGAAAGGAGAGAGATTAAAAAAGACATGAAGGGCATTTTTTTTTACACAGAGGGTGGTTTGCATGTGGAATCAACTTCCTAAGGAAGTGGTGGATATGGCTACAGTTACAATGTTTAAAAGACATTTGGGTAAATACATGAGTAGGAAAGGTTTGGCGGGATATGGGCCATGAGCAGGCAGGTGCGACTAGTTTAGTTTGGGACTAAGTGAAAACCAAAAGAACTATGGATGCTGTTATTCAGAATTCGCTGGAAAAGCTCATCAGGGCTGGCAGCATCTGTGAAGGGAAATCCGAGTTAATGCTTCAGGTCTGGTTCTGAGGGAGGGTCACGGGACCCAGAATGTTAACTCCAGTTTCTCTTCACAGATGTACCCAGACTTGCTGAGCTTTTCCAGCAATTTCTAATTTAGTTTGGGATTGTGTTTTGGTTGGACTGGCTGGATCGAAGGGTCTGTTGCCATTCTGTATGACTCTGTGATCTGATTACAGCATTGTTCGCAAAAACAGAAACAAATCTATTCTAAAAAAAATCACTGACTTTACCAAATGAATTATTCTGCTTTTCCGACTCTATATGAAAATTAAAATCTCTCATTATGAACACACTGGGCAGTATTTTCCTGTGTTTTGGCAAAGTATCAAATTCAGGCAGTTTCATAGAGAATTTCCTTCCAAGGGTCCTGGTGACTTTTCTCTCTCAATTCCAACTTCTGGCTGTTTATCTCATTCTATACACACTCTGCCTCTACAGTGCCGATTTTATACTGTGCTGCACTCATTAATGGCGGAAGTGCTCTCTGGTGCCAGGAGCTTACTATTACCATTTCTAAACCCTAGTGGTGCACCACTTCAAACTTTATAGGCTAGGCACTGCCCTTAATGTTGTACTACCCTGTCTTTCAAGTTGGGTACCAGCACTGTCTAGTGCCTCATCGGTAGAGATTAGAAACTTGCATCTAAATGAGGCAGGATTTGGTAATGATCAGATGCATACAAAAATTCTCTCAAGACTTACCAGCAGGATTCTCATCTAGATTTTAAAGGGAAAATTGAACTCTATTGCTTGGCGTGGAGAACCTTACTTTCTTTACTCTTGTTATATTCTTTAACATTGCCCATGTCATTCAAAAGCTTCAACAATGACACCCATTATGCCTGCCTTATTTCTTTGTAGCGCCCTGCATTTATCTTTCTCCTGCCTACATCACTGCTGTCAGGAGATCTGTAGTTAGTTCTTATGAGACCCCTTGCTGTTCCTCAAGTCTACCCTTTCATTTCCCACTGCCTGGTCATCTTTAGGCCCAAAGCTTTCCCAAGTTCTCTACCTCCTCTAATTCCGGTGTCTTCCACATCTCTAATTTTAATAGACACACCCCCCCCTCCCCACCATTGGTGAGCATGCCTTCTCCTTCCAACAGCCTGAGCTCTGGAATTTCCCCCTTCTCTCTGTCTCTGTTGCCTTCTTCAAAATCCATCTGTTCAACCAAGTTTTTGGTGATCTGACCCAATATCTTGTTACATGGCTTGGAGATGCCCGAAACGTCGATTCTTCTGTTCCTTGGATGCTGCCTGACCTGCTGCATTTTTCCAGCAACACATTTTCAGCTCTGATCTCCAGCATCTGTAGTCCTCACTTTCTCCCACATGGCTTGGAGACCCTGATTTTGCTTTATAATACATCAGAGATGCCTCGTAAGATTTTGTTACACTATATAAGTGCAGGTTGTTGTTGTTTCCTGAGATGCCTACTTTCTATTGCAGTAATTTGTGGGCAGCACGGTGGCACAGTGGTTAGCACTGCTGCCTCACAGCGCCAGAGACCCGGGTTCGTTTCCCGCCTCAGGTGACTGACTGTGTGGAGTTTGCACATTCTCCCCGTGTCTGCGTGGGTTTCCTCCGGGTGCTCCGGTTTCCTCCCACAGTCCAAAGATGTGCAGGTCAGGTGAATTGGCCATGCTAAATTGCCCGTAGTGTTAGGTAAGGGGTAAATGTAGGGGTATGGGTGGGCTACACTTCGGCAGGTCGGTGTGGACTTGTTGGGCCAAAGGGCCTGTTTCCACACTGTAAAGCAATCTAATTTATTGCTGAAGCCCCCTCCACTCCTCAATTTCTCTTTTGTGGGGAATGTTACTGCAGCAAGTAGAAAGAAGTGACATTAGTTGCCATTTTTACCCAAGGATCCCCTCCTTGTAACAGATAACACGTGACATCATGTGAATGGCTCTATTCCTGGTGTCTGATCAATTAAAGCTCTTGTATTTACTGTGCAAAAAGATCGATGTTAGATCTTACATGAATAGGCATCTAACTTAATTCTGTTCTGGACTCTTGTTGCTGAGACTGGAACTCCGTGTTTTCAAGTCCCTTCATGTCATTGGTTTTCCCCATATCATTGCCTTCCTCCAGTCCTCTGAGATATTCACACATGTCCAATTCTGGACTCCTACACACCCTCTATTATTGACAGCTTAAAAATGTGTTGCTGGAAAAGCGCAGCAGGTCAGGCAGCATCCAAGGAGAAGGAGAATCGATGTTTCGGGCATAAGCCCTTCTTCAGGACTAGCATTCCTAAAGAAGAGCTTATGCCCGAAACGTCGATTCTCCTTCTCCTTGGATGCTGCCTGACCTGCTGTGCTTTTCCAGCAACACATTTTTAAGCTCTGATCTCCAGCATTTGCAGTCCTCACTTTCTCCTCTATTATTGACACACTGGGTCAGATCTCAACCCCCTTATTCAAGCCTTGTTATAAATATTTTGTTTCCCCATTTTACCAGTTACCTAAGTGCTTTTCTCCTCTCAGACATTTTGCCTCCGTCAACACTGTCTCCTTGTTCTTGAACTGTGGCTTTTCTGCTGTCAGTTCATGTACATTGCGGAAGAGAGTTCTTCATGACTTTTGACAGCTGAAAGCCTCATGCACAGCCTCTGCATTTAACATCCATTTCACTGATGTCATTGTACATGTTAGGAAAAGCTAGGCTGTGAAAAGGAGATAAAAGGAAACCTTTTGACAATGGGATTGATGGGAATGATGTCACTCTTTCCCATAAAGTCAGGATGTGTCACTGTGGGGTTTTGACACCCTGCTCTATTTCTGGTACATGCGTACAACGTGTGGTGAGTCATGTGAGAATCTTCGGAGATGACCTGAATAGGAGAAAAAGGCACCAAAGTCTTTTGTATGGGCGTTGACCCGATGATATCATCAAGATCTCTCAGACACTGCCTCATACTCTGTAACAAGTGGGCGCAACACAGAAACAGGAAGGGAGCTGATGTCATGTTTGGCACTCAGTGTGTTTGATTATTGTTTGATAGCAGTTTTAGTCATCTTGGTATTACCTGAGGCTGTCTTACTGAGCAGGAGGATCGGTCGCTGAGGGACAAATTACAGATCCCATTGAAATCATAACATCTACTTATTTATTGGAGGATTGCAAATAACTAGTATTATTGAGTGGGCGTCACAGTACACTGTCAATCACCCTGACTGATGGTGGGGGTTGCCCAAATGGGTCTTGGCACACAGAGTTCAAAAGACAGGGAATGGATCTCTGGTCGTTAAACAGCAGCAGTAGCAAAAGGAGCACTTGCACCAGCAAGGAGGAGGCTGATGCTGCTGGGGCTCGCCAGAGCAATTCCCAATGTAGGGCAACTGGTCCTAGTTGATGTCTTGTCTCCCCTTAATGCACAACGACCACTCTTGCCCTCTTACAAAGCAAGCAATGACCCTGGACTGATTAGAATCAGGAGATAGGTGTATTTTGGACTGGCAGAGGTCCCATCCCCACCACTAGAAAATGCAGGCTTTTATACTTGATAACTATTTGCTTCCATTCTACCAGTCTATGTTTTTGTCTCCAGTCTTGAATTGGAGACTGACCCCCTGGCAACTTGTGCTGGTCTTTTCCTCTTATCCCCAGGATATTGTAAATGCACTCTCTCAGTCCATCCTGAACTGAACCTCACAGGGGCCATTCTTTAGCTTCATTAGTGGTTCAGCTGATGAATGAAGAAAAATCTCAGGTCCAATCTCTGAGTTAGCCAGAACTCAGCCCTGGGGGACAGAAGAGGTGTTTCTGGGTTAGGGACTGGAAAAGGTGTCACGTTATTCACTGCTAGTGTTCACATAAGGAGCCTTACAGAAAAGGGCAAAATCTGGATACGAATCTGATCAGACACACTTGTGATTCATTCTTTTCGTAGAATAGCAGACTAGCATTTGCTATCCAGAGTCATGTGCACTTTGTGCTTTAGGCAAGTGACTGGAAGATACTCCTGAATAATTGTCCTTCACGAGAACAGGAAGTTGTGGAATACTCAGCTACAGGCAGCCAGAGTAGCGCTCACGCCGATGCCTGAGAGATACCAGTCAGACAGTATTGTGCTTAAAGAATTGTCTTCTTTAAGATTGCTTTAAAAACGTCACCTCACTCTTTAAAAATGAGCTGAGTTGCAGCCACTCTTACTCTTACTAATCATAATCATCAATTTTAATGTTTCCCTGCGAGTCACATTTCTGAAACTGTCTAAAACTATTTAAATTATTATTATTTTGGGAATAATCTTTCTCGTTCACTGGTGTGTTGTTTCCTGAGGTGCCTGTGTATGATTTGTCTCTCCGTCAAATTGTTCACAGTAAGATCTCAATCAGTAACATGACGATGTCCAAATTGATTGTTTTTATGGAGTCCTTTTTGGGTTAAATGTTGGCCAGGTGTCAGTGAGGGGTGTCTGGTAGGTTGAAGGGGAGTATGGGGTACAGTGTGAAACTGTCACTATTCATTTTTGGATTTGTGTCGTGACAGAGCAGACAGGGATCTCAGAGAAAGATCATTTCCAAAAGGTCAGCATTAGTATAGTGTTTCCTTAGAATTTCACTGGGCAGTCAGCTTAGTGAGGTGCTTGACTCCCTGTGGTAGAACCTGAACCCACAACATTTGACAGACAAGAATTTCATTAGGCTGATGTTTAATCATAAAATAAACTCACTGAAGTGTTCAGCTGTGTATCATAACATGACCTTTCTAAGGGTTATCACTCACTGGTGAGATTGTCCCTTTAGACAACCATATGAAATGAGGCATAGTTATGACTCTATGGAAAATCAGCAGAAATGCATAGAATGAAGCTAAAACTTTACACTGTGTTTGACAAAGTGAAAATAAATTCTAGTACGTTAGCGTAGATAATAGAGTCATAGAGATGTACAGCAGAGAAGCGGACCCTTTGGTCTAACTTGTCTATGGCAACCAGATATCCTAAATTAATCTAGTCCCATTTGCCAGCATTTGGCCCATAGCCCTCCAAACCCTTCCTATTCCTATATGCAGCCTTTTAAATGTTGTAATTGTACCTGCCTCCACCACTTCCTTTGGTAGCTCATTCCATATTCCCTCTGCATGAAAAAGTTGCCCCTTATATCCCTTTGAAATCTTTCCCCTCTCACTTTAAACCTATGCCCTCTAGTTTTGGGCTTGCCTCTCCTGAGAAAAAGACCTTGGCTCTTCACCCTATCCATCATGCCCCTCATGATTTTATAAACCTCTATAAATTCACCCCTCAGCCACCGACCTTCCAGGGAAAACAGCCCCTGCCTAGTCAGCCTCTCTGTATGGCTCAACCCCCCCCCCCAACCCTGGCAATATCCTTGGAGATCTTTTCCAAACCCTTTCAAGTTTATCATCTTTCCTATGGCAGGAAGACCAGAAATGAATGGCGTATTCCAAAAATGGTCTAACCAATGAATGGATTAGATTAACCTCATTATCAAGGGTTAGTTAGAAAGTGATGCAGGGTAAGGCAGGAGATAGCAAACAAGATCGAGGTTTAGTCTCTTATTCAAGGTAGAGAACGCCTTTGAAACAGGCGATTGAAGGTTTTAACTCAAGGGATCCATTTGGTTTAAATGCTTTTTGTATTCATTCTCCATAAGCCAGTCCAACTGTGTCACTGTTCAGGCCCAAGCAATATTCTATCATGTGTTGGCATGTTCTGTGCAGTAATAAGTAAATGCAGCATTTTGTAGCTATCTGACAATTGAGTACTGGGTATGATGAAGTTGCCTGAAGCCTTTTCATCTTCCATCAGGATATATCAGTCAGATGAGTAGGGCTGAATGGACCAGCAAATTAAAGAGCCTTTTTTTTACCTGAGAAAGAAGGGGGCATTTGGTAGATTTTAGAGTAAGGCTAAGAAATGGTTACCATGGCAACATTCACTAGAGACAACATCTGCTCGTTGTCTCCTTTTTTACTTTTGTAAGGGTGACCAATGGGGGCTGAGTAACTCATGATGCTTATTTGTGCTAATTTCAGCTTGAATTTCCTGTAAAGGTAAACCCTTCACCACAGAGCAGAAGCAGAATTCAGCTTCGTTACTTTTTCCAACTGGAGACCTATCCACAGTGAATAGAACTGCACTGGGCCAGTAAACCTGTCCAAAAGTGTCAAAACTTTATTTTTAGTTCTGGTTTTCCATGGTTAGCCACTGTTTCTCAATTCCAGAGAATTACATGGAATATTCAGCCCAGAAATGTAGTGTCCAACCCAACCAGCCTATCCTGGCATTTATGATCCACTAAAGCCTCTCCCTTCTTTCCCATTTACCTCTGAACAGTTTCATGCTCTCTCACACTCATTCCCACACTTTGTTTTGGTCTTCTACAGCTATTCAGCTTGACAATTTTTGCATAATGATACATGTCAATCTTACCTCTCTCATGACCTCAGGTTTTGTAATTCTAATGACTCATTAGGAATAGCAATCTCTCTGTAATTAGAATTTTTTTATTTCCCATTAATGTGATATAGAGTCATAGAGATGTATAGCACAGAAACAGACCCTTCGGTCCAACTAGTCCATGCCGACCAGATATCCCAACCCAATCTAGTCCCATGTGCCAGCACCCGGCCCATATCCCTCCAAACCCTTCCTATTCATATACCCATCCAGATGCCTTTTAAATGTTGCAATTGTACTAGCCTCCACCACTTTCTCTGGCAGCTTATTCCATACATGTACCACCGTCTGCGTGAAAAAGTTACACCTTAGGTCTCTTTTATATCTTTCCCCTCTCACCCTAAACCTATGCCCTCTAGTAAATAGTTGTCTATTTACCCTATCCACGCCCCCCCCCCATGATTTTATAAACCTCTATAAGGTCATCCCTCAACCTCCAACGCTCCAGGGAAAACAGCCCCAGCCTGTTCAGCCTCTCCCTATAGCTCAAATCCTCCAACACTGGCAACATCCTTGTAAATCTTTTCTGAACCCTTTCAAGTTTCACAACATCCTCCCGATAGGAAGGAGACCAGAATTGCACGCAATATTCCAACAGTGGGCTAACCAATGTCCTGCGCAGCCACAGCATGACCTCCCAACTCCTATACTCAATACTCTGACCAATAAAGGAAATGATGAGACACAATTAATTTTGTTGGAGCATAAGCTTTTGAAGCCCCTCCTCCTGACCCCACTCCCACTCTCTCAGTCACTCAACAGTCCCTCTTTCTAATACTCCTTCCCACTCTCTCACTCACTCAACAGTCCCTCTTTCTAATACGCCCTCCCACTCACTCACTCAATAGTCCCTCTTGCCAACATTCTCACTAGATGAAGACATTTCTTCTGAATTTCCTGTTCGGCTATGTGATGGTGATCTTATCTGGATGACCTTTAAAGTTGCTCTACCCCATAGGTTGAAACCATTTCTATTTCTAGTCCGACTAAACCTCACAGAATTTGAAAGGTGTCTATTAGGTCACTACCTTCAGCGATCTCTTTTCCGGGGTAAAGAGAACCCTACCTTTCCTGGTAGGTATCATCTCAGTTCTGTTGTTATCCTGGCAAATCATCTTTATACCCTCTCCATACCCTTTTTTTATAGTGGTGATCAAAGCTGGACGCAGTACTTCCACTGTGCTCTGTCCTAAGTTTGGTATGTGTCTTTTTATAATTCAGTAATGTGATATCCGTGTCACTGGCCAGGCCAGTATTTATTGTCCATCCTTTATTAGGTTAAGAATCAACGACATCGGTGTGTGTCTGGAGTTGCATGTAGGCCAGACTTGGATGTCAACATTCTTTCCTGGAAGGATATTAGTGAACCAGATGGATTCTTAGAACAATCAACAATGGCTGTATAGTTGACTAGCCTTTAGTTCCAGATTTAACTAAATTAAAACGAGTCGTCTGCATTGGTGGAATCTGAACCCATGTACCCATGAACATTGGTTTGTGTTCCTACATTAATGATATTACCACTACCCACCACCTCCCTGCATAACTTTGCAAAGCCTTTCAACTTTCCAACTCTACCCTTCTTTCAATAAGACCTAGAGGTTTGCTTTTGTTTAACTTTTTATAAAACTGTCGCAACACTTAACCATTTGCATTTTTCTACCTCCAGATTATTATGCTTCTTAACTCTATTTAGATTCATAACCATAATGCTTGGCTTCCCGACATTTCTTAGCATTTTTATCATTGAACCATCTTACAACGGTAACCACATGATACTGTTACCATCCTCAAACACAATGGAAGCAATTTTGTAATGTACACACATTTGTTA
This sequence comes from Chiloscyllium punctatum, assembly GCF_047496795.1. Lineage (NCBI taxonomy): Eukaryota > Metazoa > Chordata > Chondrichthyes > Orectolobiformes > Hemiscylliidae > Chiloscyllium > Chiloscyllium punctatum. Next base: position 33,269,483 of record NC_092760.1, on the reverse strand, counting down.
AACTATATAAAGCACTATGCACAAAGGTAGAACATTGGGTCTGGAAATTAATTTGCAATCAGTCAAGCCAGCACAAAAGGTGGTGGAATTTTAAACTCAAATTATGTTCAGTGCAGCTCAAGTTTCCTCAGTTTTTGCACTGGTTTAATAGTCATGATATTAAAGTTGCCCCTCCATACAAAATAGAATTTATCCTACTTGCACATTTCATCCACCTACGCCCATCAATAGGTGTTCAAGGACAGTTTTAAAATTCCAGCTTGTTTTTAGCTGCATAAAAAATAGACATCTACTAAAATCTTTTGAATGATTTACTTTAACCAACAAAATATTTTAAAGGAACCTGTTACAATACATGCAAACTAGTAAATTTTTTTTAATTTTATATAAATCATTTTCACATTTTCCAAATCAGACAACTTACAGGTGGTGGACAAGACTCTCTGAACGGTGCTTTTTAATAATCCTCTGCTGTATTGATAGCATTGACCAGGTTATCACTGCTAAATTTATCAAAGATGTTTAAAATGACTTGCTCATGGGATGTGAGCCCATCTGAGTCCAGCATTTACTGCCCATTCCTCTAGTAGTCCTTCTGAAGGAAGTGTTGAACCACCTTCTTGAAAGGCTGTTGTCAATGTGTTCAGGGAGAGAAGTCCAGGAGTTTGACCCAGAAATGAGGAAGAAACAGTGATACATTGGTCAGGACAAGATTGTGTGTGTTTTGCTGGTGGTGTTGTTCACATGCACCTGTTGACCTTGTTTGTCTAGTTGATGGAGTTTGTAAATGTAGAAGGTTATTTCAAAGGAGCACTGGCTAATTGCTGCTGCTCATCTGAAAGATGGTACGCATTGCTCCAATTATGTGCAGGTGGTGGAGGAACTGAATGATCAAAGTCACAGAAGGGGTGTCAATCAAGTGGGCTGCATTGTTCTGAATGGTATCAAACTTCTTAAGTGTGGTTGGAGTTGCACTCATCCAGGCAAGTGGGAATTTTCCATGAGACTCCTGACTTATATTTATAGATAGTGGACAGGCTTTGAAGAGTGAGAAAGTGAGGTATTTGCTGCAAAATGTCCAATCTCTGACCCACTTTTGCAGCCACAGTGAAAAGATGGCTGGGAAAGGGCTGCATGAGGAGTGAGGATAGGAAAAAGGCTACAAGCTATGTTGGGGATGGAGAGGGATGAAGGAGGCTGCAAGAGCTATGAGGCAGAAGAACACAGCTAGAAGATGTGAGTGAGGGTTGGGGAGTGGAGCTATGAGAGTTTTTAAAAAATCTATCAACCAGACAAATACTCAAATAACTATGATCCTAGAAAACCTCAAATCACTGAGGTAACAAATGTGGAATGTCTAGCTTATGGTTGCATTCAGGAGCTACCACGCTTGGAAAAACTGTACTGGCTACTACTTTAATGAATACTGTCAATTAGTTAATTTAAGTCTGTGATTGAGATTTGAAATGGGAGTGGTGGTAATTAAATGGTTAAAATGTTCCAACTTTGTGCACGTGTGATGGAACCACATTAGCTGTCACTTCTCCAGTCTGTGGAAGGTGTGTTTAGGATGATGGCTTTGTGTGTGTCAGATCTCAGTGTCCTTATGCATAGGTCCCTGAAAGTTGCCACCCAGGCTGATAGAGTTGTTAATAAGGCATACGGTGTGCTAGCTTTTATTGGTAGAGGGGTTGAGTTTTGGAGTTTTGGTTGCAGCTGTACAAAACTCTGGTGCAGAGCACTTTGAGTATTGCATACAGTTCTGGTCACCAGTTATAGGAAGGATGTGAAAGCATTGGAAAGAGTTCAGAGGAGATTTACTAGGATGTTGCCTGGTATGCAGGGAAAGTCTTATGAGGAAAGGCTGAGGGGCTTGAGGCTGTTTTCGTTCGAGGGAAGAAGGCTAAGAGGTAACTTAGTAGAGGCATAAATGATGATCAGAGGATTAGAGATGGTGAACAGTGAGATCCTTTTTCCTCAGATGGTGATGGCTAGCACAACGGGACATAGCTTTAAATTGAGGATTGATAGGTATAGGACAGATGTCAGAGGTAGGTTCTTTGCTCAGAGGGAAATGGAATGCCCTGCTTGCGACAGTAGTAGACTCGTCAACCTTAAGGGCATTTAAATGGTCATTAGATAAACGTATGGATGATAATGGAATAGTGTAGGTTGTAGATTGATTTCACAAGTCAGTGCAACATTGAGGGCCGAAGGGTCTGTACTGCGCTGTAATGTTCTATGTTCTGGTTATTTAGAAGAAAAAAACAACTGTCCTATATCCATCACCCCTCAATGTAAAGCTATGTTCCCTTGAGCTAGCCGTCATCACCTGAGGAAAAGGCTCTCACTGTCCATCCTAGCTAACCCGCTAATCATCATAATGCCTGTTATTTTCTAACAATTTAAATCCTGTGGTGTCAATAGAAAAAGGATGCTTTCCTTGCATGTTGAAGCTCAAAGTTTAACTGAGAGTTGAGAATTTTTGAGGACATTGATGATTTTTTTTCTAATTCTGTCCCAGAGTGAGTCCATCGTTGCTACATGACAGCATCACTGCGTAAATTAACAGTGAAAATGAAAAGTAGCCTCTGATAATCAAAACAAAACCTCCTAAAAATGTGGCCATTGAAAGTCAAAAAGTAGCCTTCAGAAACTGTATATCTTAGAAAGAAAAAGCATTTGACTTCTGACACAGATCCAATGGCCTCCATCCCCCTGCCTGTACTATTGCAGCCAAAGCTCCTCAATTTTTTATTTGTAGTCCTTTTTCTTCATCAACATGTTCAAAACACATCTCTCTGCTTTTATATATATATGCAGATGAAACCAAAGCATTTTCTTTTTTCCCTATTAATTGTATCTCTGCTATTACTTACTCATCTGAATACCAGATTCAGATAACTTATAACTTTTTTTTGCAGTCAAATATTGGAAAGGTTGATGCTATCTCCTTTGCTTTCACATTCAATATCAATACCAATTTTTTGCCACAATCCTAGGATAACCAGACATCATAATCATCTTGTGCCGAACTTTATACACTACATCCTCTCATCCACATCCAGTTCTATAATCCTGTCTACCAGTAGCCCTACATCAGCCCATAGCCTTATTGTGTCACTAAAGCACAGAAGGGCACCATTTGGAGAATGGAGTCCATACCAGTTTTCTGTAGAGCATCCAATTTGTCCAATTCTCCTATTCTCACCCTGGAAGTTTCATTTCCTCAAATGTCTATCAAATTTAACTCCATAATCATAGATGGTTATAGCTTTCACCGCCTAATAGGCAACATTTTCCAGGTCATTATCACTTGCTGGATGAAAAACATTCTTCTCACATCATAGTATAACTCTTTCTCAAGGCTATAAATCTGCTTTGATGAAGAGTCATCTAGAATTGAAAAATTAGCTTGCTCTCTTTCCACAGATGCTGCCTGACCTGCTGCGACTTCCAGCATTTTTTGTTTTCAGTATAAATCTATGTCCCCTGGTTCTTGTACCATCAGCTCATGGAAACATGTTTTCTTTGCTGACGCTATAAAGTTGGGAAATGGAGTAAATTTTGTAGGTACGAGCACAAGGTTACAAATTCTTATAAAGAGGCAAAGTGAGTGGGTGAAACTGTGGCAGATGGAGTTGAATACTGAGGAAAGCATGGTCACCCACTTTGGATTCTGTAGTATAAGACAGTTTATACCTAAAAGGGCGACCTGACATCGTGAGGTAAGCTCTGCCCATCAGGCTTTAAAGGACCATTGTTGGGGAGATTTGGAACCAGCTCTAGTTCCACTTGTACACTGTGCTAAGTTCTCGTTATCTAAACAATAATGTAAATTTGCTCTTCAGTCTATCCTGTGGCCTCACAAGAGGCTCTAATGTAAAGAAACTAGCTATTAAGTACTAGGTGATAAACATCTACCACAATGAAACCAAAATTGGTGGTGTAGTGAACAGCCAAGAAAGTTACCTCAGAATACATTGGTACCTTGATCAGATGGGCTGATGGACCAAGGACTGGCAGATGGAATTTAATTTAGATAAATGTGAGATGCTGCTTTTGGTTAAGGCAAACCAGGGCAGGGCTTGTGCACTGAATAGTAAGGTCCTGAGAAGTGTTACCAAACAAGAGACTTTAGAGTGCAGGTTCATAGTTCCTTGAAAGTGGAGTCACAAGTAGACTGAATAGTGAAGAAAGCATTTGGTATGCTTTCCTTTATTGGTCAATGCATTGAGTATTGGAGTTGGGAAGTCATGTTGCGGCTGCACAGGACATTGTTTAGGCTGCTTTTGGAATGCTGCATTCAACTCTGATCTCCCAGGTATAGGAAAGATATTGTTAAACTTGAAAGGGTTCAGAAAAGATTTACAAAGATATTGCCAGGTTGGAGTGTTTGAGCGATAGGGAGAGGCTGAATAGGCTGAAGGTATTTTCCCTGGAGTACCAGAGGCTGACGGGTGATCTTATCGAAGTTTATAAAATCATGAGGGATATGGATCGGGTGAACAGCCAAGGTCTTTTCCTTAGGGTAGGTGAGTCCAAAATTAGGGGGCATAGGTTTAAGGTGAGAGGACAAAAACATAAAGGGGACCTAAGAAGCAACGTTTTTCGCACAAAAAAATTCCATACATACAGGTGGCGCGTGTATGGAATAAGCTGCCAGAGGAAGTGGTGGAGATAGGTACAATTACAACATTTAAAAGACATCTGGCGGGTTTATTAATAGGAAGGATTTAGAGGGATATGGGCCAAAAATGCTCGCAAATGTGACTAAATTAATAGAGATCATCTGCTCAGCATGGATGAGTTGGGCCAAAGGGTCTGGTTCTGTACTGTACATCTCTATGACTGTATGACAAGCCTCCCTTCTGCTGACAATGGACATCATTCTCACTTGCTATTAGTTATGTGGATAATACCAATAAGAAGGGCTTGTAACTATGAGTTGACCTAAGACAACCAGATGGTCTAGCTTTTTGTGACCACAATACCAGATTCAAGAAAGACAAATTATTTCATTTTCTCAATGGGGAAAAGTGAAGAAATTGTAGAGGATCAAAGAATTGCAGGTGTCCGGGTACACACATTACTACACACCAGTATATCAGTATAAAAAGTAAACAACAATGCTCATCAAATCTTGGCTTCTTTCTCAAATGGAAGAAGTCATCCTTCAGTTGTGCGAAGTTTTGGTCATATCCCAGCTCGTATGTTATTCAGTTCCATTCCAAACATCACGTATCAGGAATGAGCTATTGACTTTTTGGACTCAGCACAGGTTCACCATATCCATGGGATATGAAGGGTTCAATTATGAAGACAGACTACGTACATATGGCTTGTGTGAGCTTTATTCTTGACAGTTAAGGTATTTTAAATGACAAAGAGATTTGATTAGATACAAAGAAGCTAATTCCTCTGATAGGTTATTCCAGCACTATGGAGTAGACCTTAAACTTCATCTTGGGCGCATTCAGGCGTGAAGTCCAGAAGCGTTCTTTTCTCCCCCATATTCAGCAACTCTCTTCCCTAAAAATTCTGGAATATTAGAGAATTAAGTATTTTCAAGACTGAGCTTGGTAGAGTTTTGTGAAAATTATCAAGTTTTATAGGCTTTTCAAGGTATTTAGGTTAAAGGGTATTGTAGAGCGTCCAAATGGTTTATGACTGTTCCTGTGGTTGAATGTTCCCAAAACCCTCTGCCTCATCACCTTCCTTTAAGATGCTCCTTTAGACCCACTTGTCAAACAATCCCTTAGTGATACCCCATTTTGGTGGCATCTGTTTCAGTATGCTCACACCACTGTGAATTTTTTTTTAATATTAATAGTAAAAATGAATCCAAGTTCTTGTTCTTGATCTGAATAATAGCTCCCATGGCTTAAAATCTAAACTATTTACTTCAAAATTTTCATAATTCTTCATTTTTGCCAAGTATGCATTTTTGCACATGCCATGATGAAGAATTACTGCTGGGAAGGAAGCCATTTCTCATTTTCCCCTCAGTATTAGTAACGACTTTGCCTGAAGTATGTGTCTTAACTCAATCCTTGCCAGGGTGTTACTTCTTTGTACACTAGCTTTTACATTTCTATTTCCCACCCTTTTGTATTACTTGGGAGAGACATTGTTAAATATCACACAACACTGTGTTATAGTCCAAAGGTTTATTTGGAAGTTCAAGCTTTTGGAGCACTGCTCCTTGTGTGATTTTTGACTTTGTCCACCCCAGCCCAACACCGGCACCTCCACATCTTGAGAAAGACATTGGTTATGCCATAATTGGAGTATTGCCATCTGCAATAGGAAGGATGTTGTGAAAACTAGAAAGAGTTCAGGTTAGTCTTATAAGGATGTTGCCAGGGTTGGAGGGTTTGAGCTGTAAGGAGAGGTTGAATAGACTGGGGCTATTTTTCCTGGACTGTCAGAGGCTGAGGGGTGAGCTTATCGAAGTTTAGAAAATCATGAGGGGTATAGATAGGGTAAATAGGCAAGGTCTTTTCCCAGGAGTAGGGGAGTCTAGAACTAGAGGGCGTAGGTTTAAGGTCAGAGGGGAAAGATTTAAAATGGACCTAAGGGACAACATTTTCACGCAGAGGGTGGTATGTGCATGGAATGAGCTGCCAGAGGAAGTGGTGAAGGCTGGTAAAATTACAATATTTAAAAGGCATCCGGATGGGTATATGAATAGGAAGGGTTTGGAGGGATATGTGCCAAATGCTGGCAAATGGGACGAGCTTAAATTAGGATATCTGGTAAGCATGGATGAGTTGGACCAAAGGGTCTGTTTCTGTGCTGTAAGTCTCGACAAGTGTATGACTCTATAAGCGATTGCAGATCAGATGCCATTTATTGCTGGTTTTTACAGTAGAGGCACTGTGAGTATTGTTGTCCTGCCACCCTTGACTTCCATTATATGTCATGGCTGTAACAGCTGATGGCTCAGGAGGCTTCCATCCAACCTTTCTTGACAGGAAACATTGAGGAAGATTGGGTCCTCCAGTCTTTTCTCTGGGTGTGGGGAGATAGCAAAGGTAAGCTGGAAGCATACATAGCAGCTGTTTCCGAAATGAGGACCCTGGTTATTTGAACTACTGGCCGCCTTCAAACAAAACTGGCTGATCTTACCACAGCTGGAGTGCAAGAAATGCAGCAATTAATATACGCAAAGCTAGATCCCACTAGCAGCAATGTGACAATCACCAGCTTATCTTTATTTTTGAAATATTGATTATTTAATTGAGAAAAATGTTGATTGCGTGATCTCCCGAAACTCCCCTGCTCTTCGAAATAGTATCATTTTGCACTCAGCCGACATCAGATGTGACTTCAGTTTAACATTGCAGCCAAAACAGAAAGTATCTTTGACAGTGCAGCATTCTTTCAGTACGGCACTGACGTGACAGCTTAGATTTAGTGTTCAAGCCCCTGGAATGTGAATTGAGCACACATCCTGCCTCAGAGCTGAGAGTCATATCATGTGCATGTGGCTCAGAGATTAGCACTGCAGCTTCACAACACCAGGGACGTGGGTACGATTCCAGCCTCGGGTGACTGTCTCTGTGGAGTTTGCACATTCTCCCCATGTCTGCGTGGGTTTCCTCCAGGTGCTCCTGTTACCTCCCACAGTCCAAAGGTGTGCAGGTTAGGTGGATTGGACATGCTAAATTGCTCATAATGTTCAGGGATGTACAGGCTGGATGGATTAGCCATGGGAAATGCAGGGTTACAGGGATAGAGTAGCAGTGGGATGCTGTTTGGAGTGCCATGTGGACTCGATAGGCCAAGTGGCCTGCTTTCACACTGTAGCGATTCTATGAGACTGAGTGGCACAGGCTACCATTCAGAGTCATCAGCTGCTGTGACCCCCAGGGAGGGATGGATATTGAATGGACTCTGTAACTTCAATGTATTGCACTACAGGCATGCCAAATATCGTGAGGGTGAAACCATTAGCAGGGTGATCAGCCCATGAAAGGGTTAACCACAAGCCACTTTGAAGCAGCTGATATTGTGCCTCAAGCTCCCGAGAAAAGCTGTGACTCAGTAAGAGCCTGGGGCTGGAAAGGCAAATAAAAGAGCCCCTTTTCTTTTCACAGAGGCACTCTCCGCAAATAGAATGTGCAGATTCTACGTTAGATCACCCATCGTCCTTGCAAATCCCAGCCAAGTTGCAACCATTTGGTTATTATTAGACCGTCTGTGATTAAGGAAACTCTCTTGTGCAATGAAAGCATGCTTTGAAGAGCTGAAGTGAAGTCGGAGTAAAATTGATCATTTATCTGTCGTTAGTGTTTGGATCAATGCTGGTCTGCATAGTGGCACCACTGTACCCATCCATGTGGGTCTCTGCAGGGCACCATAATGTTTACTAATCTGGGACATGCAGACATCTAATGTATTCTATGAATGCCAGACTGCCACAAAGCTGGGATTGTGACTATCTTTCTAGTTTACCCAGGTCACAATAGATTTGATTATTACTAAACCTGTTCAAACGAGGCCTTTTTGTTTAAAAAGGAGGAAAAGAAACTTTGATTTAATGCTTCAGCGCTTCTGAAGGACGACAAATGAACAAGTATGGTGAAGCTTGCGTTTCCTTGCCTGTGCCTTTTTTTCCCTCCAGATTTTAATTAATGGCCGTTTCAAGTTCTGACACACAGCACAGAAGCACAGGACAGAGTGAAATGCTGTGATTAATGACTCCCAGGAAGTTGGGAAATTTTACTGAAAAGGCCAACCTTAATTTTGAATAAATTGGATCAGTTAAGGAATCTTTTGTTGGAAGCGGGCCTCTTTTTGCTCCAACCAAATTGTGAATGGAAAGTTTTTTTTCCTTTGTTTAAAACAAGATGTAGCTAATTTAATCACATCTCTCATCTGCAGCCACTGTTTGCAAGGGGTATCGAATCTGTGATATCAGGCAGTTCTATCTTTGCCGCTGATCTAGAACGGATTCTTATCGGTTTCCTGTGCTTTTGTATTTTGCACCAAGACAGCTCACAGGTGTCTTTGCAAGACTGTACAAGGTGACATTTCTTATTGTCTCCTGTAAACATTGAGCTTTTGTTCCAAATTTCTCCTCTAATTTCCGTGGATAAGGCCTGATGACATATCCTTTTAGTGAAGCCTCCCAAGCCGGCCATGTCTTCCACCATTTGCCCTATTAATTTGTGGTAATAGTTTGGCACTTATCAATCTCTCACCTGTTTTAACCTTTCACTCATTTAACGCTTTCTCCATCTTTAAGCATCTCACCTCCCACCTCCTCTCTCATCAAAAGTCATCATTCTCTCCTGCCCTTCTGAGTATATTAAGACTGTACTCACTGAAAATTCTTCATTAGTTTCATCTTTCAATCTGCTGCTTGGTGATTTCCACCTTCATCTCAACTTGCCAGATCCTCCCTCCTTTGAGTTCACTGCCCTCTTATCCTCCCTAAATCTCTCCCTATCTATAAGTTCCTCAACCTATATTTACAGCCTGCCTGTTGACTTGTGATCTCACGTACTCTTGCATGTCCATCACATAAATCACAGATAAAACCACCTCTGATCACTGCCTTATATCATTTTGCACCTACCTCCCCCTTCCCTGCTCAATCCTACTTCCTTCCTTATCTGCCCCTTGGAAAAGAACCACTTCCAAGTCAATTATGGCAGCACTTTCAAAATTCTACCAGTCTAGCCTTTGGTCTTCCATTATTCACATTTTTGCAGCTATGATACAAAACAGAATCCTCACCTCCAGTCTTGATTCTCCTGTCTCCAATAAAACCTTCACTCTCTCACAGCTTGGTCATTCGCTTCAGAATGGTGTTTATCTCTGGTCATAGAGTCATACAGTGCGGAAGCAGACCCTTCAGTCCAACTGGTCCATGCTGACCCAGTCCCAAACTAAACTAATCCTACCCTCTTGCATTTGGCCCATATCCCTCCAAACATTTCTTATTCATGTACTTATTCAAATGCCTTTAAATGCTGCAACTGTACCCGCAACCACCACTTCCTCTGGAAGTTAATTCCACACACGAGCCATTCTCTGTGTAAAAAAAGTTGCCTTCATGTCTTTTTAAAATCTTTCTCCTCTCACCTTAAAGATACGCTCCCTGGTATTGAAATTCCTCCCACCTTAGGTAAATGACATATGCCATTTGGCTTATCCATACCCCTGATGATTTTATGAACCTGTATACACAAAGAATGGAGACTTGAAAGAAGATGGTAGACAATTGATGCCAGGACTGCTGCATTATATAAAGCTCTGCTCTCATCTGTTGAAATGGTTCACCATTCCAGGGTCATGCTGAAATGCAAAGATCACCCCCCCCCCCCCCCCCCCCCCCCCCACCCCCACCCTGACACTCTTCTGTGCTGCAAACCACATTCCTCTATACCCTCTGGATCTTACCTCCAACAATAAGTGATTAGCTTATGGACCTCTTTGTCATTACACAGGCATCTTTTCCTTTGTTCTCTTTCACTGGCCGAGCTGGCCAAAGTATTCCAGCACGTCGCCCTGCCATGGCCCTGAACTCTCACTGCTTGTCGTATTCTCCAGAATTGAATTTTGTGCTTTTAGGTCATTAGCAAGCAACATCTGTTTCTTTGCGTCAGCCCCAATTCCATTGATAGCACTCTTACCTCTAGGCGAGGAGATTGTGGTTTCAAGCTCTGCCCCAGAGATTCGAGCTTGTAATCTCAGCTGACGTCTCACTGCTTTATGAATGTGTGCTGTATTATCAGAGCTGTTGCATGAGATGGGCCAGCACTTGTTGATCATTGTTAATTATCCTTGAGAAGGTGGTGATAAGCTGCCTCTTGAACCACACTAGTCCATACACTGGAGTTAGCTCTGGGAGTAAGGCAATTCCAGGATTTGGACCTCGCAACACTGAAGGAAAGGTAATTAAATTTCAAGTCATTGCTTGGAGGAGAACTTGCAGGCAATGGTGTTCCCATATATCTTCTACCTTTGTCCTTCTAGGTAGTAGGGGATGCAGGTTTGAAAGGCGCAGTCTAAGAAGATCTGGGGAGTAGTTATAATGGATTTGGAGATTGTATGCACTCCTGCTACTATGCATGAATGATGGAGGAAATGAGTATTGATGGTGTTAAATAGAATGCCAGTCAAGTAGGCTGCTTTGTCCTGGATGGTGTTGACCTTCTTGAGTGTTGTTCAGGCTTCATTCATTAGATTAGATGACTTACATTAGATTAGATTACTTACAGTGTGGAAACAGGCCCTTCAGCCCAACAAGTCCACACTGCCCCGCCGAAGCGCAACCCACCCATACCCCTACATTTACCCCTTACCTAACTCTACGGGCAATTTAGCCTGACCTGCACATCTTTGGACTGTGGGAGGAAACCGGAGCACCCGGAGGAAACCCACGCAGACACGGGGAGAACGTGCAAACTCCACACAGTCATTCGCCTGAGGTGGGAATTGAACCCGGGTCTCTGGCGCTGTCAGGCAGCAGTGCTAACCACTGTGCCACCGTGCCGCCCATTAAGACAAGTTTCAGATTGTCTCAGATTCGGAGAAGTGAAGAGTATTCGTTCACAGTCCTAACTTGTGTCTAGCAGATAGTGTTTAGATCAGAGTGGTGCTGGAAAAGCACAGCAGGTCAGGCAGCATCCAAGGAGCAGGAGAATTGACGTTTCGGGCAAAAGCCCTTCATCAGGAATAGAGGCAGGAAGCCTACAGGGTGGAGAGATAAATGCTGGGGGGGGGGGGGGGGATTGTGTGCTGGGGAGAAGGTAGCAAAGAGTACAATAGGAGAATGGGGATGGGGATGGAGGTGATAGGTCAGAGAGGAGGGTGGAGCAGATAGGTGGGAAGGGAGATTGGCAGATAGGACAGGTCATGGGGACAGTGCTGAGCTGGAAGGTTGGAACTGGGGTAAGGTGGGGGGAGGGGAAATGAGGAAACTGGTGAAGTCCACATTGATGCCCTGGGGTTAAAACTAGGCACTAGAGGAAATTGTGCTTTTATGCAACCCCACCTTAGCTGATTTCAAGCCAGCTTTGGCCACGCCGAAGATCCTAAGAAAGGATGGGGAGAGAAATAGACAAATACTTGCCTGGACTAGCAGCAGAAAGCCACTTTAGTTGAGAAACTGGAAGGAAGGTCTAAATCTCTGTTTCATTTTATTCAATCGATAATATGTCTTTATTTTACTTTAGTAGAACTTGTGTTTTTAATAAAAATCTTGTCAAAGTGATTGGGAGGAAAACCTTTCAAGATCTCAGCGGCATTAGTAGAATCAGTAATGGGCAGAATTTCTTACAGGACCTTAGAGGGACTCTTTGGACCATCCGATTATCATGCTTTGTCAGCTCCTTGAAGGAGCACTCCAAGTTGTTCCCCTAAGCCTATTCTGTCCCCACAGCCCTGTAAATATTTCCTTTTCCAATATATATCCAATTCCTTTTTGCAAGTTACTGGAGAATCTGCTTTCAGGCAATGCATTCCACATCAGAACAACTTGTTTAAAATCTGCTCCACTCCCTTCTAATTCCTTTGCCAACAAACTTAAATCTCTGTCTTCTGTTTATCAATCCCTCCACCAGTGAAAACAATTTCTTCTTATTTATTGGATTCAAGCTCATCACAATGTGAAGTCGTTGATAAGTGGAAGCCAATGATAGTGAAGGAATTTGGGAGGTGGGATGGAGGTATGTTTGATGGGAGTTTCCTGGAGGAGTTCAGAGACACAGATTTTCTTGAGCTGTAATAAAAGATGAATTACACTTTTAATTTGCTTGGATGCATGTTACTGCTTCAACAGGATGGTCTCATGCCAAGAATTATCTTTAACCAGCAACTCTGACAAGGAAAAGTTATGTTTTTTTTGTGCAGGATATTAACATTTAGATTGTGCATTGTGGGGATATTTTCTAGTCAGCTGGTTCAGAGATGTTAGGGCATGCCACTGGATCAGGTGGGACTTGAACCCAGGCCCCCTGGTAAGGACACTGCCACTGCACCATAAGAGTCTTACACATTGTTGGTGTGCCAACACTAGCTGTTGGTTACTGTGGCTCACCACTACCTTGTCACGGTCTCAGTCAGGAAGGAATAACCACTGCTGGTTTTACTAGTGACACTCATGTCCAAACATTGATTATCAACACTGCACATTCCATTTAAGTGCTACTGCTTTGTTTAAGTATATTTAACATGTCAATATTTAATACAATTAGCTGCTTTGACTTGATATTTACTTGTAGATAGTTTAAAATCCTGAACTGAGATGTTTTCGGTCAAGATCTTGAGAGATATGGAGCCATGCAAGGTAAGTGGAATTGAGGGGCATATCAGCAATGATTTAATGGGAATGGTGAAGCAAACTGTAAGAGTAATACATTTTAATTTGCATCGTACCTGATAATTACAGGATAGTCTTAATTCACATGTGGCATGTGGGCATCACTATCTGGCCAGAATTTATTGCCTGTCTCTAGTTGCCCTTAAGAAGGTGATGGTGAGCTGCCTTCTTGAACCGCTGCTGTCCACATGTTGTAGATTGAGGATCATAATCACTTGCCGTATTGTTGGAAGAGCATCAGCAAATTTTCACACAACAATCTCCCAGAGACAGCCCTGTGATAATGCAGAGCTTTATGACCTATTCCCATTCCTACAATGATTTGCAATATAGGATAAGAGCAAACATTTTGAACATTTGATATATCAGACCTTACCTATCCCATGGCCAGGATTTCAGTTTCAGTCATTCTGTGGGCTGATCTCCTCTTTTACTTTATTTAGTTGCTTGGTCTTTGATGAAAATCCTCTGCTTGGCTCTGTAATTTGGAGTAACGTCCTGGTGCCAGCTAACCGCTGGCTGAAGAGTAAATCCCAATTTTCTTTCTCTCGCTGGTCGATTTATGAAAGGTGTTAAATTGTAACATTGCTGTTTAATTTCTGTCTGCTTGTATTTGTAGTTTCTGATAGTCGTAAGCTCTCAAAACCATGAAGGAGCAAGTAAACTCTTTATTTGTCCTTCGAAGGTTTTGCTATTCTTAAGTGTCACTGTGATGTGGAAAGCTCAACTGTTATCTGTCCAGCATGTGGAAATGCTGAGATTTAACCATGTTTTTACTGAATTCTCTGCTTGGGTAAAGTCTTCAAAGACTGCTGTCCATTTTCAGTGCTGATTATTCAGTCAAAACATGGCATTGGAGCCAGGGAGTAATTAATCTGAATAACAGTGAGTTTTCCCGCTTGAATGATGAACCTTCACGTTACAGTCACTCAGCACCGTGGGCAGCATGGTGGCTCAGTGGTTAATACTGCTGCCTCACTGCACCGTGGACCCGATTCCAGCCTCCAGTGATTGTCTGTGTGAAGTTTGCATGTTCTCCCCGTGTCTGAGTGGGTTTCCTCTGGGTGCTCCGGTTTCCTCTCACAGTCCAAAGATGCACACGTTATGTGGATTGGCTGTACTGAAATTGTCTGTAGTGTTCAGGGATGTGTAGGCTGGGTGGATTAGCCATGGGAAATGTGAACTTGGGGGTTAAGGTAGGGTGTTAGGTCTGGGTGGGATGCTCTTTGGAGGTTTGGTGCAGCCTCCTTCCACATTGTAGGGGTTCTATGATAGGAAAAAGAAAGGAAAACAATACATTCATAGAGAACCTTCTTAACTTGATGTCCCAGAGTTTTCATATCTGATTACCTCCTTGTCGAGATGTAGTCACCATTGCTTTAGACAAACATAGCAGTCACGTCACACATAAACAATTATATAGCCAGCTAGTTAGTGTCTGAAATTTGAGTGCAATCTCTGCCACTATTTGCCAGATTTTCACAAGAAATGCATAGGAACCTCTGACTCACATAATCAGGATTTCTGGAATAGCACAGCAGAGTACCTCAGAAAGACCAAAAACATTCAACACCAAACAACTGTGATCCATGAGGGATGAATATTGGCACAGATGTCAGGAGAATTTCTCAACCCTTTAACAGGGGCAGCTGAACAACTAAAGGTTCAACATCACAACCAAATAAAAAGGGGCTGCTGATGAGATTGACTTCCTTTAGCCCACAGTTACCTCGTGTAAGACCATAAGACAAAGGAGTGGAAGCAAGGCCATTTGGCCCATCGAGTCCACTCTGCCATTTAATCATGGCTAATGGGTGTTTCAATTCCACTTACCCGCACTTTCCCCGTATCCCTTAATTCCCTGCGAGGTCAAGTATTTGTCAATTTCTGCCTTGAAGACACCCAACGCCCTGGCCTCCACTGCGCTCCATGGCAATGAATTCCACAGGCCCACCACTCTCTGGCTGAAGAAATGTCTCCTCTTTTCCATTATAAATTGACTCCCTCTAATTTTAAGGCTATGTCCACGGGTCCGAGTCTCCCCGCCTAACAACTTCCCAGCATCCACCCTTTCTAAGCCATGCCTTATCTTGTAGGTTTCTATTAGATCTCCCCTCAACCTTCTAAACTCTAACGAATGCAATCCCAGGACCCTCAGCTGATCATTATATGTAAGGCCAACCATTCCAGGTGTAAATCTCCGTTGGACATGCTCCAGTGCCAGTATGTCCTTCCTGAAGTGTGGGGCCCAAAATTGGACACAATATTCTAAATGGGGCCTAACTAGAGCTTAATAAAGTTTCAGAAGCACATTGCTGCTTTTATTTCCAACCCTCTTGAGATAAATGACAAGTGTAATGCAGATCTCAATACTTTGTCGAGCTGTTTCATACAATATATTTCTGTTATGTGTCCAGTTCATTTTTCCCACCAGTTTACTAAGAGAAAAATATGAAATATTATCACCCTTTTATAACCTGCCCATTTGTTACAATTGCAGACCATGAACATAGAGCAGTACAGCTCAGGATCAGGATTTTGCCCAGTTCTGCTGACCATGAAGCCATTCTAAACTAATCCAAGTTACCTGCACATGGTCTGTATTCATGGTATTCCCCACCTGTGCATGTGGATGTACAAATGCCTCTTAAGCTATTGATCTGCTCCTATCATCTCCTTTGGCCATCAAAATTTAATCAACGGAAGATTTAAAATTCACAACTTATCTGTTGTCCATTTGCACCTTTGTAATAAGTAACTTAAGCGCCATTTTCTTGTGTGTGCCTTTGTCTTTTAAACCCACAGGTGGTATTTCAGCAGCTTCTCTGGAGTGCCCGTATCATTTTAAGTATAAAATCAAAAGTCATGGAGCCAAACAGCACAGTCCAACCAGTCCATACCGAACGTAACCCCAAACTATACTAGTCCCACCTGCCTGCTCTTGGCCCATATCCCTCCAAACATTTCCTATTCATTTTACTTAAAAGTGTTCAATATCCAGCAACCATTGATGGGTGTTGATCAGTTATAGAGAAGTAATGAAGCAGCATAGACTTACATCAAATCAGGAGGCAAATTCTAGCCTGCCACTGCTGGGATCAGTGAGCTACAGATACTGGCTTCAGTCTAGGCCCTGACTAATCCAATCATTAAATTAGCTAAAATAGACAAATTTGGAGTGGGCAGAAAAGAACATTTTCTTTACTATCTTTGTCCTCGTCATCCTTATCTTCGTCTGACTCTTCCTTTACTTTTCCAGTCGCTACAGCTGAACACTCAGGAGTAGGTTTCTGTCCTTCCACAGAGTAGACTGCTGATTTTAGATTACAGTTGACACTGTTGTAATCTCTTTATTTTGGATGAACCTATACATTCACTCATTAGACAGCCATGTGTTTCTGCTGCTTTTCTTTTACTAACATTATACAATTCAGGACAGCTTTTCTGCTATGACTGTTCGGAAAATTGCTGAACTGTACTGCTGCAGTTACAGAGCTTTTTCTCCCTGAATGACCTGCTTCTGACTGCCTCTCTAAATGAGCTTGTTTATGTTTCTGTCTCTCTGTGTCATTGGACACCTTGCTCCTAGCTAACTGGCCATTCTTTTCTCTCTCCTATCCTTATTTCTCATGCACGGAATTATTCACTTCAGGCATTTCAAAGACCTAATTTAAATGCCTGCAAACAAGCTGCCACATAACCTGTCACTACTCACAGAAGTTGGACATGAAATTAGTGCTGTTCCCTTTGTAATGCACACAATCCAAAAGTATTCTTCCACAAGTTATTCTTTCACAAGCTATTCTTCCACATTACAACCTAAATCTACAAATACAAATATCAGCAGGACCCCACGCATCTTCTTCACACAATTTCTGCCACCTCAAAAATCCAGGTGCCTTGGGAGAGCTTGTCCATTAGAACCTGGTGGTCCCAACCTCAAAATGGTCTCATCATTACAGCAGTAGACAAACGAGAGAGACTGAGTGGACATGATCCCACATTTGACAGTGTAATCTATACCGATACTTTGAGTGCAATACTGAGGAAGTGCTGCAGTCTTGAATGTACCATCTTTCAGATGAGACATTCAACAGAGGCCAAGTCTCCTCTTGGGTGAACCTCACTTTCCTCCTTTAAGTCACACCTTCGTACCTACCTCATTTACCAAGCTTTTGGTCATCTGCCTTAATAGACCCTTAATAGCCTAGTGAGAAAGGTTAGTTTGATTATGCCCCTGTGAAAGACTACAACATCGCTGTTGATGTTGTAGTCCATTGATTCAAAATGAGCAGAGACATTCTAGCCAATATTCACCTCAACCATTATCAATAAAATTAATTAACTGGTTAACGTCATATTGCTCTTTGAAGGGCCTTGCTGTATACAAATTGGCTGCCATATTTCCCATAGTGACCAGCCTTCAAATGGCCTCAGGGACATCCCAAGGTCATGAAAGGTGTTAATGCATTTTTTTTTTCTTTTTTATCATTGCAATCACAAAGATATCAAGCTACTTCATATTTACAAAAGCTTTCAATGATTGGCTTTACTGGATCCAATGTGTATTGTCTTCTTTTAAAAAGTGGCCTGTTATGAATCCCATTCCCCATGAGCTGCTTGACAGATGGATTGGTCAAACTTTTTTAAGGCCCATTTTTATGGGAGAGGAAATGTTTTTAGCTTTTAAATGCAGTGAAAAACAGCAGCATTGTGTGGCAGTATTAAAACATCAGCGACAGCGATCTGCAAGATGTCCACAACATCTCTGTACAAAGAAAACCTTGGGTTTTTGGTGAGAGAGAAGTGGGACAATAAAGCTCCCTTTGTTTCCGAGATAGAATGAGTTTGACCTTTGACCCCACAGTTGAAATTTTGGATAGCTTAAAAAAGATAAAATAAGATAACTGCTGCATTTGCCCTGTGGCTTTTGAATGTAGATCTCCATCACTGCCCTATAATATGCTGTAAGTTATCTCAATAATTCTTATTTTGGCAGTTTTCATTAGTCTTGAAACAACCCCCAAACCACTGGTGACCCACCAACCCAACAGCAGCAAGTACTGGAATTAAGCAGCGTGCTTAAATATATGACAGCGAATATTCTCTTCACAGCACCATTACACTCAAGCTGTTGAAAAGTAGATGAGGGAGATGGTATGTATAGTAATGTGAGATTTACATTCTTCGAAGTGAGGACCAACAAGTTAATTGAACATAACAGTGTACAGAAGGTGACTAACTTTACAAAGAACAAAGATGCAATTCCCCTTTACATCTCTCCCTGTTCCTTAAGTTCTTTAACAGCACATCCGTTTTAACATGATCATTTGGCACTTTTATTACCCAAACTTCCTGCAATACTCTTTTTCATCAGGGACTAATCTCCAACAGCATCCTCCATTGTCTTGGAGCAGTTGGTGGATGTATTTGTCATTCTCATAGAGAACAAGTGCATTGGTGGAGCTGAACAATAGCTTGTCTTTGGGCTGTGACTTCTGTAAAGGTTTGAATCTACCTGCAGTTAAAAGAAATCAAGGCCAAAAAGAATTGATTCAAAGGAGGATTCAGATTATCACAGTCTCTTAAAAAGGAAGACCCGCAAATGATTTTATTTTTATTATTTACTCATGGGAAGTGGGCATTTCTGGCCAGGCCAGCATTTTTGCCCATCCCTAATGGCTCAGTGAGCTCTCAGGAGTCAGCCACATTGCTGTGGGTCTGGAGTCATATGTAGGTGAGACCAGGTATAGCTAACAGATTCCTTTCCCTAAAGGATATTAGTGAACAAGATGGGTCTTTCCAATGATGGTTGCGTGGTCATCATTAGACTCTTAGCTCCAGGTTCTTTATTGAAATCCAATTCAACTTTCTGCCAAGTTGTGATTTGAACGCAGGTCCCTGGAATCCTAACTGAGTTTCTGGATTCATAGTCTAATGGTAGTACCACTCTCCAGGATCACCTTCTCCATCTGCTTTGTTGTCTGATCTAGCGATGAATGCAATGGACCAAAATAAAAGATGACCTGAAGACAATGCAGGAGGCAAGGAGGCGAAAACCTCTCAATTACTTGTAGAGCAGGAATTTCTTTTTCTGTCGGCAGTGCAGTGTGAGGGTGCTGAGCTGCAGGCTTCATGACACTGTACCAGGCTTTATAGCACTGTACCATCACACACAACTGTGCAAACAGCCAAAGCAGAATCAATAGGAAATTCTTGTGTGGTATTCGGATTTACAGACCTACTTTAAGGGGCAACCTCTTTCTGCAGGTGCTCTCTGTCATTAATAAAGAACAAAGTTTCTTGTTCTCCCGCCCAGAAATTCTCTTGAACTACATTAACTGTAACAGAGGAGTTTTTTTTTCAGTTCGTCATTCACCAGGGAGTTCTGAACATTTGTTATAAATCTTCTGCAAGCTTCTCATTTTAAGCCTGTAAGGCTTGATTGCTTTGACTGCTAACAGCTGGAGTTTCAGTTCAGTAGTCTCACCGAGTGAGTTCGACCGTGCCAATTCTTAGCTGTTCAAGCTCGTTCTGATGTCTGACTTTAAACTGCGCCAAGGCATTCTGTAACTCCATGAGCTCAGTTGTCTGCTCCTGTAGGCTTTGGCTGAAAAAACACTCCAGTTTTAGAGGGGGCATAGGTGGTTCAATGCTTAGCACTGCTGCCTCACCAGCACCAGGAACGGTGGTTCAATTCCACCCCCCATTCTCCCCGTGTCTGTACAGGTTCCCTCCAGATGCTCTGCTCCTCCGCCCACCTCCCCCTACCACAGTCCAAAAGATGTGCAGGTTAGGTAAATTGCTTATAGTATCCAGGGATGTGTCTGCTAAGTGGATTGGCCAAGGTGAAATGTGGGGATGGGTGTGGGTGGGATGGGATGCGATGCTCTTTGAGGGGTCGGTGTGAGCTTGTTGGGCCTGATTGGACACTGTAGGGATTCTACAATCCTTCTATGGCTTGCTGATGGGTTTCACTAGGATCTTGCAGTTATCATCTATACAGATTAATACTTTGAATGTTAACATAATTCCCTTTGGAGTTAAAGTTTGTCTTTGCTTATTAGTTGTTTGAAATTGTTGCAAACTCTTCTCAATGGGCCTTTGCAGAGAATGGAACACTTTTTCTAAACATATCAACCTCATGTTAATGTATGGTATGAGCAATTGTGGCGATGTGTTAAGTGCAGTTATCTGCTCCCTGTATTGATGTAGTACCTTGCATTCTGACTGAGGATTCTGGTTTGGGACTCTAGGATCTCTTCCATGCATTATTAAAGGCCTGTCTCTAACTCCATAACTCGGGATAGCTTTGTGCGGTCAATTTAACTTTGGCAGTGTTGCTAGAAGTGGAATCAGATATAAAATATTCTTGGGGTTAACATCTGAAGGATTGAGCACTGAGAAGGTTTGGATAATCTATCAGTATTTAGGAACAAGAATGATAATCTGTTAGTTATGTGCAATACATGGCCATGCTTTGATAACTTTAGAAAACCAGACTGCTGTTCCATCAAAAAATATATAATGGAACTGGAATAGATGATATTCAAGATTGAAAGATCTTATTTTAGAGATTCCTAACTCAGGGCTTGCCTTTAAATAATTGGATCAAACTAAAGTGCTGATCAGAACTTTGTTGTTAATTGTAGTTAGATATTCAGAAAAAAAACATCCTTTTGGAACAGAAGTCAGAAACCTTTAAAATGATTTCCTAGTAAAACATTCATTCCCAGTGGCCTTTGTGCTTCAGTTGAGACATTGAACAGAAACACAGAATGGAGGTTTCGAAGGTGGCACCATGTGAGATTGCCCTGATACAGGCCACAGGCTGTATGAAAGGAGTGAGGACTGAGATACTGCAGGCAATTCAAGCAAACAATAGGAATTTGGGAATTATAACAGAACAATGAACTCTAGGAATGCCTGGGGAATGGTTAAATCACGTTTTCAATTCGAAGCTATTTGGATGCTGCCTGAACTGCTGTGCTCTTCCAGCACCACTAATCCAGAATCACGTTTTCAATGTGACTATGAATACCATTATACAGCGAGTTAATTAAAATGGAATTACAGTTTCAAAATTATGCACGAAGTAGGAAGGAGAAGATAGTGATTCTGATCAGGCAGAGGGAAGTGTACTGACTAAAAGAAATTTCAACCAAGTAATTATTGGGTGATCAATTGGCTTAGTTGGCTGGAAGGTTGATCTGTGAAGAGGCAATGCCAAAGTGCAGATTCAGTTCCTACACCAGCTCTGGTTAGTATGAAGGTGTTCCATCCTATCAACCTTGCCCCTCACGCAAGGTGTGATGACCCTCAGGCTAAACTGCCATCACTTGTCTTTCTACAATGAGAAAGTGGTCCTCTAGGACTATGGTGAGTTGACATTCTTTACCCTTTTGGAATCAGGGGATAGGAGTTTTAAAGGAGTTTCAAAGTACATCGTAAGTCTGCCATTCATCATCTCAAATGTTCAAAATCTTACTGAAGCAGGCAGGAATAAGAGACAGTGAATATATTAAATTTATAGAAGAGATCACATAGGATAACATTGGAGGACACCAGCATAGCTTACAGTAATTAATAACCCAAAGAACTGCAGATGCTGTAAATCAGAGGCAAAAGTAGAAATTGCTGGAAAAGCTGAGCAGGTCTGGCAGCATCTGTGGAGAGAAATCAGAATTAACATTAACTCTGATTTCTGTTCATAGCCTATAGTGAGTCTCCCATTAGGAAGAGACTTTAACAAAGTTTTAGCAATTCAGTTGAACTTATGCATGGAGGGAAAACTTCTATTTAACACTTTATAGACCTGGCAACTGTAGTCAGTCTGCTATAAAACATAATAAAACGAAGAGAATAATAGTGCTCAAGTTAAGGGAGAAATTTAAGGTTTGTGTAAAATTTGTGTAAACATACTCACAAGCATGATAAGGGAGAAATTGATTGGAACCAGATCGAGGGCACAAGCTAAACTCTTGCCTGATGAAGTGGGTGAATTTGCTAATGAAAAATTTAGGGATATGTGTGAAAATATGAACATTGTGGCAATGAATGTAACAGTGGAAAGTGCCACTAGTTGTGGGGTAGTGAAAGAAATCCCAAACTAATGGATAAGGTGCTGAATAAAATCTTAGTAGACCAACAAAATTATAAAATAACATTTACCCTGATGTGAGCTGGACATGGGAAGAAATCGCTGCAAATAGTTGAAGACTGTAGGCCATTTCAAATTTGGGAGAAATCCAGAGATTCCCGTGGTGATGAGTGATCATTCCTTGCCTTGAAAATGACTACAATTAGCTGCACTTTATCTGAGCACTTGAACGTCCTGCATTAGGAAGAGGAAATAATCAAGACTACAGTTTCAGACAAAATTCAGGGAAACCTATGGATTGTATAAAGTCAACAGAAATAAGTTTTCATTTGGGGACATGTTACAAAAGAGAAGGGCAAAAAAAAGCATAGAAAGGTCTGAGCAAGATTACAGGCAGCGAGGATGGGGAAAGAAACAGTAATTTAAGACCATGGTAATGAACAATCAGGGTGCATTCTGAATTAGCACTGATTCCACCTTTACAGAATCAGAACAAGTCATTGAAAATGACGAGGCACCATGTACTTTATAAACACAATTGTTGGACAATGGTGCATACCAGATTATAGCAAATGAAGGCCAAATGCAGGAGATGCAGGATCAAGGCTGTTTGCTCTCGTGAACAACTACTGGAAATTGGTACTGAAGCAACATATACGCCAGAAGAAACCAATGGATGAGGAGATGTCACCATAATAGGGAGAGCAATTATAGAAAAGATGCCGCAATTATAAAGAGAAATAAAACATTGGCACTATCCATGGATTGGCAACATTAGATAAAAACGTGGAAGACCAGGCAATGCTGTATGAGTCCTGAAAGTGGGCACACAAGAGAACATGACTCTGGAGAAAAATTACAAACTCAGACGGAATTCTGATTGTAAGAGAGGGAGACCTTAGAGCAGTAGTTTAGAATGAGACAGAAAGTCAAGTAAAGGTAGTTTGACAAGGACCATGAAACAGGTTGTGAACACCATGAGAACTGGAAACCCATATGAAAGAGAGTTTTAGTGCCTCCAAACAAATTGAAACATAAATAATAAAGGGTGCCAAAAAAAAACCATTGCAGACCTGGAAACAATTTAGTCTATGTGCTGAGATACCAGATAGGGACAGCCAGCCTTATCATACAGATAGATTTATCCAAACTAGTGGCTTGTAATTTCAAAGACAAATTTGGTGATTAATATGCTAGAGTAGATTTCCCCAGCTGCAGGAAAAATGATCCTGATAATCTTCTTGGCACTTTTAACAACATACTCCTGTAAATCTAAGTCAATCAATGTGAAAGCTGCATTCTTTGGAGAGGCAAAAATTTCAAGGGGAGCTACTTTTGAAGGAAACGGTTAATGTTGAAGGGAAGTTATGGAAGTTAAACAAGCTCATTTATGGGTTGCAGCAAGGGTTTAGGTGGCAGTTAGATCTGCCTTGCAGAAAGTTGGTTTTAATAACCTTAAAGCATACCCAGAAACATTCCACTAGTATCACAAAGGTAAACTGCCAGGCGCATTCATGAGGCAGTAAAAGAAGATAATGCGACAGAAACTCGGCAGATCTGGCAACATCTATGGAGAGAGAAAGGGAGTTAATATTTTGAGTCTTGTACGGCTGCCCTTCGGAACTTCTTCAGTTCTGAAGAAAATCTAGATCAGTCTCGACACATTAAGTCTTTTTGTCTCTCCATAGATGTTGCCAGACCTCCTTAGCTTTTTCAGTGCTCCCTGCTTTTGTTTCAGATTTTTGAATTTTGCTCTAATTTGAGTGTTATTATTCATGGCAAAGATTTTCTGTTGAGATGCAGTTTGAACTGAACTTGAGCTCTGTGTGACAGATAAAATGGAAAAGGAATTTAAGATGTGAATTTGCGCTTCAGGAACTTTTAAGCATAGAGGTTGGACATAATGCAGAATAAATCAGAAGTTCCTTTGAATCAACAGTCTTATTTGGACAGTGTTGATTGCACCCTGATAAGTCAGATCTGATCTCACAGAAAGACAATTATGCATCCATGGTAAAAAACAGACCAGTTTAGAATTTGGTTTGACAGTAAACTGGTTCTGCAGTCAGACTAGACCTAATGCTAGTTATAACTTGTTGGAAGTGTGTGATGAGACATAGTATTGTTGAGGAATTCATGATTTAAAATGAAACATTGAATAAACCACATTTAAAAAAAATTGCACGCACAAGTTCCTAACCTTGGGTGATCCAGAAGATATGAAGCTAGTTCACTTTAGCAACACATCACATGCTAATTTTCCAAATGGTTATTCAAAAAAAGACAGGGTTTAATCATATTTTTTTGGTGAAGTAGAATAATAAATATTGTCCATTGGCCTGGAAAGCTAAGAAAGTAAAAAAGTTGGTCACACGTGAAACATTGACTCTTGTATCTCTGAAGTTACATGGATATATTTAGACCATAAGACCACATGATATTGGAGTTGAAGTAGGCCATTCAGCCCATCAAGTATGCTCCACCATTCAATCTTGGCTGATATGTTTCTCAACCCCATTCTCCTGCTTTCTCCCCATAATCTTTGACCCCCTTCCCAACCACGTACCTATTTATCTCTGTCTTGAAGACACAATGACTTGGCCTCTAGAGCCTTCTGCGGAAACAAGTTCCATGTATTCACCCTCTGGCTGAAGAAATTCCTCTTCATCTTAGTTCCAAATGGTCAACCTTTCACTCTGAGGCTGTGCCATCAGATCCCAGTCTCTCCCATTAGTGAAAACATCTTCTCCTTGTCTGCTGAATGCAGGCCTCTGTTCTAAAAGAGGTCTACACTACATCCAATCTGAGAAAAGTTTGTCCAAAGAATGTTAGGTCAATAATCGTCTTCTTTGGGACATTGGACATTTGATGAAGTGTCCCTGATAAAAGGATGAGGATTGTCCATGTTTACATAAAGCAAATGTTGGGAAGAAAAGAGATTTCCAAAATGAAGTGAATTAACACAACTCACCAGTTGTTTTCACAAAACAAGGTACCTGAACCAATAAATTGTTGGAGATCCACAGAGAGGGGTGCATGCTAATTTCAGAGCTCTAAGTGTCAGAATAAGTGTGACTAAATCTAAAACCATTTTGGGGAAGAATAGAAGGCTGACTGAGTCATATCAAACATGGAAAACAAAAGTTGTGATGTGTTGCATAAGAAGTTCAGATATATTCTATGAAAAACATTACAATGCCTAATTTTCATCCTATTTGTTCAAAGTTTGTATGTTTTCATACATTTAAGGGGAAGAATGGAATCTGATATTACAAATGGTTAAGCAGGTGATTGGGGTACATTGTTGAATGGGTAGATATGAACAATGAACAGGTGGGACTGGCATCTGTAGAAACTGTGAGGCTGGCTAATTAATAATCTCCCTCCGCAAAGAACGGTGTCTGTTTCACTGCCTGGTTTGGATTTTAATTAACATTAGTTACTGTTAAGAAGGACTGTTTGCTGAGGAGATTTAAAGGCTGCTCTTTCTCGAGTATTATTGCCAAGAATTTTCAGCATGTTAAGGGTTGATTCCACAATAGTGCATGCTTGCATCATGGACTGAGGCCTGAGTACATAAAATCTCCAGTTCATATTTTTTTCAAGGGTTTATTGAGGCCAAATAGCATGCTGCGATTTTATTCAGCCTCCTTGTTTAGGAATGTTTGGCTGCATTTCTGAGCATCTTTGGGCTTCCTGGAGAAGAGCTTGAGAACTTAGTTTTTGCTGCCATGTTTTAAGTTGCATTGTCGTACCACCAGTCAAATTGTGGTCTCTGGAGCAGGAAACCTTAGTTGTCACCAGCATAGGATGTTCATTCGACCTTCCAATCAGTTACATCATTGGGCAGTCTAGAAGTTGGTTCTTTGAAGCAGCCATTCCCCTGAGCTTTTACCACACCCCTTGATGATTCCCAATTTGCTGTTGAATCTGTGTCCACCACTCTTCCAGGCAGTGTATTCCACTTCGCAACCACTGGCTGCATATTGAAAAAAAAGATATCCTTGATAGTTTTGCCAATGATCTTAAATCTATGTCCTTTTGCCAGTTATGGATTTGGAGGAGGGTGGGGAAAGTTATGGCAGATGTGCACATGCCTGAGGCATGATACATAAATGCAATGCTTACTTCATGCTCTGTGTAATTATTGTCAGGTATTAAAACAGACAGACTAATATGATGTGGAAATCATCAGTGAACAAACCATTAGTCAGTAACATACCAAGCTTTGAAAATGGTTGTAACATTTTATTTGCTTCACAGCTTCAAAAGAAAATACTTCACGTCAAAAAAAATTCCATCGGATAAAGATCCGAGTTCTAGCTGCGAGTCTTTCTTTCTGGCAAAGTCACAGTTGGAGTCTTGGAAGTTTGCGTATTATATGGACAACATCTTGTCCCAAAAGATACACTTTGAGACTGTGGACTGTGTAACCATGGCAACAGCAGATTTAGCTAATTTGTCCAAAGTGACTGGTACATTCCAAGAAACTTAAAAAGGCAACTTTCTGCAAAGGATATATAAACTTTGTGTGGAGTGATGCTATTTCTCCTGTACTGTTTGGTGATTTGCTCATACCTTTCCTGCTGTAGTGAATTTTCACTTTAAATTAATTCAGAATCATGGTTTGTCCTTCACCCAGTGTGATAATCAACAGTGCATTGTCATGTTCTGCAACATACAGTTCTTCATTCAATGGTGTTTAGTTATTAGGGATGAGTTATTTTAACCCAATATGGCAGTGAAATAATAAGGAGCTTTCAGTTCACAGGAGATCTTGGTTAATGTATGAGAAGTCAAGCCATCTACAAGGGATAAAGGTTGAGGTAAAAGCCCCACACATAACAATGAACCCTGGCACAATTGATACTGCCTGTTTCATATTTGTTGGCAGGAAATCTAAGTGTCTATCAGTTTTACTGTTGGACAAACTAGCCATACTTTTATTCTGCAGAAGTTAGTCAGGATTGATTTCTGTGCCAAAACACTGGAAATGGGGGAGCTGTTTATCAGGGAGATGTGAAATGGTGAAAATTGTTAGGGGACTTGAATGATAGTGGGACAACTTGTGAGGAAGAGAAGTAGAATTTTGATGACAGAAACTGCTTTTGAAATAAGGTCCTAAAATCTTTATTTTTAAGGAGTACCGCACACCAAAACACAGGAAGCGGAACAAATTAGAGCACTGGCCGTGATCCAAACTCCAGGCACAGAACAGAGTCTTGTGCTGGCATCAGCTGTACTGGACAATATCCGATCTAATTGGGCTTGATTTGGCAATAGGCATCAGGACATTCACCTGGTTAACAAAGATGTGCAGACTAGTCATGAATTTTGGGTTAATAACAGCTCCGTTTCTACCTTGCATTAGTAATCTGTTTCTAAATAACGATTTAAGTTTGAATTTTCCCTATTCTTTAGAACCTGTGGAGGCAGTTTTCTGCTTCACTCTGACATAAACTTATGTTGTATAAACCCAGAGTTTAGGTCCTAATTGAGTTCAAGCTGGAGTAGAGTGAATCTCTGGCCTACCAGAATCCTGCGTTTCTGCTTTGTCAGACTAACTCTAGTTTCAGGCCATGTTTTTAACCATAACTGCAGCATCGATACTGAAACTTAGCACAATTCTGCAACTGTGATGTGAACAGGCCTTAGAATGACCAGCCTTCCCACCATCCTCCTCACCATCAATGCCAGAAAGAAAAGCCCCTATACCATCCTGTTTTATGTTCTGTGTTGATAAATTGCTCAGCTGCTGCTGTTTGTGATGGCTTGCACAGATATGTCAAACTGTTTGTTTCTGCAAAGAACCCTACGCCCTTTCCGTTGATTTGCTGGCCTGGATTAGCCAAATCTTCTTAGCCAAGCAGAAATAACTCACTGTCCTACAATTAGCTCTTTCCATTGTTTACTCTCTCACCCATTAAACATTCATGATTGGAGTGGATAGGAGGCAATGATGGTTTTTTCTGCAGATCGCAGATAGTATGCGTGATACGATAGGCAAAGGAGATTCCCTGTCGAGATACTTAAGGTTCAAGCTTTGTTTGTTTATTGCTGTGTTTATGATGTAGGGATTGTCTTTATGAAAATGCTATTCGGGGGTACAAATTAACAATCCCTTCTGGCCCTGGGGCAAAAGTAGAAAATGCCAGCATAGACTCACTGTTCACATTATCAGCAGATCATAATTAAGTTAGTTTATTTTCATGGAGAGTTATTTGTGCTGTCATCTTTAATGTTAACAAGAATGGAAAACTTTCATATATACAATTCCATTCATGACTAGCAGAGATGCACAAAAGTACTTTACAGCTAACAAACTACTTTTTGATGTGAAGAAAGAAACACACTTTACATGCAGCAAACAGAGATATGATAATCACCAGCTAATCTGTTTCTGTGTTTAAGGAATAAATAATGGCCACATTAACTCTTGCACTTCAAAGTACTGATTTATTCATGTCAATCTGAGAGGGCAGATGGGATTTGATTTAATGTCTCATCCGCAAGACTGTACCACACTCCCTCAGCACTGCACAGTAGCATTGACTTTGATTTATGGGCGCATCCTGAAATCTACTGAGCCACAGTGACCAATATACCCACTCCCACCCCATTCCCAGCTGTATGTCTCTGTTAAGATTAGAGTCCAAAAGACTTCAACCCATTGTGAAAACATTGTTTTTTTCATTCAGTGCCACGTGAGAATTTTTTTGTTGAATATTGGATTTTCCAAGCAACAGCTACAAATTAGCAGTAAAATTTTCACCTGATTAAAAGAAAAAGCTACATTGTCATTTATTGCCTATCAGCCACATTTTGAATAAATTATTTTCAGTGGTTGATCTCTCACCTAACTCCTGCTGACACTGGGAGGCTAAAGGCAGTGGTGTCAGCTTTGGCTCAGTTGGTAGCCCTCTTGACTGTGAGTTCAAGTCCCAATCTGGAGACTTGAAGTTAAAAATGGAGGTGAGCACTCCATTACAGTATTAGGGCAGTGTCAATCTGTTGGATAGCTTGACTTTTAATTAGATTTTAAGGTAAGGCCTTGTCTATGCTTGCAGGTGACTATAAAATATCCCATGAATGAATTTAAAGGTATCCTGCCAAAGTTATCAACCAACACCTCTAAACCAGATTGCCTTGTCATTGTCACCTTGCTTTTCGTGGTTGTCATGTTTTCTTCACGGCAACAGTACCAACACAGCTAACATTATCAACGTAAATTTTAAAGGTACTAAATTGGCTTTTGAACTGCCTGGATGACATCATGGACAAGATTAAACTTCCTGCATCTAAACTTTGAGGGGAATGAAGCCATGCTATTCAGTTTTTGCTTGGAGCTTCACCTCGTAAGCTTGATTTTCCCGCTGCCCGCACTCCTCCAGTTGCAATCTGAGGTTCCAGTTGACAATGCACATTCTTGCTGTTTCACTTACAACATCTCCTGGGCATCCAAACAACTTCAAACCAATCACTATGGTTGCCAGCTATTATCTCCAAAGCATTGCCTGCTTCTGATCAGAGCTCACCTCCACTCTCACTAAAATCCTGAACAATCAGTTGAAATTTACTGGAGGAGTTCTTCATCTGAATATGTTGAAGTTCTATTTTCTGCCCCTCTTCCCAAACTCTTTTAAAGATTGTTTTTTTCAAACCTTTGTCCACTTTCTTCACAGCACCTTTTACAAATTCTGTTCCTATCTCAATTTGTAGGACAGGCATTCTTTCAACCTCTTGTTTCATTTTTATGATGATAATCTTCGATTAATGTCCTCAAGAGTTTACTCCAATTGATCAGATCAAATTCCTTGATAATTTTGTTCACCATGTTTTTTTTCCCCATCCTCCAAATATTCCTCTGCCATTTTCCTTCTATTTTTAAAAGAGGATTCTTTCATTCACCTAATGTGGATCAGGGGTGGTGGATAACCAGATCATCATTAATTGCCCATTCCCTAATTATCTCTGAGAAAGGGATTCTTGAATGCTGTACCATGAGTTGAAGGTTAAGCCATAATGCGATTGGTTGAGCCATGCAGGGTTTTGACTGAAAGATGATAAAGCAACATTGATATATTTCTAAACTGAGACATTGTGTGATTTGGAGGAACACTGGGAAGGAATGATGTTTCCATGCATCTGCTGTTTTGTCCTCCTTGGTGGTAGAAGTCATGACTGGAGTGAGTATTCAAGTTGGCAAAAAGGGTGCCAATTAAGTAAGGCTTAGTTTCAGTAGTATGTTTCTTGAGTCTAATTGGGATAGAGCTCATCTAGGCAAATGGGGAGAATTGTCTGAATTGTGGAAGGTAATAAGAAGTCAGGATCTGAGTCACTCACCAGAGTGGCCAAATAGTTCTTTATCATACTCGGTTAGATTGCCTATTATTATCATTCTGCTCATGTTTTCAATTTGTTTCAGTGTTAGTTTCTTTCCTTGTCCCTCTATATCCAGTGAGCCATTTGTGGATCAATGATTTCTACTTTTCTTTCATCCTTTGTCTTTCTGTCTATTTCTGACAGTCATAGAGTCATAAAAACGTACAGCATGGAAACAGACCCTTCGGTTCAATCTATTCACGCCGACCAGATATCCCAACCCAATCTAGTCCTACCTGCCAGCACCCGGCCCATATCCCTCCAAACCCTTCCTATTCATATATCCATCCAAATGCCTGTTAAATGTTGCAATTGTACCAGTCTCCACCACATCCTCTGGCAGCTCATTCCATATACGTACCACCCTCTGCGTGAAAGTGTTGCCTCTTAGGTCTCTTTTATATCTTTCCCCTCTCACCCTAAACCTATGCCCTCTAGTTCTGGACTCCCCGATCCCAGGGAAAAGACTTTGTCTATTTATCCTATCCATGCCCCTCATAATTTTGTAAACCTTTATAAGATCACCCCTCAGCCTCCGACGCTCCAGGGAAAACAGCCCCAGCCTGTTCAGCCTCTCCCTATAGCTCAAATCCTCCAACCCTGGCAACATCCTTGTAAATCTTTTCTGAACCCTTTCAAGTTTCACAACATCTTTCCGATAGGAAGGAGACCAGAATTGCACGCAATATTCCAACAGTGGCCGAGCCAATATCCTGTACAGCTTCAACATGACCTCCCAACTCCTGTACTCAATACTCTGGCCAATGAAGGAAAGCATACCAAACGCCTTCTTCACTATCCTATCTACCTGTGACTCCACTTTCAAGGAGCTATGAACCTGCACTCCAAGGTCTCTTTGTTCAGCAACACTCCCTAGGACCTTACCATTAAGTGTATAAGTCCTGCTAAGATTTGCTTTCCCAAAATGCAGCACCTCGCATTTATCTTAATTAAACTCCATTTTCCACTTCTCAGCCCATTAGCCCATCTGGTCAAGATCCTGTTGTAATCTGAGGTAACCCTCTTCGCTGTCCACTACACCTCCAATTTTGGTGCCAGCTGCAAACTTACTAACTGTACCTCTTATGCTCGCATCCAAATCATTTATGTAAATGACAAAAAGTAGAGGACCCAGCACCGTTCCTTGTGGCACTCCACTGGTCACAGGCCTCCAGTCTGAAAAACAACCCTCCACCACCACCCTCTGTTTTCTACCTTTGAGCCAGTTCTGTATCCAAATGGCTAGTTCTCCCTTTATTCCATGAGATCTAACCTTGCTAATCAGTCTCCCATGGGGAACTTTGTTGAATGCCTTACTGAAGTCCATATGGATCACATCTACTGCTCTGCCCTCATCAATCTTCTTTGTTACTTCTTCAAAAAACTCAATCAAGTTTGTGAGACATGATTTTTGCCTCACAGCGCCGGAGACCCGGGTTCAATTCCCGCCTCAGGCGACTGACTGTTTGGAGTTTGCACGTTCTCCCCGTGTCTGCGTGGGTTTCCCCCGGGTGCTCCGGTTTCCTCCCACAGTCCAAAGATGTGCAGATCAGGTGAATTGGCCATGCTAAATTGCCCATAGTGTTAGATAAGGGGTAGATGTAGATGTAGATGTACATGTAGGGGTATGGGTGGGTTACGCTTCGGCGGGATGGTGTGGACTTGTTGGGCCGAAGGGCCTGTTTCCACACTGTAAGTAATCTAATCTAATTTCCCATGCAAAAAGCCATATTGACTATCCCTAATCAGTCCTTGCCTTTCCAAATACATGTACATCCTGTCCCTCAGGATTCCCTCCAACAACTTGCCCACCACCAAGGTCAGGCTCACCGGTCTATAGTTCCCTGGCTTGTCTTTACCGCCCTTCTTAAACTGTGGCACCACGTTTGTCAATTTCCATTCTTACAGCACCTCACCTCCGACTATCGATGATACAAATATCTCAGCAAGAGGCCCAGCAATCACTTCTCTAGCTTCCCACAGAGTTCTCAGGTACACCTGATCAGGTCCTAGGGATTTACCCACCTTTAACCGTTTCAAGACATCCAGCACTTCCTCCTCTGTAATCTGGACATTTTGCAAGATGTCACCATCTATTTCCCTACAGTCTATATCTTCCATATCCTTTTCCACAGTAAATCCTGATGCAAAATATTCATTTAGTATCTCCCCGATTTTCTGTGGCTCCACACAAAGTCTACCTTGCTGATCTTTGAGGGGCCCTATTCTCTCCCTAGTTACCCTTTTGTCCTTAATATATTTGTAAAAGCCCTTTGGATTCTCCTTAATTCTATTTGCCAATGCTATCTCATGTCCCCTTTTTGCCCTCCAGGTTTCCCTCTTAAGTATACTCCTACTTCCTTTGTACTCTTCTAAGGATTCGCTCGATCTATCCTGTCTATACCTGACATATGCTTCCTTCTTTTTCTTAACCAAACCCTCAATTTCTTTAGTCATCGAGCATTCCCTATACCTACCAGCCTTCCCTTTCACTCTGACAGGAAAATACTTTCCCTGGATTCTTGTTATCTCATCTCTGAAGGCTTCCCATTTTCCAGCCGTCTCTTTACCTGCAAACATCTGCCTCCAATCAGCTTTCGAAAGTTCCTGCCTACTACCGTCAGAATTGGCCTTTCTCCAATTTAGAACTTCAACTTTTAGATCTGGTCTGTCCTTTTCCATCACGATTTCAAAACGAATAGAATTATGGTCGCTGGCCCCAA
Organism: Chiloscyllium punctatum; assembly: GCF_047496795.1. Classification (NCBI taxonomy): domain Eukaryota; kingdom Metazoa; phylum Chordata; class Chondrichthyes; order Orectolobiformes; family Hemiscylliidae; genus Chiloscyllium; species Chiloscyllium punctatum. The sequence continues at coordinate 33,235,942 of NC_092760.1, read as the reverse complement.
AGTGCTCCCCCACTGACACCTCAGTCACCTGCCCTGCCTTATTTCCCATGAGTAGGTCAACTTTTGCACCTTCTCTAGCAGGTACATCCACATACTGAATCAGAAAATTATCTTGTACGCACGTAACAAATTCCTCTCCATCTAAACCTTTAACACTATGGCAGTCCCAGTCTATGTTTGGAAAGTTAAAATCCCCTACCAAAACCACCATGTTATTCTTAGAGATACCTGAGATCTCCTTACAAGTTTGTTTCTCAATTTCCCTCTGACTATTGGGGGGGTCTATAATACAATCCTAATAAGGTGATCATCCCTTTCTTATTTCTCAGTTCCACCCAAATAACTTCCCTGGATGTATTTCCGGGAATATCCTCCCTCAGCACAGCTGCAATGCTATCCCTTATCAAAAATGCCACACCCCCTCCTCTCTTTTCTCCTTTCTATCCTTCCTGTAGCATTTGTATCCTGGAACATTAAGCTGCCAGTCCTGCCCATCCCTGAGCCATGTTTCTGTAATTGCTATGATATCCCAGTCCTCACTCTCTTTCTGAGTGTGGTGCTGGAAAAGCACAGCAGGTCAGGCAGCACCCGAGAAGCAGGAGAATCGACATTTCAGGCATAAGCTCTCCATCAGGAATTGATGATGAAGGGCTTAAATCCGAAATGTCGATTCTCCTGCTCCTCGGTTGCTGCCTGACCTGCTGTGCTTTTCCAGCACCACAGTCTTGACTCTGATCTCAAGCATCTACAGTCCTCACTTTTCACCTACTATCATTCTGCCTCACTTTTCATGACTCTCTGATTCTAAAATCCTATTCAAGACCTCTTCACAAAGTGGCTGAGAAATGCACTGAACCAGACATGTGTCATTGAGAAACTCCAGGTGTGACACATCATATTGGAGCATCATGCAATGCTTTTCCCTGTAATTTCAGAAACATAGAAACAGGATACAGAAGTAGACCATTCAGCCCTTTGAGCCTGCTCTGTCATTCATTGTGATCATAGCTGACTGCCTATCCTGCTTTCTCACTTGGTGCTTTCAAATCAAAAACTTGATTAATCTCTTTCTTCAAGATACTCTGTGCATTGGCTTTCTGTGGCAGGGAATTCCATAGGTTCACTCCCTTCGATGAAGAAATCTTTTCACACCTCAGTCCCAAATGGTCTATCTCATATCCGAAGACTGTGTGCCCTTGTTCTAGAGTCCCCCACACAGGGAAAACATCCTTCCTGTGTCCAGTCTGTACAGCCGTATTAGAAGTTTTTACGTTTAGCGACTACAGGCCCAGTTGAACCAATCTATCCTTGAAGAACAGCCTGGACCAGCCTACTGAAACATGCCGCACTCCCTCTGTGGCAAGGATGCACTTTATTTGGAAGGGAGACTAAAACAGCACACAGTATTCTATATGTGGTTTTACCAAGGCCCAGTATAACTGCAGTAAAACATCCCTACTTCTCAACTCAAATCTTCTTGCCATGAAGGCCAATGTACCATTTAGCTTCCCAATTGCTCACTGTACCTGCTTATTGACTTTCATTGACTACAGAGCAATGAAACCCAGGTCCCTTTGTACATTCACACTTCCTAACATATCTTCATTTGAATAATAATCTTCCTCTCTGCTTTTCACATCAAAGTGTATAACTTGACTTTTATCTACATTGTACTCCATTTGCCATGTTTTTGCCCATTCACTTGCCTTGTCTAAGTCACTTGAACCCTTTTTGCATCCTCCTCACATCTCAGTTTCTATGTTCTCAATAACTTTATTCCCATACTCTATTTTCCCCTGTTGGTCAACTTGTTTGGCTTTTTATGCTGAATTCGAAAATGCTCCCAATCCCAGAATTTGCTGCTCTGTCTGACTATTTTGTATGTGTCATTCTGGAAAAATACTATGCCTAATTTATTTTGTAAGCTGTGATTGGGCCAACTTTCCTCTCTTACTATATAGAAAGGCAGTTTTCCAGTGCTTCACACTAATTACATGGAGAGGAATTCACAAAGAAATTAAATAGAAATATTTTGTCACAGCCACGTTTCTAGACTAAAGTTGGAAAAGGTCAGCAAATTTATTAAAATGAAAAGCAGGAACCTTATTAATTAATTTTATCGAGTCAGCATTCTTGAATCGAGAGAATTATGTCAGTAACAGTGCTCCATTATTTCGCACATGGAGCCTGTCGGACCCCACTTGATGTAGATCAAAGCGCTGCTTAGAGGATTAAATAAATTCTAACCAGAGCCTAAGGAGAATGGTTGCAATTGTCTCTCTGCTGTGTCATTAGAGATGCGTTCTGTGGATTATTGCTGGCGTACCAATGATCAAAGACAGGCTGACTGTGTCCAGACTATGTCTTGTAGTCAGCGTGTGTTTGGATCCAAAGTGAGAGTCACTGAGGAGCCGAACCTGAAGCCAAGTTATTGTTGTCCATTTATCCTGATACTGAGAGTGGGTGTGGGGAGGAGTGGAAGACAGAGTGTGAGAGAGAGAGAGAGAGAGAGAAAGTCGGGCTATTGTGAGCGGATAAAGGGGCAGGAGAAGTATGAGTAGGTGGTAAATAATAAATTTGTGGTAAAGTAGGTGGATGTGATGAAGTTGGGAGGATTGTCTGCTAAGGAAAATGGAGACAGAAAGATTCTGAGAGAGGTCATGTCACTGCAGAGGATATGAGTAACTATCTGTGTGGAGTTTACATGTTCTCCTTGTGTCTGCGTGGGTTTCCTCACACAGTCCAAAGGTGTACAGGTTTGGTGGATTGGCCATGCTAAATTGCCCTGTAATGTTTGTGGATGTGCTGGCTAGGTGAGTTAGCCATGGTAAAATGAGAGGATGCGGGGATGGGGAGTGGGGTTCTGGGTCTGGGTGGGATTCTCTTTGCAGGGTTGGTGTGGACTCAATGGGCTGAATGGCCTCTTTCCACACTGTAAGATGCTATGGTACAGTGAGAGATGTGGACACCGTGAGGAAGATAGTGATGACAGTGAACAGATACTGTAACTTGGATAAAGTTGGGAATAAAAACAGTAATTTATACTTCTGCTGCACCATTCACAACCTCAAGATGTCCCAAAGCCCTTTACAGTTAATGCATTGCTTTGGATGTTGTCTCTATTCTATGGCAACATAATATAAATGTCAGCTATAAACATTGGAACCCTTTGAGATTCAAAGTGAGATCAAATAACACAATGTTTTACCACAAACACTCTTTGGCAAATTCTTTCCTTTGCTGCTATCATGTGGCTTTAGGTCATCTAAAGAGGGTGCGTTGTAAGCAGGAACTGATGGAAAACCCTTCAGCCTTGCTCACCTGAGATCCAACACAAAACACCAAGTCCTCATCAGAAATTTACCATACATAGATGATGTCACACTACCATTTCATACTGAGGAACACCTTCTGCAGCAAACAGACTGTGCTCTCATGCCTATAAAGAGTTTGACCATCAGTGTCAGAAAGACCAATGTTGTGGCCTGGGATGTCAATGCTGATAGATGGCGGTTTTGTCAGCGTGACACTGGAGGTTGTTGATAGGTTCACATGTCTGGACTTCACAATTTCCAGCTCTTTGTAACTGGATGCTGATATCAATGCATCCCAAAAGTACGACTGTTCTACCCAAGCTGAGTAAGAGAGTGTTCAACAACAACAACCTGACAACGCCAATCTGAAAGTCAATCAACTTAGCATCTTCGGTACATTCCTCTGTATAATACCACATGCTAGACAGGAGAAGCACCTGAATAGTTTCGACCTTCACTGCCTTAGATATATCCTTGACACCTTCTGGCAGGGAAAGAAATTACCAATTCAGAGATGCTGGAGGAATTAATTCCATCAACGTACACTCATTGCTAACTAACTCAGTTACATTCAGCAGATGGATGAAAGGCCCATGAACTTGAAGTCCTTCTGAATGATGGTTGGGTCACAACCTCCTTGGCATCCATGTCTCCACTATCCAGACCCTGCAAGCAGATAATGAAGATGGCAGGTTTTATCATGACCAGGAGATAGTCACAGGTACCTGTGACCTCTGGAGGCATCTGGCTTGGGAGAGGTGAGCAGCATTGCTGCTGGCTGCAGTGAGGGCCTGGAGAAAACCGAGGACAGCCAATCCTGCACTTTCTCAGTCCATTGTCATCTTCAGCAGAAAATGTGGCAAAAACTGCCCTGACAGAGTTGCTCGACACACTGCAAACCTTCACCATGCAAGAAGCGAGACAGTCACTCTCCATAAGGCAGCCAATTGCTATGTAGAAACTTCCTGAAAAGAATTTCAATTAAATAAATAACCAAGTAAAGTTCCAAAGGATCTTGTACGTCTACTTGAGAGGGCAGTCAAAATGTGTGCCGCTGGAAAAAGCTCAGCAGGTTAGGCAGCATCTGAGGAGCAGGATACATTTCAGGCATAGCCCTTTATCAGGAGTGAAGGACTTATGCCCAAAACGTTGATTCTCCAGCTTCTCAGTTGCTGCCTGATCTGCTGTGCTTTTTCCAGCACCACGCTTTTCAACTCTGACTCTCCAATATCTGCAGTCCTCACTTTCTCCCACTTGAGAAGCTAGTTGGTTTCATCCAAACAATAGCAATTGCATTCGTACAGCATTCCCTTAATGCCAACATATCTTTTGTTATTTTGAGGTGATTTGTTTAAATATATTGCTCTTTTGTCTTGCATTTACACCCTCACGTAAAGGACCCAGGTTTTTTTGTAGATTATAAGGGAACTCTCAATTCGCCAGTTGGTTCACAGAGAACATTTCTCGGTATTACAATACACTGTTTACTCTAATTATCTGCTTAAATTAATGGACAGGGCTAGAAGGTAAGTATAAACTGGTCATTTTTAGATTGTTAGCCTGTAACTAACAGGGCACCTCAAAGATCACTGCTTGGGTCTGGACTAATTACAATTTATATCAATGACTTAAATGAGCAGGCTGAGTGTAATGCATCTCAGTTTCTTAACAATTCAAAGCTAAGTGGGAAAGTAAACTATGAGGAGGATGCAAAGAAGCTTCAAAGGAATGGAAGAAAGTTGTCAGTTTTTCCTTACTTTAGTTCTAGTCACTTTCTTGAGGGCAGCTGGGGATAGACACAAATGCTGGACTTGACAGCAAAGCTCAAATCCAATAAACAAATAAAAAAGGAAACCACCAACTGAGACACAGCCAATACTTAAAATAAATAAGCAATCTGCCATAACAGTCAATGAATTCATTTAAACTTGAATACTGGGCAGTCATCTTATTGACAGGCCTGATGGTAATCATTGATAGTTTTGTGAACAGCAAGGGTACGTCAAGATGTGCCATAGCATGATTCAGAACATTTGAACCTGATACATACATATTCAGCTTGCTTTTCAGTTTCAGCAGAGTGACAGTAATCATCAGTAGCAGTGGGACAGACAGGAATTGGACTGCATTGGTTCACCACCTGGCCTCGGCTACACTACACAATATCTCCTTTTGTCTCTACTGACGATCATCACCCTCCTTATTCCAGGAATTTCTCCTCTCTACTGCAAAAACAACGGAATGATTTGGCACTGATCTGTTAAATCAAGTCATTCCACCAAAATTACCCTTTCTGCAAATATTTCTGTCCAACCATTGTAAACAGCAAAATTCATCTGATGCCAGACAAGGGGTGACCTTGCAGAACAAGGTCAGATGAGATTTTTGCTTTATAGCCTTGCTACTCACTCTTGGGGACCATGATATTAAATGGCTAATTTTCCAAAATTGACTGCTTCTTAGCAAGAAGGTTAAGGTGTGAACCTCGCTGAAAAAACCTCATGTCGTAAGACCATCAACTTTCATGCATGAAAATTACCTTATTGGTTATTAAAATTTGAATAGATATATCTCATTTGGTAATTATCCTGTGTTGTGTGATGCTTAACAGTAAGACAAGAAAGATACCACCATTTATTTTCTGATCTGTGCTGAGTTCGGTGATCTGGGTTAGTCAGATAGTTTGCATCACTGAAGTGTGATTTGAACTACCTCAAGCATAGGATGGAGTCAAGATTAGATTGTACAGAAACACCTCAAAACTATATACACTGATTTAAAAACCACACAGCACCAGGTTATAGTCCAACAGGTTTAATTGGAAGCACACTAGCTTTCGGGGTGATGCTCCTTCATCAGGTGGTAGTGAAGGAGCGTTGCTCCGAAAGCTAGTGTGCTTCCAATTAAATCTGTTGGACTATAACCTGGTGTTATGTGATTTTTAACTTTGTACACCCCAGTCCAACACAGGCATCTCCAAATCATATTCACTGATGGTAGCTAAACTCATGAAAAGGAGGTCAGAACTGCCTGTAGAATCCATAATACTAGAGACTCCTTTAACAAAAGGGGATAAGAAGCCTCTTCTGGAGTATTGTGTCTGGTTCGAGTCACCTTGTTATAGGATGGATATTATTAAGCAGGAGAGGGTTCAGAAGAGATTTACCAGGATGTTGCTGGCAATGGAGGATTTGACTTATAAGGAGAGACTAGATAAGCTGGGACATTTTTCACTGGAGTGTAGGAGGTTGAGAAGTGATCTTGTAGAGGTTTATAAAGTAGTGAAGGGTATAGATAAGTTGAATGGCTGGTATTTTTTTTCCCTAGGGTGGGGGATTTAAGGATTGGGGGCATTTTTTTAAGGTGAGAGGAGAGAAATTTAAAAAAGACATGAGGGGCAATTTTCTTTTACACAGAGAGTGGTTCGTGTGCAGAACAAACCTCCAGAGGAAGTGATGGATGCGGGTACAGTTACTAAGTTTAAAAGATAGTTAGATAAGTACATAAATAGGAAGGAATTGGAGAGATAAGGGACAAATGCAGGCAGCTGGGATTAGTCTAGTTTGAGATGATGGTCAGCATGGACTAGTTGGACCATGCTGCATGACTCTACGACTAAAACTCTTAAGAGAAAAAGGAAATGAGGATCTTGATAACAATAAAGATTTGCCATGGAAGATGCAAACGCATCAACTTAGAACTTAAGTTGAACCTTTAACAGTGTGAAAAGCACCACTTTGCTTCACAGGAGTTATCTGCCAAATCGTGGCACTGTGGCATAGAAGAAGGTAGTAAAACAGGTGACCTAGCTTGTTCAAATTGGAGCATTTAAGGAATGCCACTAAGGAATAGAGAAGTGGAAAGGCAAGGAATTGTAGAATAGTGGGCTGAGGCAACTGGATTTTAATGGTAGATTAAAGATTAAAGTTTGAGTATTGCAAAAACCCAATGACAAATGTGATCATGGATTGATCACCAGCCCTATATATTGCAGAGGCAGCCATTTACTTGTTGGCTCCTTGGATAACATAGAGCAGCCACCAATAACACAACGTGCATCTTTACATTTACATTTTAGTTAAGATGAATGATTGCAATGTCTTCAATAAAGACGTTTATCAATGGGGATAACTCCGTTCATTTTCTGAGTCTTCAATCAATTGTTTGCAAGTTAATAACGGTGAAACAGAAATGTGACATTCTATCTTGAAATTCTGATGAATGCATCGTCCCACCCCGTGTTCCTGTCTGCAGTGACAGAAAGTGTCCCACTGAAGCATTGACTTGAGTGACAGTTGTTTGCACTTCCTACGAGTTACATGATAGCTGTACGCACACTCGTAAGTTTGCTGCAGGTAGAATAATAAAGAATGAATAGTTCAAACATAGAAAATAAATATATCCCACAAAGTTAGAAAGATAGTCAGCTCAGATGTCATGCTTGAAGTGTTTATTGTTGCGTGTAATCGAAATGTTTTAAATGATTTGGTCTCACCCAGTCTCCAAAATAACAGGAAATTGGATTGGTTTGTGAAGGTCAGAGGTTAAGGGTATCAGGAGAAAAGCAAAGTGTGACAGCCTCCATCTCCCTTTACCTCTGACCTACAGAAAGTGTTCTGGCTTCCTGTTCTGAGTAGTTGTGCATCTTTCTTTTTAATAAATGGATAGAGTTGAATTCCTGCTTTCCAGGGGCGAAAATGCAGAAATCCGATTGAAAGCATTCTTACATTATCTGTGGTGTCACAGGATCCAACGAGAGAGCCTCCAGTCCATAATTTCTTCCAGGGAGTAGGCAGAAGGGATGGGCGTAAAGAATATAACTGCCTTAAAATGCCTGAGAAGCAAATAAAATAATGTTTGAGAAAACCATTGTGTTGGAACCAGGAAGAAAGAAACAATATCATGCTCGCAGGTGGTTTACGAGAGGCAGACAGCATGACTTTTGAATGTGTTTTTATTATTAATTCATGGGATTTGGGCATTGTCGATTGTACTTAGTGCCCAACCCTAGTTCAGTCAAGAGTCAATTATTTAAGTCTGGAGAAACATGTAGGTCAAACCAGGTAAGGATGGCATATTTCCTGCACTAAAGGATATTAGAGTACTCACTGCTTTTTAGTTAACAATAATTAACAATGATTACATGGTCCATAAAACATAGGAGCAGAAGTTAAGCCATTTAGCCCCTCAGGTCTGCTCCACCATTAAATCATGGCTAAGCTTCTCAATCCCATTCTCCCACCTTCCCCCCCATAACCCATGATCCCCTTGACAATCAAGAACTTATCTATCTCCATCTTAAATATACTCTATGACCTGGCCCCCACAGCTTTCTGTGACAGTGAATTCCATAAATTCCCCACTCTCTGGTCGAAGACATTTCTCCTTATCTCCGTTCTAAAAGGTCTTCCCTTTACTCTAAGGCTGTGCCCTCAGGTCCTAGTCTCTCCTACCAATGGAAACATCTTCCCAACATCTACTCTGTCCAGGCCATTCAGTATTCTGTAAGTTTCAATTAGATCCCCCCTCAAGCTTATAAACTCCATCGAGTATAGTCCCAGAGTCCTCAAATATTCCTCACGTGTTAAGCTTTTCATTCTGGGACCATTCTCATGACCCTCCTTTGAACCCACTCTAGGGCAAGTGCATCCTTTCTGAGATATGAGGCCCAAAACTGTGTACAATAGTCCAAATGTGGTCCGACTAGATTCTCCCTCCTCTCCCTCCTTCCTCTTCCTCCTCTCCCTTCTCCCTCTGCCTCCTCTCAATGAGCGCAGTTTTATCTGCCATTAGCCTATGGTTTTGGGTTACTAGTCCGGTAGCATTACCATGATGCCACCACCTCCCTCACTGTAAGTGTGAGAAAAATGGATGAAATTATGATTTTAATGAAGGTTTAGGGAATCCAAAAGAAGCTCAGCATGTTGCAGACTGAGGTGTTGCCTGAAAGGAGAGTTTGAACACAGCTTCCAAATGTGAACTTAATGGGGGTATGTAAAAAGTAAACTTTTGTAGGACCGGAGGAAAGGAAGGTGGTGTCAGGGGATCGAATAGACCTTTGTAGAAAACCAACTCAGGATATAGTCATATTCTTTTCTGTACATTTCTGTTGTCATAAATAAAACAATCCTTCACCTGAAAGGATGTCACTGGCTCTGAGAGTGGAGTTAATCTGACAAGTGCTGACTCCCATAGCTACTTTTACCACATCTCCTTCGATAAGGATTCCACTCCATTGTCCACGTTTTTCCATCTCCTTGTTACCTATTCTATCCCAGACCAGATATTCCAACGTGTCTTTCATATCCTCAACTGTGGATTCCATTCCACCATGTACTTCTGTTCTTATCGTTTCATTCTCTCCCAACATTCCAACAGGACTCATCTTGTTTTCACCTCCCATGACACCAGGCACCAAGTTCAATGGATCATCCTCCAGCAGTTCATCCTCGTGCAGCACAATGCAACCACCATTAACCTCCCCCCACCCCACCTCCACCGCCCCACCGCTCCCCCTTTTCAGTATTCTAAGTTGCAGTTCTCTTTGTGACATCATTTCCATTATCTGAGCCACTATCTTCCTTTCCTATGGCACCTTCACAAGCAATTGTCGAAGGAGCTTTTTCCAACCTGTTCTCCTCCTCCCATCCAGCTTCCAGGACCCCAAAGATTTACTACAATGGAGACAGGAACATACTTCCTCTTACACTAACTTTCTGTCCTTGCCCTGCTGCCAGTTCCAGCAAAATCATTCAGCCACTCATCTTCCAGTTCAGTGCTTTATCTCCTTCAGGAGCCAACATTGACTTCAACAACATCAGATCATAATCTCTACCTCAATTTTGCTTCCCTGTTCTTTGCAGTTTCAGTTACGTTCATGTTGTTTTCTTTCATGTGGCTACTGTTCTGCCATTCTCACCTCCTCTGGATATAGACTGTGTCTCTTTAATTTAAAACCTCTGATCTATCTAACGTTCCTCAGATTGATGAAACATTTGAAACTTGGGGCTGAATTATACGGGGTGTTGGATTCCATGTTCCACCTAGCTGTATGCCATCCCTGCCCCAGGGGGGAAGTCAGCTAAAGGGATCATTTGCTGCCCCTTAGCCATTTAATAGTCAATTGGTCATTAATAGACTGTTGGTGGGGTCTACTGCTCTCCAGATCATGAAGAGTTGGGAGTCATGTTGCGGCTATACATGACATTGGTTAGGCCACTGTTGGAATACAGTGTGCAATTCTGGACTCCTTCCTATTGGAAAGATGTTGTGAGACTTGAAATGGTTCAGAAAAGATTTACAGGGATGTTGCCAGGGTTGGAGGATTTGAGCTTATAGGGAGAGGCTGAACAGGCTGGGGCCATTTTCCCTGGAGCATCGGAGGCTAATGGGTGACATTACAGGGGTTTACAAAATTATGGGGGGCATGGATAGGATAAATAGACAAAGTCTTTTCCCTGAGTTGGGGAAGTCCAGAACTAGAGGGCATAGATTTAGGGTGAGAGGGGAAAGATATAAAAGGGACCTAAGAGGCAACTTTTTCACGCAGAGAGTGGTATATGTATGGAATGAGCTGCCAGAGGAAGTGGTGGAGGCTGGTACAATTGCAACATTTAAGAGGCATTTGGATGGGTATATGAATAGGAAAGGTTTGGAGGGATATGGGCTGGCTGTTGGCAGGTGGGACTAGATTGGGTTGGGATATCTGGTTGGCATGGACGGGTTGGACCAAAGGGTCTGTTTCCATGCTGTACATCTCTATGACTATGACTCTAAGAGAGTGACAAAACAACAGCAGGAAACTCTCCCATGATTTGGGACAGCGATACGTGGCAATGAATTCATGATTTTCTTTTGGTGTATGAGGTCTCTGGGGTGGCTAACACACTTTGGAAGAGTGGGGACATGGAAAGGAGGCACCCATCTGCCTGGCACCATTCCTACGGAGGGAAACCTACTGGACTGCCCGCTTTAACATGGACTTCTTTTATCCTGTTGTGAGAGATGAAGTGAACATCACCGGCAAAGCCAGGCCAGCCCCCTGAATGTCCTAGAACTGAATGGCTTGCTAGGTCATTTCAGAGGATAGCTATGAGTCAATCACTTTGCTACATGTTTAGCTCAGTTGGCTGGACAGTTGGTTTGTGAAGCAGCATGACACTCAAGTTTAAACTACCACTAGTCGTCTCTCTCTAATGAGAGAGCAGCCTATGGTCTTGTAAGACAACAGTGACACAGTGTCAGAAGCCAGGCAAGGTTGGCAAATTTCTTTTCCTAAACAGCATTAGTCAACTGGATGTGATTTTACAATAATTAATAATGCTGGCATTACCAATAGCTAGCTTTCAATTCTAGAATTCAAACTTCACCAGCTCCCTTGGTGGGATTTGAACTGATGTCCCCAAAAGCATTAACCTGGCCGTCTGAATTACTAAGCCCTTGCTGCTACCATGATGCCATTGTTCCCCTCCCGTTTTCCCACTGGTAAGTCTTGACTGTGGTGGGATGAAGCCTTCAAGTGAGAATTACTTGTCCCTTTTAAAACCTGCCTTCCTCACTGGTGAATGTGCAGATTGATGCCACATCCACAGTTGGTTAAATTGTAGTAGGGCAGGGACAAGAAGGTAGAATTTTCCAAAGATCCCCCTTCAAACTTGCTGGTGCCAGGGTTGGTGGGGTGGTGAATGTAACCTAACCCGAAACCTATCATTTTGTCTCTCTCCATGTATTCTGCCTCACCTCAATACTTGCAGCCTATTCTGTTTGTAACACATGAAATAAGTCAGACTGAGGCTGGCAAGTGAGCTGGAATTGACTTCTGTGCTCTTGGATAGAGAAGGACAAAATCTGGTGGGTAGCACACGTGGGTAGGTGTTGAGTGAAAGTAGAAAATACTCAATGTTTTTCTCTTTCAACAGCAACACCATTTCCTTTGCATGTTGATGGACCAAGTGCTTTTTGAGTACTGTGGGCACTGGGTGCTCTTGCCATGACCAGCCCGCATGGAGCTAGTTAATATGCTTGGTAGAGTGAGGGGGAAGGGAGAAAAGTAACAGGAAAATGGGTCTTCCTCAAGCTGTATTACAGGAAAGGCAATGTATTTTTCTTGCTCACGGCAGCATTAATGTTTATTGCAGTCAGTATCTTCATTCGTATCTGAACTTCCATCTGCGCAAGGCACAATGAAAAAGCAGACTGAAGTGATCGCCAGCTGTCCTTCACAGCAAACTGTTTCCTGATTTCTCCAAGTCCCCTGATTGAGGCAACCGTTCTATTATTCTCCCCAAAAGCAAAAACAAAGCCTCTTCTCTTGTGTATTTAGCTACATGAGGTCTCATGATAACTCCATCATAAAAATTGTATTCCTGTTGAGTGATGATGGTTGCTGCCAATTAAATCTTCTCTTACACTTACTAAGCTCATGTACCCCCTCAACTTCTTAAACCCTCTTTCAGGTTGTTTAAATAAACCTGACCTTGTAATCTATGGAACGAATACTGTAAAAACTCTGAAATCGCTTCAGAGAAAATGTATTTTTTTCAAAACGTGAGTGACATTAAGTCAGAAATTAAAAGGAGTGAATGAGAGTTTATTACAGCCTTTTCTTATCAAAGCTGCCCGGAAGGCAATGTCCTCTCTCTCTCTTACACTATGCTTCCAACCAAAGCACCTCATAAATATGGGCTTATTCCGAGAATAGTCAAAGCAAATATTTGTGATTGTAAATTATATTACTTGAGAAAATAACATAAGCATTCTTTTGTTTGCATCCAAGAGCCAAAAGCTCTTGGAGCAGTAACGGTGGTTCCGATAACTCCATATCACTGGAATCAGTGGGACACACGCCTCTCAACAGACATCACAAGATCCCGAAGTGGAGAGACTGGGCATGAATGTCTGTCTCAGTTGACATTCACTGCTTGGAAATGCATTTCCTTTAAATTTTATCCTATTTCGGTCATTGGAAAGGGGATGTGAAAGTTCAGTGATGAAAAATGTGAAGTGGTTACGTCTGACAATTTTCTTCACCCCATGTGTGACCTGCTGAAACTGGAATGGGGGTAGGGCAGTGGGAGCCATTGAGTCTGACTGAAACAAACCATTCAGGAGTTTTTCTGAATTGAAGTTTAACTCACTCTTTATGTGAGTTTAATGTTTGAAATGGACACCTGTTTGGAATCAGTCCAAGGGAATCCGTAATCTAACCTCTTACTCTTCTGGCATTCTTCACCTCTTCTTTATCTTGTTACATTTCTCTGATTTAAAATCCTCATTCTCTTCTGTGCAGCAAAACCACAGAATAGTTTTCACAGGAAGCTATCTTCACTACTTCCCTCTCCCAGCCTCTACACCATGCAACTTAAAATCCGAGGTGGTTTCAGCCTCCATCTCAAATCATCATGCCCTCCCTTTCTCTTTTGAGTTCACTGATGTCTTATCTCGATTTCTCCCTCCAGGTAAACTCAATCAATATCATGGCTGCCTCCTTGATATGTCAAGTGGCATCAATCGCAGTAATTTTCATCTCTGATCACTCCTTCATTTCATAGAATCCCTATAGTATGCACTGACCCTCTGAAGGGCATCCCAGTCAGACCCGCTCCAGTTCCCATAACCCCGCATTTTCCATGGCTAGCCTACACAGTCCTGGTCACTACCGGACAAATTACCATAGCCAGTCTACCTAACCTGCGCATCTTTGGACTGTGGGAGGAAACCAGAGCACCTGGAGGAAACCTGCACAAAAACAGGGAGAATGTACAAACTCCACACAGAAGAGGCAGGAATCAAACCTGGATCCGGGGCACTGTGAGGAAGCAGTGCTAACCACTATGCCACCTCTATCACTCTTGACCAACATCCACCTTCCTCTCCAAATCCTAATTTGTTCTGTACCTGCCTCAGAAAGAAAGCTTTCCCTAAATCAGTCAAAATGCTAAGTGTCTAACTTTTGACCTACCATTCCTCACCAATTAGGCAGTAACCATTCGAGGATAAGCTAACCAGAGACACACCAGAGAGTTCTTGGAAGCCGAGTTTTCAACCAAAAAGACCACCAACAAACATATTGCTTTAGACGCAGTGTACAAACCGCTGCAGAGAACACCCGGAAGTGACATCACCCCAACAGATTGGGCCCACATAAAAACCAAACAGGAGAGAACAACAGCGCTTCATGGAACTCACAAAGATGATGTTACCCAACATGGCAACAAAATATCTACACGATAACCCAGCAGCATGATGAGCTAACCAACTACCTCATCCACAACCCAAGCTACAGATCTTCACGAAAACCTTAAAGGCAATAACCATTCTGCTAAGTGATACCCTCACTGTCAATCTCCAAGCTCGCTTTCCCTTCCAAAGCATTTGAATGTTGCCTTCCAAATTCATACCTATCTTATTTGGAACCACATGTCTGATCTTCGGAAAGCACAGAGCCAAAAGAGCCCCTTATCAAAGTCATATATATCTTATATGCCTGTGACAAAGATAAGCTACCCCCCTTGTCTTTCTTAATGTGCCTGTGGCATTTTGTGTGCTTGAATGCCAGTCTCTTTGATATTTCTAATCATATGTTATATGTTACATCTCAGGAGTAGATCAAACTTGAAACTGGGCCTCCTGATTCTGAGGTAGGGACACGACTACTGTGCCACCAGAGCCATCAAGGTCAGCCTCTTACAATGCCCCACCAATGTGGTGCAGCAAGATGAGGCTCTATTCACCTTGTTCCAAATTTATCCAGCTAAACATAGACTGAGGATTGCTATCGAGGACATCTCTTCTCATCCCTGCACCGCCCTCTCTAATCCCAAAGAATCCGTCTTGGATTCCTCATGCTATCAGTGGCGTAATGTCATATGACCATCATTCTCAGCCTCTCCACTGTTTCTCAGTTGTTGGATTGCATACCATTACTGTCCCCAGACAGGAGTTATATTCCATTATAATATATTCCAATACACTCCTGACTGGCTTGCTACTTCCCCACTTCATAAACCTCAGGTCATCCAGAATTTTGTTGACAGTACCTTAGGTTGCACCATGTTCCATTCATTTATCATTTATATGCTAGCTGACCTACTTTGGCTGCTGCCATTTATGTTGATTTCAGAATTGTTTTCAAATCCCTCCTGGGCCAGTACCCTCCCCACCTCTACAATCTCTTTCAACCCTACAGCCCTCCACGGTCTCTCTGCTCCTCTAGCTGGCTGCTTTGACAGTACTCAGTCCCCCATTGATTGCCATGTCTTCAGTTCTGGAATTCCATCCTTAAACCTTAGCTCAACTCAACACAATTACAAAGCTTTACTCATCCAACCTCATACCATGATGTACTGTGGACATTTTACTGTGATAAAATCCTCGTCGAAATAAAAGTTGTTTTTGTTGTTCTTGATTGGAAGTCAATTGATGCCAAAGTCTCTTCAAGATTGAGGCTATTGGTCTAGATGTAAGGTTGACTGTAATTGGTGCTGATATCCAACTGAAAAGTGATCAGCACTCACCTCCATCTGTGTAACGCTGTCCTATAAATCTTTCTCATTTCTGGCTTATAGCATTTTAATTAATGCTATAATTATCACAAAGAGAAGGCTCACCAAGCTGAACAGATTTAAGGAAAATATTAACAACTACGGCATATCAAAAAAATAGCAATGGACCCAACACCGATCCTTGTGGCACACCACTGGTCACAGACCTCCAGTCTGAAAAGCAACCCTCCACAAGAGAACAAGCCATTTGGATTCAGTAGGTAGAAGACATAGGTTTAGGGTGAGAGGGCAATGATATAGATTAGATTACATTACATTTCAGTGTGGAAACAGGGCCTTCAGCTCAACAAGTCCACACCGACCCGCTGAAGCGCGACCCACCCATACCCCTACATTCACCCCTTACCTAACACTACGGGCAATTTAGCACGGCCAATTCACCTGACCTGCACATCTTTGGACGGTGGGAGGAAACCGGAGCACCCGGAGGAAACCCACGCAGACACGGGGAGAACGTGCAAACCCTACACAGCCTGAGGTGGGAAATGAACCCGGGTCTCAGGCGCTGTGAGGCAGCAGTGCTAACCACTATGCTACTGTGCTGCCCCATATAAAAGAAACCTAAGGGGCAACATTTTCACACAGAGGTTGATGTATGTATGAAATGAGCTACCAGAAGAAGTAGTGGAGGCTGGTACAATTACAATATTTAAAAAGCATCTGGATGGGTATACAAATAGGAAGGGTTTAGAGGGATATGGGTCAAATACTGGCAAATGGGATGAGATTAGGTTAGGATATCTGGTTGGCATGGATGAGTTGGACTGAAGTGTCTGTTTCCGTGCTGTACATCTCTATGACTCTATAACTCTATCACAGTGTTTGAAAAATAATATACGAGACACCAAGAGGTGATATGTCACATCGTAGTTCATTCTCATGTCCTGCTCCATGATGATGTAGTTTCCAAATTTACTATCTCAGCTGCTCCCAGAAATCCATCTTTCATGTGATTTTACAGAGCTAACTCGTTCTCTGTTGTGAGTGACATGACCTTTGATCTTGAGGCTTTAGAAGATTATAAACGTTTATGAGAGATCAGTGAAATGGGATCTTTGTTGTGGCTGGCCTGATTATAATGCTGTAAAATGCATAGCTGAAGTGTACACTGTGAGGCAGGGTGTCATACTGACCCTTAATGACCTACTTTGCTTCAGAAGATCGCACTTATGCAAGCGTGTGGCAAAACAAAGAGATTTTTGATTAAAAGAAAGCACATGGGCCTCTTGAACTCATCTGAGACCACCCGATATATGTTAATGAAGACTATTCAAGAGCATTGTGTCAGTAAATAACGACATCCTAATGTTTTATATTGATTGCATTCAGTGGTGTTCCTCTCTAAAAGTAGGCAATGCCATCAACCATTATCAAAAAATGTTCTGTGGCTGGTACTGAGAAGAGAGCTAGTTGGACACAAATTGGTATGTTTTTTCAAATTTTCCAGACATAAAATGGGTACAAAGTATACCAATTTAGCAGTGGAAACAGCCTTAACCAATTTGCACAGGCATTCGTCCAACTGCGAGATTTGTGTGGCCTTTTCTTTTGCTGTTCCCTTTGCTTACTGTTTCTTTGCTAGTTTTGTATGCTTGCTGCCAGTGGCCTGTTAATTCCATGGGCTTAAATTTTCCCAATAAGACGATTAAGTACTTTATCAAATATTCTTTTAAAGGTCATATAAACAGCAGAGAATTTCCATGTGAGGCATAGAGCATTCCTCAAGCTGCCTAAGGAAGTTGCCCTTTGAAAGACGAGACTCAGATGAACTATTGCCCTCCAGGCAGCCAGCATTCTGTGGCCCATGAACAGCAAGGTGTGTAGAGAACTATAGAACCTTTCAGAATGGGAGGCCTATTCAGCCCCTTGTATCTATACCAGCTTTTCCTCCATGACCTCATGTTCCTTTTCTTTTCAAATGTACACCTAATTCTCTGATGATTGCTGTTAACATTGCTGCCACCAGCTTTCAGAACAGAGCTTCGCTGATTGTAACAACATACTGTGTGGAGTTAACTTTTCTTCAAACCCCTTATGGTACGTTAAATTTGTGTCCTCTGAGCACTGATCTTCCTGACAGTGAGAACGCTTTCCCCTTATTTTATTCTATTGAAAGCAAGTGTGGGGGTACCTTGGACTTGAACCAGAGACCTGCTGATCCATTCTGCCACTGAACTAAACTCCCACACCCAAGAGTGGTGAAGTGTCACCAGGAGCTATATTCTACAGAATGATCAAAAGCCCGATTTTCAAATGAGAGCAGCGAGGTGCAGTGGCATGACTCATTCTGTGCCAACAAGTTTTTTTTTCAAAAGCATTGAATGTAGTGCAAACTCTGCAGATTATGAAATCCATTAAAAACAAGAGATTAAATCTCTGGAACAAGGAACCTTGCAGGGAAGGAGAGGGAGAGGGAGGAGTTGCTGGCATATCCTTGGCTTCAGCTCTTGTTATCTTCAGGCAGAGAGATTAATTTGATTTCCACTAAAGCCACTATTCATTTTCCTGGTTGCATTGCTGGGGGTGAAGTCCATCGCTTGCCGTCTGTTGTGACCCTACTAAAATTAACTAATCATACGACTTGCTTTTTTGCTGATTTGTAAGAGTCCAGCTTGGCTTCCCCATCACGCTCCCAGATCCCCTCCCCAGTAATAACTCTCCACCACACCCCAATTAAAGGAATTGCTTCCGACTGCTGACGTCTAGACAAAACACAATCTGAATCCAAGAGTCACATTTTGGACAAACGAAAGAGTAAAGGCATTGCCTGTAAATTTGTCTGCACTAGCCTGGCTCTGAAATTTAGTTTGGACACTTGGCCGGATACAGAATTACTGTTTGACAAATGCAGTTTTCAGAATACACTGAAGATTCAACGTATTGCTAGTTGGAAAAGGGAATTGATGTTTTCAGTTGCTGGAGTTAAACTGGCCAAGAAACTTGTGAGACCTTCCTTTTCTTTGTAAAATTTCCACCTGGATGTTTGCATCATTCCAGCTGGTTAGCCCCAATACTGGGTATTGGTAACATCATAGAGGTGTGAAGGAAAATAGTGTTATCAATGCTTTTTAGGAGTCACATGGCAAATATTGGTTCCAATAATGGAGATCGCTAGGAAGTATGAATGGAGAGGAAGTAGTTCAGTCTGGTTCCTTACCCATTTTTTTTCAGATAATCATGGCCAGTGTAAAGACAGTATCTTTTTTATTTTGCTGTATTTTCGATTGTGGACTGAAATGGAAAAAGGAATGTTTTTGAACAAAAGATTATGGAAGCAATTGCTGCATTTTCAGTAAGGAAGTTACTGAAACTCATTGGAAGCATTATTCACACCGCTCTTTGGAATGGTTCAGCACCAAGGGGTGTGTTTAAAGTGAGATTTAACAGGCAATGAGCTATTGATTGATTTGTGGAGTTGTCACCAATGTGGGCAAAAACCACACTAACCCATCAGCCTAGTGAGAACTATCTGATTGGGTCTTGGGTAGATGACCAGCTTTTGGGTATGCATGATACTGGCAGAAGCCTTTGGGCTGCTGCAAAGGACAGTGTGTTTCTCTCCAGTAATGTACCTGTAGAAAACCAACTTATTTTCCCTTATCAGTTGCCATAAGCTGCGGTCTTTCACCAGTAACTAAGGGAATTTGCAGTAGGTGTACTAATTGCCTGTGTCTCCTAGGAAGAAGTGAAAAGAAGCTCTGAGAAAAGAGATTGAAGAATGGAAAATCCTGGCAAGCAAAAGGGTCATTTTAGTGAACCCTGTGAACTAGACCTAGTGAACTGCTGCCTCAGATTCTTCACCTGCCCCGCCACAACACCCAATGATTTCTATATATGTGGGTAGCGATACTTTGGGGGGGGGGGGGTTTAGAGTTTTAACTTACAGAGTTATATGTTGAGAGTTCATAGTTGTTTAGCTGTAGTTAGATTTTATTTATTGGGTGGGGTGCATGTAACATTTGGGGGTTGGGGGAGGGGTTACAGAGGGACTGTTGATTGATAGATTAGATTAGTTTCCCTACAGTATGGAAACAGGCCCTTCGGCCCAACAAGTCCACACCAACCCTCTGAAGGGTATCCCACCAGACCTATTCCCCTACCCCCTATATTTTACCCTGACTAATGCACCTATCACTATGGACAATTTAGCATGGCCAATTCACCTAACCTGCACATCTTTGGACTGTGGGAGGAAACTGGAGCACCCGGAGGAAACCCACGCAGACACGGGGAGAATGTGCAAACTCCACACAGTCAGTCACCTGAGGCAGGAATTGAACCCAGGTCTCTGGTGCTGTGAGGCAGCAGTGCTAACCACTGTGCCACCGTGCCACCCCTCCTGGATTGTCCTGGATCCTCCAAAAACAAAATACCAACTTCTTAAAAACTGCTGCAAGCAACTACAGGGAACAATCATAAGGGAATTGCATTTCTTAAAAAAAAATTGAACACTTTTACTGGTGACAAGTAAAGAATGGGGGTCGGGGAGGGAGGGGAAGCAGGTTATTCAACAATTTAGGCAATTGGAGGCAGGATGTTCTACGATAAAATACATCCAATTCGAGGTAGCAGCTGTAAGAGGAGGCGATCTATCTGCCTGCTGTCCATTATTTTTCCCAAATGTGATTGCTGGGTCACTGCATGGGCCACTTTGCCCTTTGCTCTAAGTATCTGACTGTGCATTTAGCCAAAATGTGACTGCCTGCTTCTGAACCCCTGCCAAAGTGGAACCAAGGGCTGTTTGTCATGTCTTACCCTAAATGAAGTGTAAAAATTCTCTGATTTTGCACCTTGACTACTATACAAGTAGCAAATACATTACAAACCAGTAGTGTGTACTGACAACAGGAGACATACAACCTTCTGTTCCGCTCCATTCTGTGAGTATTGTGTACATCTGCAGTGGTACAGTAAACTAGTCAGCTGCTGCACAAATGCACAATGCCCAATGGTGCAGGTTTACTTCTCTTGCATTGGTCGGGGTCTGACTGTGTTGGCCCTACCCTGTCTTGCTTAATGTCATTCAGTATGATGGAACATGGATAGAGTGACTATTCAGCTTTGGGTGCAAGCTGGCTAAGTTTGATGGTCACCTCATCTAAAAGACACACTCAGTGTGTATTGCAGAGGCAAATATTTCCTTCACTCATTTAATCTGCAACACGTGCCAGCATATTGTGCTAACTGCCACCCAAGCAAACATTGCTCCATTCAAACCAAGGATTCAAACTGGACCCATTTAATTCTTGATGATTCAATGCTCCAAGTGCATGACACACCTCCCCATTGAGTTATTTGTTATTTCTTCTTGATTCCAGTTAAACCTAACATGAATTGAAATCTCTGGTAGTTTGCGGACAGGATGGGGGGTTACTTAACTGATTGGGTGAAGGCTTTGTGTCAGGGCATTCCACAACTATCATTCTTTGCCATGTGACCATGTGGATGTGTCAAACAGAGGCTGGGCTGATAGCAGGAAGGAGAGACCTTTGACTTTAGCAGATGGTGTACAATGGGTGATATTGGAATAAATGCGCATCTCTCCTCTGTAAAGGAAGTCCTGAAATGTGCATAACAGGTGGCTGATTCATTATCTACTATACCTTCAGCCAAAGTCAAAATTACTGGTTTTGATTTGTCACAGATGAGGTAAAAGGCAGAGGGGATCCTGAATACCTTGTGGTCATAGTGTCTGGAGACTTCTCTGAATTGGCCACTCACCCTTTCTTGACGCTCACTTCTGGTGTGACAGTTCAAGAAGAGCAGAAAGTATGTATTTCCCATTCTAGACACTGATGAATAACTGGGAAATTGTAGACCTTATAAATATATAGTAGTATCCAGCATAAACAGTAGAGGGCTCAATAATCAATTCACAAAAAAGAAGTAGGATTTCCAATTCTTCCAAATAGCTCAGCCAACGTACAAATTTAACAAACGCATGGAGTCCAGTTACAAGTGGAGTTCCGCAGGGATCAGTTCTGGGTCCTCTGCTGTTTGTAATTTTTATTAATGACTTAGAGGAGGGAGTCGAAGGGTGGGTCAGTAAATTTGCAGATGATACAAAGATAGGTGGAGTTGTGGACAGTGAGGAGGGCTGTTGTCGGCTGCAGAGGGACTTAGATATGATGCAGAGCTGGGCTGAGGAGTGGCAGATGGAGTTCAACCCTGCCAAGTGTGAGGTTGTCCATTTTGGAAGAACAAATAAGAATGCGGAATACAGGGTTAATGGTAGGGTTCTTGGTCAGGTGGAGGAACAGAGGGATCTTGGGGTCTATGTACATAGATCTTTGAAGGTTGCCACTCAGGTGGATAGAGTTTGTAAGAAGGCCTATGGAGTATTATCGTTCATTAGCAGAGGGATTGAATTCAAGAGTCGTGAGGTGATGTTGCAGCTGTACAGGACTTTGGTTAGGCCACATTTGGAGTACTGTGTGCAGTTCTGGTCGCCTCACTTTAGGAAAGATGTGGAAGCTTTGGAGAGGGTGCAGAGAAGATTTACCAGGATGTTGCCTGGAATGGAGAGTAGGTCGTACGAGGATAGGTTGAGAGTTCTCGGCCTTTTCTCGTTGGAACGGCGAAGGATGAGGGGTGACTTGATAGAGGTTTATAAGATGATCAGAGGAATAGATAGAGTAGACAGTCAGAAACTTTTTCCCCGGGTACAACAGAGTGTTACAAGGGGACATAAATTTAAGGTGAAGGGTGGAAGGTATAGGGGAGATGTCAGGGGTGGGTTCTTTACCCAGAGAGTGGTGGGGGCATGGAATGCGCTGCCCAAGGGAGTGGTAGAGTCAGATTCATTGGCGACCTTTAAGCGGCATTTGGATAGGTACATGGATGGGTGCTTAATCTAGGATAGAAGTTCGGCACAACATCGTGGGCCGAAGGGCCTGTTCTGTGCTGTATTGTTCTATGTTCTATGTTCTATGCTAAAGGCTAGCAAACATCATTCGTTAGTCAGTACAAACTCAATTGCTTTCAGCCAGTTGATGGTAAGAATATTAGAGCAGGGTTCTTGCTCCTGACTGTAATCCTGTTGCATCTGCTGGAAGTCGGTCAATAGGAGCATCAATGCTGTGATATGCCCAGGTTGGGCTTTTTTTTCCTGGAGCATCAGAGGCTGAAGGGGTCACTTGAGAGAGGTTTATAAAATCATGAGAGGCATGGATAAGGTGAATAGCCAAGGTCTTTTTCCCAGGGTGGGGCAATTCCAAATTAGAGGGCATAGGTTTAAGGTGACGGGGGAAAGATTTAAAAGGGACCTGAGGGGCAACTTTTTTGTTCACAGATGTGTGTCTGGAATGAGCTGCTAAAGGAGCTGGTGGAAGCTGGTACAATTAACAAGATTGAAAGGGCGTCTGGATGGATACATGAATAGGAAGGGTTTAGAGGAATACGGGCCAAGTGCTGGCAAATGGGACTTGATTAATTTAGGATATCTGGTCGGCACGAACAAGTTGGACCAAAGGGTTTGTTTCCGGTGTAACTCTATCTGACTTCCAAAAGGAGTTTGATAACATGTGTAATACCAGTCATGGAAATTATAGACAACAAAGTAAGATCTCAGAGAGTGCAACTACTTCTGAAATGATAGGCAAATACAAATCCCATACCTTTGGAAAACGTATTGTCAGGAAGAATATTAAAAAGTAAAATATTTCTCCTAAATTTAGCATTTTGGGCATTTTACACATCTAGCCTTCTCTTAGTGTTTTAAACACAGCACAAGTGTATTCTATCAAGTTGGATCTGTGTGCATTTTTTTCACATTATGTACGTTTTATTGAATGGTAGGAAATTGAATGGACAGTGTAGAGTGGGCATAATGCCAAGTGACAGGGAACAGATGGTGACCTTGATGGTCACGGAGCTAAGAAGAGAGAAACAACTCAGGAAATACATACCATTTAGGATTCTCACATGGGCAGTCATAAAGAACTCCGAACAGTGCCTATAAAAGCAGGAAATCAAGGTACAATCACAAGATCTGTTTGCATATAGTGATGGTATCAAGAGAGTGGGAGAATTATGGAACTGATTTCAGACTTTGAAATGAACCTTAGGTATAACTCATGCCATTTGTGCAGAGTTAACATTGGGACGTTAAGATGTTTCTGTCAATGAATGCGAGATGGTCTGCCATAAGATCTACTGAAAGTTGTGTTGTACAATTTGGACCATAGGAGGCTGAGGGGGTGACCTTTTAAAGAGGTTTATAAAATCATGAAGGGCATGAATAGGATGAATAGCCATGGTCTTTTTCACAGGGTAGGGGAGCCCAAAATTAGGTTTAAAGTGAGGGGGGCAAGATCGAAAAGGGAGCTAACGGGCAACTTTCTCATGCAGAGGTGGTAAAGGTATGGAATGGGCTACGAGGAGATGGTGGAGGCTGGAACAATTGCAACATTTAAAAGGGATCTGCATGGGTACATGAATAGGAATGGTTGAGAGGGATATGGGCCAAATGCTGGCAAATGGGACTAGATTAATTTAGGATATCTGATCGGCATGGACGAGTTAGACTGAAGGGTCTGTTTCCATGCTATACAATCCTATAACTCATCATGTGAGATGAACCCTTTATCCAATGCCAAGACTCATGTTCTTGCATGTTTTTTCAGAAACTATAATGCCAGAGTGGCATTAATACTTAACTGGCATTAATAGTTCGCCTCAATGCATTTTTCACCCCATTAATGCATGTTCTACTTACAAGTACCTTATAACTCAGGCAAGGAATCTCCTTCAAGCAGACCGCTTACCCAGGGAAGGAGTTTCTCATGCCACAAGGTTCTGCACTCTTTCCTTTTGCTTTCATCACAATTCCACATCAGAGTTTAAGAGCTCAGTTTCTGATAGTGTTGTGATTTTTTGAATGAGGTGCCGCCACATGAAGTTAGT
This sequence comes from Chiloscyllium punctatum, assembly GCF_047496795.1. Lineage (NCBI taxonomy): Eukaryota > Metazoa > Chordata > Chondrichthyes > Orectolobiformes > Hemiscylliidae > Chiloscyllium > Chiloscyllium punctatum. Next base: position 33,211,161 of record NC_092760.1, on the reverse strand, counting down.
GTTAAGTTCCTCCCAAGCAATATGTCTCCTTTTTAAATAGGTCTTCACCGTGTCTTTAAGACACTGATCTGTCCTCCTTGAAATCCCCTTCTGCCTTCTTTAGGTTGTGAAAGAAGGATTTGCTTTGGCAATTGATTATTTGGTAAATGGATGTGATACCTAGCTGAATGGACCAATGATCATGGCTGTGATGATGGAAGAATTGGCTTCAATGAGAATGTTAGAGTTTGTTTAGTTGACTTTTCAGAAGATTTTGGGGTCCATGAAAATTCGAGACAGAGATGGGAGCAATCATTCCTTTGACGGCAGATGAATAACAATAGTTTCCAACAACATCCATATTGCATCCATTGAAAGAAACATTGGGCTCTCTTTTCCAATTTCAAATCCACACAAATCTTTAGCAACAGCTGCTTTCTTTTAGTTTCTGTGAATTCAGCTCCACAATTCTTCCTCTCACTGATGCGGTTAAATGATACCAGAAGATCTTTAGACTGTATCTTGATTTCCTGTCCTGAATTGAATTAACTTTGTCACATGTACTCAAATGAGTACATTACAGCATCATCTTAGGCTGTGCTATTTGCATATCTGCCATTATTTCCTTCTGTGAATGACTGTCAGATTGAATCTCTTTGATAGTTCTGTCTGTCAAGGAATTTCTTGACGTGACTGGTGTTACTCATATTTTTGAAATGCGTAAATAAGGGGAATTAAATTTTCACATTGAGATTCAGCATCAGTTCTATTATTCCTCAAAACATTTCTCCCATTCACTTTGCTTCAGTTTTTAAGAAGCGTAGTCTCATTTTAGAAACTGACCACAAAACACCATAATTCTGTCTCTAAATGAACTTCAGAAATGCCAGCACTTCCAAATATATGAACATACAAAAAATGATGAATAAGAGAAACCTCCTGGTCTGTCCAATCATGGCCATAGATTTGGAATAATGCTCATCTCATCCAAAGTCCATGCAATCTCCATGGAGGGATGATGAATCAGATGAAAGAGCCATTAGGGAGGGGTGAATATCTTGAAAATTCTACCCTAAACCCCATTAGGCAATCAAAACTCAGGCTTTGAACTTCATGCGCATTCTAGTCTAACCAACCGCTAGCCATGGCCCAGTTAATAGCACTCATGCCTCCGAGTCATAAGGATACATATTCAAGGCCTCCTTCTATGTTTGCATTAAACACAAGGCTGACAATCTAGTACCAAGGGGATGCTGCATTGTTGTGGGTGCTATCTTTCAATTGAGACTTTGGCCTGCCTGTTAAGATAAGAAATAACATATCCCATGGCACTACTTTGAGGAAGATCAAGGGAGACATTCCTAGCATTAGACAACAGCAGAGCCTGGGAGAAGGGGATGGCTCATGATACTAACCACCAGGGCTTGTGCCTTCAGAAAGGCCCAGACTCAGGCGGCACTGATGGCTCTGCAACCAGTCAGAGCAAGGTTTGGCTCATACATGATATAGACAGTATCTATGAGCAGTTACTCCTTCAGTCAGAGATTCTGTTTTTTCATGCTCCTCCAATCACATACCGTTTCTATTCTGTATTGGCTGCTGATAGGTTCACTAATGAGCTTATTATCAGCAAACATGGAAGAGCACCACCGTGTAATTGGAGGAGCAGCTGGTATTATAAGTATCTGCACAAGTCACTGGCAAGTCACTGGGCCTACCATTAGCCAGGTCTTAGCGAAATTGTAACTGGGAACTAAGCTTGAGTGACCTTGCTGCTGAGACCTGGGCCTTACCAATGTTGTTGGGAGCCAGGTCTAAGGATTTCTGTTGATGGATTCAGGGGTTGCTGGGAGATGCAGGTGGTGGGGAAGGAAGAGGCTGAAAGGAAATGACAGGGTCGGGGGGGAGGGGGGGGGGGTGCGGTGTTGAAGGTGGAAGGATGAGATTGCAAGGGGATTGGAAAGGAGGACTTGGAAATGAATATGAAACTGCAAGTGAATTTTGGAAGGAGGAGCCTACAGGTGGAACTGGTAGGGAAATTGCAACAAGGGGTCATGGGAATGAAGAGGCAGTGAAGATAACTGTTTGGGAGGAGGGTGAAAGGGAGGAGTCAGGAAATGGATAGGAGGGAAGGAGGCTGCAAAGAAGAGAGAACCGTTTTAAATATGTTAATAGAATAATACACAACTAATTCGGAACCTTGAAAACTTGAAATGATTGCACTAATGGATCCCTTGCCAATGAATGTGGTAGGTCTGGTTTAAGACTGTAAATAACGGTGAGTTACAAGATGGGGAAAATATAATGGATGCAATTATAATGAATAACATAACAATGGTTAATTTTAAATCTGAAATCCAGATATGAGATGTACTAAAAAGAGTAATAGTTGTCAATTTAAACTATTTAAAATATTGCAGCTTTGTGCAGAAACATTGGAAATGTATCAACTGTGATCTCACTAGTTTGTAAAAATTGTGTTTAGGATTTTATTTTGTATAGAAGTGTCTGTTGGTTATTTTGAGAAAAAAATGTTTTTCCAAACTTACGTACAGTGTCTTGTGTTATTTTAAAAACCGTGTTGTTTAGTAAATTGAGCAATTATTGTATGTTATGATTTATAGAATCATAGAGATGTACAGCATGGAAACAGACCCTTCGGTCCAAATCGTCCATGCCGACCAGATATCCCAACCCAGTCTAGTCCCACATGCCAGCACCCTGCCCATGACTCTCCAAACCCTTCCTATTCATATACCCAACCAGGTGCCTTTTAAATGTTGCAATTGTACTAGCCTCCACCACTTCCTCTGGCAGCCTATTCCACCCATGCACCATCCTCTGCATGAAAAAGTTGTCCCTTAGGTCTCTTTTATCTCTTTCCCCTCTCACCCTAAACCTATGTTATCTAGTTCTGGGGTCCCCCATCTCAGGGAAAGGACCTTGTATATTTATCCTATCTGTGCCCCTCATGATTTTATAAGCCCCTCTATAAGGTCACCCCTCAGCCTCCGAAGCAGCAGGGAAAACAGCCCTAGCCTATTCCACCTCTCCCTGTCGCTCAAATCTTCCAACCCTGGCAACATCGTTGTAAATCTTTTGTGAACCCTTTCAAGTTTCACAACATCCTTCCAATAGGAAGGAGACCAGAACTTGAAGTTAAGTGAAGGGTTGATACAGAAGCTAATATTCCTATGAGACTGCTTCACATAATAAATGTGTTAGTGAAAATGTAGACATTACCCCAGAAAATCAAAAAGTAACTGTCAAGATCCTTCTCAAAAAAGTATTTTGACAAAGGACCATGATACAAGAAGTGGAACTATTTACCTGATATGAACAACCAAGTTGTGTGCATTTGCCAGACAAAGTCATAGTTAGAAATTGCAAGCACATGACATAAAAGCAAAAATGTTTTGCTGAATCTGTAAGATTTGATTTTACTGCAGCTACAGTTTCCAATTCTGAGCACCAGGAAGAGGTGAAGACTTTGTAGGAACTTTAAAAACAATATATACTAGAGGGGATCCAGGGTTAATGAAGCTGGGTTATTCTCCTTAGGACAAATAAGCCTGAGGGAATTGATGGAGATGAATTACATTATTAAAGGTTTAGGTAGAACAAATAGGAAATATTTCCAGTTTTTTTAAGGATTAATAGAAAAATGCCCAGGTTTAATTTTACAAACTAATTGGCAAAGGTATTTGAGACTACATGAGAAAAACACTTGTACAAGGAATGAGATTAGGATTTAGAATGTACTCCCTCTCTGATATTGTGGTAGATTCAAATTAGGGTTCGAAAGGAAACTGGATAAGTAATTGGAGAAAAATCTGTGTTTGGGGGTGGTTGGACTGATTCCATTTTGCTTGGAAAGAACAGATGTAGATTAGTGGGCTGAAAGACCCATGTCCATGTCACACCATTCTGTTCTATAGGATCCAAAGTGCATTCTAAAGGCCCTCAACAGAAGCTGTCCAGGGTTAAAAGGAGGGATGGGATAAGTGAACTGGACATAAAAGAAGCCGCAGAACCCCTAATTTCTTTCCCCAGTCCTGGTCAATAGATGACCACGATCAACATCACAAAAGCAGATTGTTAGTTCTCACCACATTACATTTTGTTCGTATTTGTATCTGTAAATTGCTGTCCCATTTCCTATATTGGTAATTTATGAAGAATTCATGAATTGTCTGTTACAAAGAGACAATTAGTTAGAAACTTTATGGGCCTCAATGCACTACAATAGCCAGTATGAAGATTGAATCATGCTATTGACATTGTTTCCTACCCCACCTTGGCCAACCAAGTTAACGTCCTTTAAAAAGCACTTTGCCAACTATATTCAGTGGTCATGAAATGTACTATATAAATGCAAATCTTTTATTTTGCTTCTTAGATGAGTTAAACTCCACTCCTGCCAGAAACAGGTTGAGCTGACACTTAAGGGAATGCCTCCTCAGGCATTCTCTTTTACTTTTAAGGGTATAACAAATGCACCTTGGCAACAGAAATCCAAAATAATTTCTATTTCCTTGGAGTCCTTACTTGGATAAAGTAGAGATTTTAAACCAATACAGTATTTGCTCAAACAGCACATGGAAATTATTGGTATCTGTGGGTTGGGCGAGGAGTTTGATGTTCTGTAACATAGCATTCTTGAAACAAAACACAAATCATTTACATCTGAAAAACTAGGTATATCACTCTGTCTTGAAACTGTTTCTCGATCCAAAATCTATTCCACTGATTCCTGATGTCACAGAATCATAGAGATGTATATTACGGAAACAAACCCTTCAGTCCAACTTGTCCATGCTGACTAGATATCCTAAATAATCTAGTCCCATTTGCTAGCATTTGGCCCATATCCCTCTAAACCCTTCCTATTCATATACCCATCCAGATGCCATTTAAATGTTGTAATTTTACCAGCCTCCACCACTTTCTCTGGCAGCACCATTACATGTACCACCCTCTGTGTGAAAACGTTGCCCCTTATGTCCCTTTTAAATCTTTCCCCTCTCACCCTAAACCTATGCCCTCTAGTTCTGGACTCCCCCACCCCAAGGAAAAGACTTTGTCTATTTATCCTACCCATTACCCTGATGATTTTGCAAACCTCTAAAAGGTCATCCCTCAGCCTCCGACGCTCCAGGGAAAATGGCCCAGCCGATTCAGCCCCTCCCTGTAGTTCAAACCCTCCAACCCTGGCAACAACCTTGTAAATCTTTACTGAAACCTTTCAAGTTTCACAACATCCTTCCTGTGGTAACTTTCTGTTCTCGACTGGGTTAATGCTGAAAGCAGCTCACAGATTTCACCTACTCCCCACATCAGTTTCAGCATCACTAGCCTGTCCTGTAAGTGAACCACACCTTCTTTACAATTGGGTGTTTTCCTTTATTGTCCAAAGTCTAGTCATATAATAGTGCCACCTTGGGTTCAGGGAAAAAAAGAGAACTGGCTATATAAAATGGATGATGTCATCTTCCTCTTGTTCTTCTCACTCCTCCCATCTTTCAGAATACAAACTGATCAGTGCACTAATAAGGTAAAGCCCATGATAAACCAAGATTGTTTTGTTGCCCAAATAACAAGTAAGAGAATAGTAAATGCACTGCTTATCAATCTAAGTTAACTTGCTCCCTGTTCCATTGAGAATAACATAACACACTTCAGTCTAGTATTTGGCTAAAATACATTTCTGGCTAGAATATCCTTTTAATTAATGAGCACACAAAATGAAAGGATTTCTTTCAATCCCATATTCAGTTTCCTTATGAGGATTTGATACAGTGCCTGAGGGTTATTTTAACCTTGAGCAGGATCTTACTGTCGTCCTGAGAGCAGGCAGTTAAAATGCACAACCCTGATCATGGGATGAACTTCTTTGATTGCGATCTCGAAACAGTCTGGGTTACCCAATGGCAAATGAAGGGAAGCACATTTGCGTGTTCATTAATAGGTCAGCTCACGAGAATTACGCTCCCTTCCCAATTCAGTTCTGCTCAAGTGAGCAGATTCACGGCTGCATAATGGAGGTGTGCAATAGGCAAGGTGCAAGGTAGCCCTCTTTCAGGACTTTGGAGTGGGTAGCATCAGTTTTGCCATCTTTGGACAATGTTTGGCTTTGCCTTGCAATGGCTTGAGATTATGTCAATGACACTTGGAAGATAACTGAGGTAGTGAGACTGGAGTTTAATAGGAACAACACAAGGAGGGATGGAAATCTGTTTGACGCAAGGTGAAAGATGGGTTACCAAGGAAGGAGTAAGGAATTGTATGTGTATGTGTGTGGTGCATCTTAAGCTGGAAAGAATTTTGCTGCTGAATGTGAGTGAGTATTGTATCTAATGGATGGGGTTATTGGTCTCAACAGTGGGCTCCCAGAATGAATTAATTATACTGGGATGCGGCTGATATGGTAACAATGATAGAGTGGTATGCAGTGGGGTCAGAGGCATTGATGGGAAGTGGGTGGTTTCATTGGAGAGGGGTCTCTAAAACTGATGGAACTAGTGACTTCAATAGTGGAAGAGCTAAGAGAGTGGGAAAGGGAATGGTGACGGGTGCTGACTCAGGAAGGAGTACAGGAATGAGGATCTCTCTTCAAAGGGGTTGTAGTGTAACAGTAATTTACAGATGAAAGAGTGGAGAGAGATGGTTAAAAATAATGAGGAGAAATTGATGGGTGACAGAGGGAGGACTGACAGTGGTGGAATTCATTCTCAAAGTGATGGCACTGTTATACCTTGCTGCAGATAAGAATATGGTTCCTCACTAATGGTGAGCAGTCAAATTGGGGAGAGGGTCTTTGTGGATAGAAGCAGTTGCTCTAATCCTCCTGGGACTGAGTAAGACCAAATCTGCTTAGCAATAAGTCAACTGCATGAGAGCCGTCCTTGGGCAAGTTAATCTTTCCACAGTGAAGCACAAAGAGCAACATTGTTGCCCCACAAAACACATTCAAAGCCATGAGCTGCATCAAAGTTTCCATTGAAGAGCATCTACAGAGGCATAGATGGAGAGAGAGAGATGCAAAGAGGTGGCTGAACAGATTGATCTCTGCCATGTGATCACATCTGTCAGCTCTTCATGAGGCTGTGAGAAGTGAACACTACCCTTCTATTGGGTACGGTGTGCCAAAGTGTCACTGAACCATTGAGTCACTTTCTGTCTCACCTGTAACATCTCCAGAGTGGCAAGCAGATGTCGTATGCCAGGCTTGCAGCAAATGAGTGGCTATTTGGGTGCCTTTTAGTTACAGCCTTTGGACCTTGAAAAAGTAACAGCAGATTCAAGGA